>NC_054375.1:121127494-121444700 GCF_017654675.1 Xenopus laevis | reverse complement strand
CTTCCTGTATTTTGCCCCAGGAAAACTGGCACGGGTGGCACATTTTGCTTTTTGTTTAATGATTTAATTGCTGGAATGTAGAAGCCTGAGGAAGGACTGAGAGTGTGACTTTTTAAAGTAATTCTGACCTTTCCAGCAGGCAGAGGGAGCATTCCTCAGTGAAGAGCTATTCTTGCGCATTGCTCTGTGCTACTGGAAGGGGAGATCTAAGCACAAGGTTCTCGCTATTTATCCTCTAGCTCACATGAGCCTTTAGTGTGTCATTATAATTTCAGACAGTGAATTGTAAAAAACAGAAAATGATTGTCTGCAATTCTTTCCTGTATGGGTGCCCTTTATTCAGCAACAAATCGTATCACAGGTATGCCTGCAAACAGGATAATCAATGCATCTAACCTGATGTCCCCAGCATGGTCTCACATTGTCTTGGGATTGTGGAGACTCACAGCAATTTGCTGCATTTCCAAATATAGTTCTCTTTTCTAAAATCTTTGTAGCTGCAGCCCCTAAACTTGCACAAGTGCATTATGACATCAGACCATTGCTTCAATTATATCAATTATTAATTATCAATAATTATAATTATATTAATTAAACCTAATAGCTGCATAGTTTCTTTTGTTGAAAACAAACAAAAGTTTCAATATGTTAGGAAAAAGATTACGTAGCTGACTTGCACATTTTTGACAATCAGGTCCCTTAATGCACTATATATATTCAATTGTTCCAGGGTTCTCTTCTAAAGGTGCTGCTATCCTCCTAATGAAAAGTAAGCTGAGGCAGCTGACATTGAAAGGGTAAATGTGACCTGCAGAGCTTATTGTAGGGTATTGAAATGCATTGCCATGAGTCCGCAACACAAGTGGGACTCCATAAGGACAAACTATTGCAGAAAGTGCACATTGGGGCAGATTTATCAAAATGTGAGTTTGGAGGTTAAAGGGGTTGTTCACCTTTAAATTATTTTTTAGTATGATGTAGAGAGTTATATTCTGAAACAATTTGCAATTGGTTCTCATTTTTTATTATTTGTGGTTTTTGAGTTATTTAGCTTTTTATTCAGCAGCTCTGCAGTTTGCAATTTCAGCAATTCAGTTGCTATGGCCCAAATTACCCTAGCAACCATGCACTGATTTGAATAAGAGACTGGAATATGGATAGGAGATGGATCTGAATAGAAAGAGGAGTAATAAAAAGTAGCAATAACAATAGATGTGTAGCCTTACAGAGAATTTGTTTTTAATATGGGGTCATTTGAAAGCTGGAAAGAGTCAGAGGAAGGTAAATAATTAAAAAGCTATACAAAATAAATAATGAAGACCAGCTGAAAAGTTGCTTAGAATTAGTTATTCTATAACATACTAAAAGTTAACTTCAAGGTGAACCACCCCTTTAATAAATAAAAACCCACCCATGTTTTAGAACTATAGTTACCAAATGGGGATTTCTAACTTTCACCCATTGATAAATACAATTCTAAAAATCCCATAGGAATGAATAGGAAGTGGGCTTTTGTGTATTACTAGGTGTGTACTTTATCACTGTCGAAGGGGGCGTGAAGCCCCAGAAACGTTTGATTTTTCCGCAACAATAAACCATTGGAGGTACTTTGAGTACACCGTTTTGAATCGGATGAGTGCTTCTTCTTTTTTCCTTATTTTGGCTTTTATGTATTAAGCTCTAACCTCACAGTTTGATAAATCTGCCACATTGTGTCACAAATGTTGTCATTATATATACTTATTATGTTTTATTATACCCCACCCCTGCAGAATGACAGCGGCAGCATGTTAGTAGTTTTAGTTCACAAGGGTCATTGGCCATACACCCCTAATTACATGCTTTTTTCAATATAGATTGCGGCCTCCAGTCTTCAGCATTGACTAGGGACCCCCTCTCCGCTTGTGAGGTTTGATCACTCCTTATCTGTCTTCCATTAAATGAGAAAAAGAACCAAAAAAAATCTGCTGAACAGGTGTGACATTCATTTTACTGCATTGATGGAGGAGACCATATCCTTTTGGTATGCAGTCTGTCCTCTGTACAGTGTACATCTGTGATAACAAAGTTCCTTTCATGTGCTCCTCCAGCAAGCAAGCTCTCTAAACTTAAAGTTTCTTGCAGCACTGCAGAGGTTACCGACAATCAACTGGGTACCAGCCAATAATAAGTGATTCATTTCTACAGTCTGCTTGATGATAACTGATGTACTAATGCTTCACCTTTAAAAGATATATGATACTCATGGTGTATCTCTTATAAACTGGTTTCTATTAATACTCTTGTTTGATTCTATTTTGGACATGTGAGTAGAACAGATAATGCTGCCTTATGTTTGGAATCAATCATGTCCAAACACCTAGCGCCGTGATGACTAACCTCTGACACTCAGGCTGCTTGTATTACCCCTTGGCATCTGCCAATGTATGATTAAGGTTGCTGGGATTTTAGCTACTTTTAGCCAGTACTTTGTGGTTCAGCTGCAGATGGAAAGCCACTGGCAACCAGCTACTGATGGCATACACAAGCAACCTGCATCGAGACAGCTCCCATTATACCCAACAACAGCTTAGGGGAGGTTATAGACACTTATCTTCAAAAACAGGCTAGCACAAACACGGCCCATCTGAGAAGAGTTGATGCCATTAAAAAAAGTATAATTACTTAAAGCAAAAAAAAAAAAAAATCTTTAAAAAATGTACACATTCTGTGCCTTGAAGGCTGAAATAAATTAAATTTTTTTAACTGCATCAATTCTTCTGAGATGATCCGGTTTTTGTGCCAGCCTGTGTTTGAAGATTAATATAACAATTTCAGCCAGAAAATATAACACTTTGGGGGGTTATTTGTCAAAGGTTGAGCGTTAGAGGCGTGTGAGGTTTTTTATACCTGGAATGAACTCACAACTCCAATGTTTTCTAATTTATGAAAAAACTCGAATGTAAAAAACCTCGAATCAGTGAATTTGGGGTGGAGAAAACTCAAATTAATCGAAAAAAAACCCTGAAAACACACCTGAATTATTTGAGTTTTTGAGCAAAACCTACCAAAAAAAGCCCAAACATCATGAAGGCTACAAACATGGTTGAAGGCTACAAATGGTTGACGGGACCTCTGCTATTGACTTCTACATGACCTCGACAGGTTTTAGCTGGAGTATTTTCGGATTCAAGCTATTTCCAGGTTAGGGGTATAATAATTCTTGAAAACTTTGATTAAAAAAATTATAGGTATTTTTAACCCAAAAATTCGAGTTTTGACTGAAAAATACCCTTGAAAACTCAAATATTTTGGGTTAAATACAACTCTACCTTTCTGCCCATAAATCTAGCTCAACCTCTTTCAACCTGAGTTCAATGAATAGGGCTTGTTCTGGACATACTTTACACCTGTTTTAATCACAAAAAAATCTAGTTTTTGTTATTTCTTGAGCATAACTGCTCTTTAAAACAGAATCAAAATATGCATGCTGATTTGGTGGGTTAAACTTAACACATTTTCAATTCTAATTAAGAGACTAAAATCACATCACTACTGACTTATGTGGTGTAATAGAGCTCCATGAATAGGTCAACTAAGTATCCTGAATGTGAACAACAACCTTTCAGTACTGTTGTTGGGGGTGTATAACCTAGACAAGAGCATTAAGGTCACTTTCATTCCATCTGTGAATATTTAAAGAATAATATATGCCAATAAATGGAACGGCATGCTGTCATGTGTCCAACTTCCATGGTCAAGTGCCAATCAGAGGAAATATGAGTCGTTGTGAAATGACCTCTGTATAAGATGCAGCCCATATATCCATATCTTGCTACATTCAGACACAGACATAATTGAGGTATAACAAGGAGGACTGTTTTTTTAATAAATGAATTTATTGTTAAAAAGTGAGGAAGAAAAAGTGGAAATACAAGAAAAGCACTCCAACAAGTTTGCAATTGTCTCCATACAAAGTCTGTTCTTAAACCTGCACTTTCCCAACATTCAACTATATCAACATTTTCCTGGTGATGGAATATTTTTAAGTAGCAATTCCTTCACCAATACAAGGGCAGCAAAACCATTCACATCTATAAAAATACATTTTATTACTGATCTGTTTAGGTAGAAACTTCCATTTAATGCCAGCACTACAGAGTATGACACTGATATAAATCACCCACAGCAAAATTTTAGTGTTGAAGCATCCAAGCACATTAATAAAATATATCCATGCACATAAACTCTGCTTCTATATGGACTTCTGTAGTCCTGGTTCAGTAGCCAATAGCAACCAACTGAATGTTTGTTTTCATTGTTTAGAAAGAGCAAAACCAATGGCTGATTGGTTGGTCTGGGTTACTACACTGGTGGATTAACATTAATGCAGGATGCAATTTATGCTAAATAACTATTACTTTTAATCACTTGAAGTTTGCACTTTTTTCACTTTAATGAGTCATCAGTGTACAGTCTACTTTCCTTAGGCTAATGCTGTTTACTTTATACCCCATAACAGGGTTGCCTTGCTGGATAGACAGTCATAGGATAATGCTCCCCCTTCATGCACTCTGTTTTGTATTTAGAGGGTGTTTTGGGGAAAAGGTGTCTTGTTTTACATGGCAGTCCTACATGGGGTCCTCTACAGGGAATCTGTAATGTATAAAGTGCTTTTATTCTCTTTTTAATACTGTTAGAAGAGCAGATAATGCAAGAACGAGGGAAGGCTAACCTTTGTTAGATATCAGAGTATTACACATATAAATATATAAATGGCATCATTCTATAGTTCTACGTTTACACTGAAATAATAGGGGAACAATGAGCCACATCATGACCCCTACCTGCCTTCCTTATCTTGCTTATAGCAACAGTTTATACAGTATGAACCAGCTTGGGAGACTTGTTTTTGTGCCCAGCTTATATGTTAAAGATCACAGCAACCTAATACATGACAAAAACTCCCACTTCAACGTTCACGATACGCTACAATATACTACTCGTGCATTTTTGTATATCCTGTTTTGTGTGTCTGTGTATATTATGCTTTGTGTGTATATGTGGCGGAAGTGAGTGTTATCAAACAAGCAAACACACATCCAGGCAGGATCATTTAACCCAGCATAGCCTGACTTCTGCTTTAAAGCAGGAAAACATATAATAACAAATAATGTTGAACAAATAAAAAGAAATGCATTTCGGATATTTTATTCCCTGTATGCATTACTGTAGAAAATGCATTGGAGAAATGCATTGAAGCTATTTGTTGAGTTTTAATAGGGGTACAGATATAAAAAAAAAATGAAAACCAGTATGGAGAGGGCAATAAAATACTGGTAGAGTTCTGACATGAGAATGTTCAAAAGAAGAGGCAAGCAAGAGCGACCAGAATTATTGGGAAGGATTGTGTTTTAGTAGAAGTAAGTACAGACAATATCTTGCAAAAAATCAGTAGTGGAACATCAGCCAGAAAACAGGAGTGTGAGGGCACTTAGGAGGTAGAGTGAGAAGCTTGTTTTTCACATACACATATCATACACTGTATATATTTAAGGAGTTACATGGGCAAGGTGGGGCGGGTACAAGGAGGGCACATTGGTAGAAGGGTGCAGAACATTTAGCCGCTTGTTAAATTGGTAACAGACTCCAGCTACACTAGATAAAATGTGTGTGTTTTTCAGCAAAGGCTCAAAACCTGCAAAGAAATGGTCTCCCAACCAGCCATGTGGAAATACTTTTTTCTCAACATCTTGTATTTAAAAAAAAAAGGTTGTTTGGGGAATCTTTGAAAAATTTAATCTGTTTTGTAAATAATATGTCTTGATAATTTCATGTATCCTCTTATATGTTATAAAAAATTATCAATATTGCTTGTGCAATTTAAAATATAGGGGAAGCTCCTAATAAATACTCATACTCACTTGTTTTCAAGGCATTACAAAGACTTAAGCCATTTAGCTGTTAAACGTACTGTATTTGTGCAACTCAGCAAAACAGTGTATATGAAAGCATAGTGTAACAAAAGCCAACAAGACATTCAAATGTGTGACAGAAGAGATAATAGCAAGGCCAGTTCTAGGGTTGAGCAGAGGGGACATTTACCCCAGGTTTGCAGATCCTGCACTGGGTCCCACACTCAGCACTCCTATCATTTTGGTTTTGGATAGTAAAAATCTAGCATGCAATAATCACACTGACACCCAATGTAAGAAAACATTTCCATCACCCTACAAATGAGGACAGTATGTGCAATAAAAAGAAATGATTTATATTTAATCACCAAGGCTTGTACCTATCATAAATGTATAAGTAGAGAAAGCATTTGTGGGTCACGGTAATAAAAATCTGATATTTTTGGTATAGCAACCCAAAGCATTTTTTTCATTTCAAAATAAAAAATAATATCTATCAGGAACTGAAATGAGCCACTGAGAAATGAGACAGGTGGTACAGACACCGGTGAAAGATGTAGGCTATGGTACAGGTATGGGATCCGTTATCCGGAAACCCATTATCCAGAAAGTTCCACATTATGGAAAGGCTGTCTCCTATAGACTCCATTATAATCAAATAATAATTTTTTTTTAAAAATGATTTTTCTCTGTAATATTAAAACAATACCATGTACTTGATCCAAACTAAAATAATGAATCCTTATTGGAAGCAAAACCAGCCTATTGGGTTTATTTAATGTTTACATGAGTGTGAAGATCCAAATTACAGAAATACCCTTTATCCAGAAAGCCCCAGGTCCAAAGCATTCTGGATAATAGGTCCCATACCTGTATTGGACATTGTCTAAATAATATATAACGAAGGCAATGTCAAAACCTGTTAATAGCTTGGAGCATGTGGCCAATATGCAGGCTGTATGACCGCCATTGGAAAAATTAAATACAGCCTACAGTTTTACACTAACAATATTCAGTATACCATTTTAAATGGAGATCTAGCACTGGATTGGCCTGTTTTCTCTATGAATGAATACATTAGCTTGCTCAACAACTTCCTGTTAGTGAAAATGTTTTATTTCAAAATGAACGCTGCAGGTAATCTTGGTCAGGTTCTTCTTCCTCATCAAGATAAACAATGGCCACCTTCTTGTCATCCGAGACCAGTGAACTTTGCTGGGCAATTCTCTGCACATGCACGGTTTTTTCAAATGATGGTGTTTCAGTGAGCGACAGACTGTGGGGCTGGATTTCAGCTTCATACTGTAAGACGCCAGAAGTATCTTCTTCTCCATATCCACTTTCAGTCACTTCCAGATCATCAGTTAATTCACTGCACGACTGACTTGTCCTTGGCAATCTTTCAAAACTGCTAGAAGTGATAACTATTTCTCTCCCCTCCTGGATATCTCCTTGGGTCTGATGTTTTGTGGCAATTTGGGTTATATCCATCTGAAAAGTAAAAGATTTTTCGGTGGGGCCTAATTTAATGTGCTTGATAGATCGCTCACTCTCGCTAGAATCTCCCGATGGTGACGAAACCTGCAAATCGTATGATTCATATGACTCTGAAACAGGTCGTTCAAATATTACACTTTCGGAAGTCTGAGCTTCTTTTGCACCAAGAATGATATGTGTAACAGATCTGTTTTCGGCTTCCATTTGGGAACTGCCTTCTTGACTACCGATGTGTAGGTTTGAAGAGATTGGTCCTTCAAATACAAGTTGCTCTCTGTTTGGACTTAATTTAATATGATGAACTAATGTATTGACATTTGGTTTTTCTTCTTCTTCAACCAATTTTCCAGAATCTGCTAACTTATACGGTTCTAAAACAAAACCTTGATGCTTAACTTGTTTCGCAACTTGGACTTTCTGAAAACCGATTCTATGTTCAATAGGCATGATGTTCTCTTCAAGGTTAGCTGTTTCTTGGTGGAGCTGAACTTTGGGCATAGCACCCTCAATTATGATCTCTTTAGTCATCTCTGTGTCCTTGGAATTTAATGTATAATGTTTAACAGTTTTAATACCACCGATTAAGCTCTCTGTCTGATATAAACTCTCATTTTTACTCTCCTCGTTCAGAGTCTTGGAATCTTCAATCTCTACAATATTATCATGGACACTCTTTTGGCTGGTACTATCTCTGTGTAGTTCTCCAAAGGTAAAGTCCTCAGCGGAACCACTGCTGCTTACTGTTTTGAAGATCGGTCCTTCAAATACAATCTGCTCTACTGTATAGGTTTCTGTAGGACTTAATTCAATATGCCTTATTGGTCTGCTGTAGTCTGGCAAATCTTGTGCACCTTTAGATATGTCAAGCTCAAGTGTTTCCGACACTGGCCCTTCAAATATGTTTTTCTCTCCAAAGGGCATTTCCCTGGGCCCGAATGTTATATGGTGGACTGATCTATTTGTACTTATTGAAGATGTATTTTCTTCTGTGGCTTGCTCTTTTGTATCAGATATAAATTCAGCCTGGTCGATGTGCTCAGATGTTTCTAGCTGAATGTGTTTTATAAATCTGCTATCAGAGGAGATTTGTTTATGGGGTAAATCTACTTTTATGCTGAAAGATCCATTCGTAGCCTCGTCAGTGTTCTCTTTAGAAATATAAGCAGCTCCCTCACTCATTGGTTCAATGGTCAACAGATAACCAGGCTTTTCATTGGTAGCAGATTCATTCATGAATAACGAATAGTCCCCTTTGGATTTCTCCAGCAAGGATGCTACACCTTCTTTACTCATGCTGTCTCCTAATAACCTTTGTGTATCTAGCTTATCTGCATCAATGGTTTGTGATACATTGATTTCTGCTACAATGGTAACCATGCTAGTATCTGTAGGTTGTTCTACCTTTTTAATATCTACTGCCAAACTGCGGTCTTCAGCTTTCTGTTCTCCAGTTAATGCTGACAGTTCTGCCACAATGTCTTCAGGAAGATTCCCTTTTAGATATTCAAGGGTTCCTTTCAGCTGTTGTTGTGGATCCTTGATGTCTTTTGATAATAGGCCTATGATGGATGACTGAAATTCATGAGGAATTTTTATTTCTTTTTCAATAACAATAGTCTCAGTCTTTGGTTGTTGTACCTCAATCCTGTGTTCCTTGTCATCATCCAAAATATCATGAGCAATTGTTTCTGATTCATTGCTGCCAGCATATCTGACAAATTCACTTAAAGTTTTTTGTCCCTGGGAACCTTGTAAGAATTCATCTTGCCAGGAATACTTTACATGGGAGTCCTCTATGTGAATCTGGCCTCGCAATGTTTCCTGTTCTTCATCTTGTACTAAAGGGATATCATCCGGAACAGATACAAAGTAATTTGTCTCTTCATCTTCATCTCCACCTTCTGTGACTTCTTCAGCATGACTTTGGACTTGTGTTTTATTCTGCAGATCCTTTGCTTGCACAGGATCTTGAGGTTTGTCATCAACATATGCTGACTCTGTTGCTTGTATATTATCCTCTACCTCTTCTACATGAAATGGTGTTGAATAATCATTTTTTTCAGTCACAAAAGCCCCTGCAGATTCCTCTATTATCTCAACATTAACAGAGACCCCTGGTCGACTTTTCAGCTCATTCTTAATGATATTTTCAATCCAATCTTCTACTCCTTTCCCCGCGCCAATAATAGTTTTTGTGTCTTTTTGTTTTTGTTCATCTTCTACAACAGTGTTGGCTTCTCTTGCAATGCCCTCCTGTATTCTTTGATAAGAGCTACTATTCCAAATGTCTGTAAGGTCAGGTTCATCAAAAAAGTCTACTTCCTCTTTGGTTTTAGTTTCTACAAAAATCTTAGTTTTCACAGAGCCATCACTGCTCTGCTCTTTCTGTTCTACATACGTAACATTAGCATCATCTAAACCAGATGATTGACCAAAGTGCTTGAGTATACCTTCTACAACAGAGTTCTTAGTCAAGTGCTCAGCTGAGGTTATGTCTTCTACAGACTCCCTAATATTAACTTGTTCTGCCCCTTCATTAAGTGATGCATGAACTTTAATATTTCTATGATCAGCTTCTTCGTCCACATATGTTTGTTTTGTGTTTATGATGATTTCAGTTTCCCCCATACCCTCCATGCTGCTTTTATATTGCTTTTCCTCTCTTGTGCTGACTTCAGATTGCATAGGGATTTTAAATGCAACTTCTTCGTTCTCTGGTTTTCCTCTAAGTATGTAAATATTCTTCTTTTGGAAAGAGTGGCTTGTCTCCAGATTGTCTCCGGGTACTATATTTTTATCTGCATCTTCTTTACTCTCCAGTTCTTCCTTTTTCTTTTGGGCTTGCTCATTTTTCTCTCTTTCCTTCTTGACTGGTGGCTCCTGTATTTTAGGTTCTATAGTGTCCTTATTTTTTATGGATTCTGTAACACTTGTTAGAACACTTTTTACCTCCCTTTGCTCTACTATTGGGATATTGAATTCTAAACCAGGTTTTTCTCCTTCAGTTGATTTTGTTGTTTTCCTTTCATCTTCTAGTTTCTTTCCATCCAGTAATTTGTATTCAAACCTATTCAGTGAACTTGATTCCTTTCTTTTGCTGCCAAACGTGGTGTTAATTTGGTCTTGGTGGACTTCTGTGGGCTGTGGCTTTGTAAAGATACTAGGTTTGGAATAATTTGCCTGCTCTTGTCTTATCTGTTGATTGACACTTCCAGAATGGACTGAAGTTTGCAACCTTATAAATGAAGAGCGATCTGGAGGATTTATGTTTTTTGAAATGTCTTTGTTCTTTGTGTATTCATATCTTGGGGAAAGGTTTTGGTCCCACCTGCTGCTTTTATCTTGGGAGGTATAAAACCTACTTACCCTCCCGGTATCAACAGGCAGTGCATTTATCCGTATCTGTGGTACTTTCGGTGACTGAAATTGGTGGATATTGGAGGTCGGAGTTGTCCTTACGTCTTTATTATTTCTGCTTACAGGTAATTGTTTTTTCTCGTCTCCCCTTCTTATGCCAGAATATATTTGTGATTGGTCTAAATAAGTTGTTATGTACCCTAAAGTGGGATAAAATTAAAAAAAATATTAGCTTTTATACTTTTAAAGATGCTTTTCTAACTTTCTAACTGACCAAAGTTAAGGTCAGATTCACAAAATGTAGCAACAATTTACACAATAAATTTGTTTAGAGATGTATAGAGAATGCAATATAGACCTAACAAGTGCCAGGCCAACACACCCTTCAGCAATTGGTGACCTTTTATTTTATCATAACATACACCACATCACAGTTTTATAATGATGCCATAAAATAAATTGTAGCTGTTTGTGATGTGCTGTTTACATTAATATATATCATATGTCTCATTTTTCACATGGTGCTTTTGTTTTGTTTGTTAGCAAAGTAGGTGAGCTGCACAAAATTGTCACATATAACAAGCCTGAGATACCATTGTCTTTCTAGCAGGCTGACCACAAGCCTTTTATCACTTTCCACTGCCCCTTCTTGATTAATAATCCCATTACAGGTCACAGAAAGAGGTGTGACATAATGTCGTTGGGGATGGCTGGCCAACAATGGCTGTAAATAGCACTCTCCACTGTAGGGTCAGATCCAGACTTTTTTTCAGCCTGTATAGAGAGATTCATATACAGTACATGTATGACAGCATATTTGCTGTACTAAACAAAGTTCTGCAGTGAACTTTGAGAGGCACAGCATTTATTCTGGTAAACATTGATTGTTAAAGGGGTTCACCTTTGAGTTCACTTTTAGTATGATGTAGAGAGTGATATTCCAAGACAATTGATTTCTGTTGTTTTTTAATTATTTAGCTTTTTATTCATCAGATCTCCAGTTTGCAATTTCAGCAATCCGGTTGCTTGTCCAAATTATCCTAGCAACTCTGCATTGACGTGATTAATAGATAGGGATTTGGACAGGAGAGGGTCTGAATAGAAATATAAGTAATAAAAAAGTAGCAATAACAATACATTTGTTGCCTTACAGAGCATTTGTTTTTAGATGGGGTCAGTGACCCCCACTTGAAAGCTGGAAAGAGTCAGAAGCAAGTAACTAAAAAAAACTATAAATAAAAAAAATAATGAAGATAAATTGAACAGTTGTTTAGAATTGGCCATTCTATTACATACAAAAAGTTAACTTAAAGGTGAACCACTAATTTAATAGACCTACCTGCTGGTCTGCTTTTCATTGACTGATCAATCCAGGTTATGGTTCCCTTTTTGCTTTCTGCCTCCAGCAAGGCCCTGTTTGGAAAGAGAAATAAAATACTATAGTCAGACATCCAAACAAACAACACCAAGGCAACTTTGATAGCATTTGATGAGTCGAAGCCCAAGGAGTTACACTAAGGAAGCCACATGTTCATCTATAAAAGTTAATTTTGATATCACTCACTCCTGTACACATGGATTAAGGGATCCATATGTCCATCTAACCACACCCCAGAACCCAGACTCACCAAACCTAGTCCCTTTGTAGTAAACCCTGTGCCTTTCTAGCAATCCATGCCTGTGACAGATTCCTACCCTGATTTTTTTTGTCTGCTTTGCTATGGAACATGTTCATGTGTGCCCACCAATGATGAATTCATTGTGGCAGCAGCATGCACACTGGTGTTGGTAAGCAACATATGCAGCCCTTCATTGCAGTCATTTAGTTACTGTTCTAAAACTCTATTTTGAATTATTAGCAGACTAATCATGCAGTTTGCTACCATTCTAGTAACCCACAGCAACCAATTAACGAGTAGCATTTAATGGTCTGCAGAAAACTATCTTGTTTGTTCCTGTGGGTGACTAGACCTGGGTAAACTTGGTGACATTTAGGACATTGCTTGGTAGGAATGTGGATGCAAACGCAACGTTATTTTTTTTTTGTTTGGAGCTTCCATCTGCCTGATGATATTAGCAAGTCCCTATAATAAATATTTAAAACATGATAGGGCAAGATGTAACCTAATAGCAAATGAGTCAGTTAAAGGGACAGTAACACCAACAAAAATGAAAGTGTTTTAAAGTAATTATTATATAACTCTTGTGCTGCACTGGTAAAACTGATGTGTTTGCTTCAGAAAGATTACCATATTTTATATAAAGAAGCTGTTGTGTAGTCATGGGGGCAGCCATTCGAAGCATAGGTTACACAGCTTATAACAGATAAGCTCTGTAGTATCCAATTCTTCAGAACGCTTCTGTTATCTACTGTGTATCCTGTGCTTGAATGGTTGCCCCCATGGCTACCAAGCAGATTGTTTATATAAGATATACAATTGTGTTTCTATAGCAAACACATCAGTTTTACCAGTGGAGGGCAACAGTACACTATATTGTCATTGCTTTAAAACAGTTACATTTTTTGGTGTTAGTGTTCCTTTAAGTGTTAAAGGAGAATTCAACTCTTAATTAAAAAAAAACCTTACCCCCTACCCCTCCCTGCTCCCCCCAGCCTAGCTGCTACCCCTGGTAAATGCCCCTTACTCTTTACTTACTCCTTGGTGCAGATTCAGGGCATCGGAATTCACGGGCGCCATCTTTTTCTCTTTGGTGATCTTCGGAATGAGATCGGGGTATCGGCGAATGCGCAGTTGGAGCAATCTTCCGTTACGCAACAACTGCGCATGCTCCGAAAGTCACAAAAATTGCCAAAGTAAAGGAAGAATTTACATAGAGGGCACCCCTAGGCCCACTGTTGTTCGTCGCCCCCATCCACTCTCTTTTATTCACTCAAATTTCATCATCAGGACTGGAGGAATGGAGATTGGTGCACAGGAGATTTAAAAAACGATTGTATCCTGCTCAACCCCAGTGTTTCTGAACCAATGTGGGTGTGGTTGGGCAGCATGCCGGCCCCTAAAATCCTGCCACCCTAGGCCCAGGCCTTAGTGGCCTCTCCACAAATCCGGGCCTGGAAGATTACTGAAGAGAAGAAGATGGCGCCTGTGAACTCCAATGCCCTGAATCTGCACCGAGGGGTAAGTTAGGGACATGTACCAGGGTTAGCAGCTAGGCTGGGGGGGGAGCAGGGAGGGGTGGGGTCTATGTAGGGTAGGGGGTAGAGTTTTTTTCATTAAGTGTTTAGCTCTCCTTTAAGTTCATGTGCAGATGACGCAGAGTCTCTGGGAGCTGTTAGATAAACTGTTGATCTGTCTCTAACGCAATAGAGAATGTTATATATAATAGCCAATGATAGGAGAGTGCACTGAGCAACCAGGAATGATTACGCTAATAATAAAACTCACAGCAACAGAGGAATCAAAATAAAAGTTTGCTCATACATTGCCCCACCCGTGCGGAAAGTGAGACTGGGCTTTCCTGTAATGGTACCAGTAACTGTCAGAGTCTAATATATAACAAGCACAATTCACATTCATCAGACCAGCTGATTTGTTACTATGGGTTCCAAGTAGCAAACTTTATAATTTATTTTATTACATTAGTAAATTTGCAACAATTCATTTTTTGGCTAAAATTCCGTTTAAGTGCAAATAATTTTCACTGAGAACGCTTGCCTGAAGCTTGAAAATCTGGGTAAAAATGCACAGTTGTAAATGCTGCTGTGATTTCTCATAGGTATCATACAACCCAAAGAAACTTGCGGATTGTAAGAAATAATGACCGCCTACTTAGATTATATATAGTGAATAAAGTAACCCGTCTTGTAAATTATAAGGATATTATAAGTTACCAAGGGGTTTCTTGACCATATAAAGACACGAGGCCGAAGGCCGAGTGTTTTTATACAGGTCATGGAACTCCGAGGTAACTTCTAATATCTTCATATTTTGCAACTGGGGGTACTTTATTTATTATAATACACACGTTTCAGTGAGTCATGTGACAGAAATGACATCAGAACTCACCGTTTATAAGTGATGACATCAGAACTCACGTTTATAAGGATATCATTTACAAGATATTCATAGCTTTTGTGTATTATAAGGATATAATTTACAGGATATTCATCGCTCTTGTGTATTATAAAGATATTAAAAGACACCTTGGCACCAGCCTACAGCCATTTGCATTTAGATGTTAATGAGACTCCTTCATGGCTCATTATTCTATTGTAAAATTCTGAATTTTACAATAAAGTGTAGATCATTCCCTATATCATGTCCAGCAGGGAGTACTCATATATGGCACAAAACATTTTTACCTAATTCCAACAAACCTTAAATTGGAAAAATCATCTAATCTGAGACATATGTTTTTTCCACAGATCATGATATGACAGTGTACAAAGGACTGTACCTGTATGCGGCCACTTCCAGGCTCAGACCGGTCTTTAGTTTCATGAGCTCATGATAATCCTGAAGGCGATCAGTGATGGTCACTGTTACAATTTGTTTCTCCTGCTCCAGCTCTTCTATAATAATCTAAGGAAATCAAAACACAGTGATTAATTATTTTACTGCTGCAGCAACACAACATTTCGGGGCCCATTTACTTAGCTCAAGTGAAGGAATTGAATAAAAAAAACTTTGAATTTCAAAAGTTTTTTTTGGCTACTTCGACCATCGAATTGGCTACTTCGACTACGACTTTGACTTCAAATCGACCAATTCGAACTAAAAATCGTTCCACTATTCGACCAGTCTCTTTAAAAAAACTTCGACCCCCTACTTCACCACCTAAAACCTACCGAGGTGCAATTCGAAGTCGAAGGATTTACATTCGGCAGTCGAATATCGAGGGTTAATTAACCCTCGATATTCGACCCAATGTAAATCTGCCCCTTCATGTAAAAATTAAATTAACCGAATAGGCGGGGTTTGCTTCCAATAAGGATTCATTATATCTTAGTTGGGATCAAGTACAAGGTACTGTTTTATTATTACAGAGAAAAAGGAAATCATTTTTAAATATCTGCATTATTTGGATAAAATGGAGTCTATGGGAGATGGCCTTTCCTTAATTCGGAGCTTTCTGGATAACGGGTTTCCAGATAACAGATCCCATACCTGTATCACTTGAGCAGCAAAATCAGGGCTGCCTTCAAGATGGCAGAATGTACAAATAATCTATGGCTGCATTATCCTCAAATCCTGGGAAATGCAGACAATACCACTGTTCTGCCTATCACTGGCAGTTGTTGGTGTCTGTACTAGCGATTAGCAGGGATCATTCAGAAATGAATTGCAGTGTGTTAAAACAAGTGACAGGACTGTTGGAGGATGTCGCTGTTCACATGCGATGGTTGGCTACTGGTATGTGCCTATACTGCATGCACTATTATTATTATTATTGTTGTTATTATTATTATTGGTGCATATTAATAAAGCACCAGCATATTACACAGTGCTGTAATATGTAACAGCATGCTGACTTTTAACTTGAGTTAAGAATAACGGACGCAAATCCGTGTTATTAATGTCCTGGCACACACTATTGTCATTATCAGTTAAAGATATAGATGCAAATATGTATCACATGACAGTCTGGGACAAGTTTTAGTTATAGATAAGGACTTAAAAACATATTGTGTCCTGAGAGTTGGCTGGAGCCTGTTCCCTGCAACAGAGACGCACATGTCCCAACATGCAGCCTCCAGCCCACATTCAGCTCTGGGTGCCAATTTGGCCATTGGATGAGGGACGCTATAGGGTAATAACAGCTGAAGGCTGCAGGTAGGACAGCTCTAAGAAAAACTGTTTCACTATCTATAACAGTGATCCCCAACCAGTAGCTTGTGAGCAACATGTTGCTCTCGAACCCCTTGGATGTTGCGCTCAGTGGTCTTAAAGCAGGTGCTTATTTTTGAATTCCAGGCTTGGAGGCAAATTTTAGTTGCATAAAAAACAGGTGTGCCTAACAGAGGTTGACAATCCACATAGGTGCTACCAAATGCTACCAAATGGCCAATCACAGCACTTATTTGGCAAGAACATTTTTCATGTTAGTGTTGCTCCCCAACTCCCTTTACTTGTGAATGTTACTCATGGCTTAAAAAAAGGTTGGGGATCCCTGATCTATAACAAACTAAACTATAATTGCAGCCACTTTCCAATATATAGAGACGTCTATGAGGGCAATTCTTTACTTTCCTTCTGCATACTGTACATCTTTTGCTTTGTGGGGGTCTCACACAGATTGGTTGGCCCACTTCACCCATTACTGAATGAAAAGCCTTGGTTCCAAACCAGTGAAGGGAACTTTATAGATAATATCATTCTGTATATAAATGTTGCAGAATCCAGCTGGAAAGGGGATGAGTGCAGAAAGGGTGTTGTTGATGAAAGGGAACTAAGTTGGTTAAAGGTATGGAAAATCTTAGCTATGAGGAAAGACTGGTCAAATTGGGGATGTTCACTCTGGAGAAGAGGCGCTTAAGGGGTGATATGATAACTATGTATAAATATATAAGGGGATCATATAATAATCTCTCTAATGATTTATTTACCAGTAGGTCTTTCCAGCTGACGTGATGTTCCGCCTAAATATTCGGAAGGGGTTTTTTTACAGTGAGAGCTGTGAAGATGTGGAATTCTCTCAATGAATCAGTGGTACAGGCTGATACATTAGATAGGGGTTGGATGGCTTTTTAGCAAGTAAGGGAATACAGGGGTATGGAAGGCTCATAGTACAAGTTGCCATTTGGAGTCAGGAAGGAATTTTTCCCCCTTTGAGGCAAATTGGAGAGGCTTCAGATGGGGTTTTTGCCTTCCTCTGGATCAACTGGCAGTTAGGTAGTTTAAAATAGAGTTAAAAGGTTGAACTTGATGGACGTGTGTATTTTTTCAACCTAACTTACTATGTTACTATGTTAAATGTGTCTTTAATTGCTTAGTGTCGGACTTCGGGGTCTGGAACCACTGGGGCTGCCAGATCAGGGGCCCACACACCCCCATGGGCCCCCTGCCCCCCAGCCAGCCTCATGAGGCAGCCGCAAATACCCCTCTGTCCTCTCTTCAGCCCCCCAACCAGCATTTCCTTATGTGGTAGGGGTGAGGTCAGGAAGGAGTGAATTTATTGGTCAGGAAGGAGTGAAGGCTCTGCGAGCCACAGGGAGCGGGTCTGGGCCGGCTGGGCCCACAAGGGCTGGGGGCCCACCATTTTTTTCCCTGTTGTCCTGCCAGCCCAGTCTGACCCTGAACGTGCTGCTAACAATATAAAGAATAAAAGAAATGGTTACCAGTGGTTCTTAACCAAGAAACAATAATTTATTGAACAGAAAGATAGGAGGAGGATTTGTGATACTCACTGATAAATCCATTTCTAGGAGTCTCGTCATGGCAGCACAGATGGGTTAATGCTTTCATCCCTCTAGGAGGCAGGATGGCTTCATGGTGTAAACAAAACTTGCTGCTGGGCCGTCCCACCGGTCTCCCCCTTCCTGGCATTAACCCCACCCCTGTCAGTTCCATCTTGCATAGCTGCTTAAAACTTGTGAATTATTGAGGGTGGGGCTCACTGTGCTGCCATGACGGGACTCCTCGAAATGGATTTATCGGTGAGTATCATAAATCCTCCTTTCTCTAGGAGTCCCTAGGCATCACAGGGACAGGTAGGTTTGTCCCAAAGCAGTGTCAATAGAGGGTGGGCATTAAGGGAAACTTATAAAGAAGATGTGTCAATTAAGTGAGCTGCTCTAACATGGCAGAACGAAACCCAATCGAAAAATAATTTTGGTTGTGCCTCTCATGCTGTGACTGATTGGAGAACTTTGCGGCCGATTGCCGCGTCTGTTGAGGCAAAGACATTAAACTTGTAGAACTTTGTGAACGTGTGAAGGGATGACCAGGTAGCTGCTTTGCATAGTTGCTCTGCTGAGGCCTTGTTTAATAGTGCCCAGGACGTGCTCAGTGCTCTCGTCGAGTGGGCCGTGACTTTGAAAGGTACTGGTCTCCCTTTGATTTGGTATGTCTTCAAGATCAGAAGTTTGATCCATCTTGCGATGGAGTGCTTGGACGCATTCGATGAAGAGTGCATCTGATGTACAAAATTCTTGTGTCCTGTGTAAATAGAACTTCAGTGCCCGCACCACGTCTAGGTTGTGTAGGAGCCGCTCCGCTCCTGATTTTGGTTTTGGGCACAAAGACCGAAATACTATTTCCTGGTTGATATGGAAGGACGAGTTGACTTTTGGCATGAAAGTTGGTACGGTTCTTAAGACCGCTTTGTCTTGATGGAAGATACAAAACAGTGGTTTGTGGCTCAGAGCCCCTAGTTCTGACACTCGAAGGCTGAAGAAATAGCTAACAGGAAAGCTACCTTTCATGTCAGCAGTTGTAAGTTAATGGAGGCCAATGGTTCAAAAGGTTCTGCTTGAAGTACTCGCAGTACCATGTTTAGGTCCCATGGTGGAGTGGGTTGACGAAAAGGAGGGTGGATGTGCGCTGCGGCTTGGAGAAATGTCTTCACTTCCTGACGGAAGGCCAAAGGTACTTGGAAGAAGAGCACCAGCGCTGAGACCTTGAGTGAGTTCACACTGAGTCCTTTATCTAGTCCCGCCTGGAGAAACTCAAGTAGAGTCGGTATCTTACATGTGTTGTAGTCAAATGAGTTGCGTTGACACCATTTAATGAACGTGTGCCACATGCGGTAATAGGATGATGTGGTCGTAGGTTTGCGGGCTCTTTACAATGTAGTGGTTACTCTGTCCGAGAATCCCTGTCGTTTCCACATGGAACTCTCAAGAGCCATGCCATGAGCGAGAGCTGTTTTAGATTGGGGTGCTTGTACTGGTCTTGAAGCAGGAGGTCTTCCCTTTGTAGTAGACGCCAAGGTCACTGATAGACTCATCAAGTCCGAAAACCAAGCTCTCCTGGGCCAGTATGGGGTGATCACAATGGCTGTGGTTTGAAACAGACGTAGTCTGTGCAGGACTGGGTGGATCATGGGAATCGGTGGAAAGATGTAGACCCTGTCGAAAAACCAAGGAGTTACCATTGCGTCTACTGCGAACGCCTGACAGTCCTGGCACCTGGAGCAATATCTGGGCACCTGGTGGTTGAACCGTGATGCCGTCAGGTCTATTTGTGGTGTTCCCCACCTGGTGCTGATTTGTTGGAAAACGTCCGTGTTGAGTGTCCATTCCCCTGGGTCTAGGAATTGACGGCTGAGGAGGTCCGCTTTCCAGTTGAGTTGGCCTGGTATGTATACTGCCGCTAGAGTGCAGGAATGTTGTTCCGCCCATTGTAGTACCAGTTTTCCCTCCCGCCAGGCTGCTGTGCTGCGTGTTCACATACGCCACTGCTGTGGCATTGTCTGATTGCACCTTTATGGGATTGTGCTGAAGCAGGTTTGTCCAGTGTTATAGGGAGCAGTAGATTGCTCGGATCTCCAGCACATTGATGTGCAGCTTTGCTCCTTGTGCTGTCCATTTGCCCTGTACTTTGTGGTGCCCATAGACTCCACCCCAGCCTGCCAGGCTGGCGTCTGTGGTGACTATCGACCAATTCTGCACTGAACATTTTCGTCCTCTTTCTAGGTTGGGTGTGCTCTGCCACTACTGCAAGGATCTCTTGGTATGGTGTGATAGCGTGATGCGGCCCTCAAGATTGTGGTGTTGTCTGTTCCACTTGTGGAGAAACTCGAGTTGTAGGTCGCGCATGTGGAACTGTGAAAATGGGATTACTTCTATGGATGCTGTCATCAGCCCTAGAAGTTGCATACACTTTCTTGTGGTTAACTGCCTTTGTGTAATCGCTTGCCGTACAGCTGCCTTCAGCTTGTCTATTTTTGACTGTGTGAGGGTCACAGTATGTGTCCTGGAGTTGAAACACACACCTAGAAAGATTATCTCTTGCGATGGTGTCAAGACACTTTTGGTGTAGTTTACTAACCATCCGTGAGACTCTAATAACTGAATGGACTTGTGCGTATTGTTTGCTGCCGATTCATAAGATGGCGATCTCAGCAGCAGGTCGTTGAGGTAAGGCAGTATGAATAGGTGTTGTAATCTCACGTGGGCCACTAGTGCTGCCATGATCTTTGTGAACACTCTTGGCGCTGTTGCAAGACCAAACGGGAGTACTTGAAACTGTTAGTGGCCACCTAGGATTGTAAACCTCAGGAATTCTCGATGTGACTTGTGGATGGGTACATGTAGGTAGGCATCGGTAAGATCTATAGATGTGAAGAAATCCCTTTTTTCCATGTTGTTGATGATGGACCTGAGAGATTCCATCTTGAACATAGGAATGTGTAGGAATTCATTCAGAGCTTTGAGGTCTAATACCGGTGTGACCTTTCCTTCCTTCTTGTGCAGTAGAAATATATTTGAGTAGAACCCTTTTTTTCTTTCTAGTGTTGGTACTGGGATTATTGCTTCGGTAGCTAGCATGTCTGATATAGCTTTCTGAAGGGCTAATCTTCCCTCGCGAGAAGTGGGGGGTCTTGACCGCATGTATCTGCAGATGGGAGATGTCTTGGAATGCAACTGGTACCCTTTGGAAACTACTTCTTGTACCCACTTGTCTGTTGTGGTGGAAAACCACTCCTCCTTGAACAGGGAGAGACACCCCCCTACCACCATCCATCTGCCCGGAGGGGGTTCGTTCTCATTGGTGTTGTGGCTTGTCTGATGCTCCCTTGAAGGAGCGCTTTTGGTAAGACCAGTTGGGTCTCTTTGGAGTTCTGAAGTCTTTAGACGTACTGGGGTACGTGTTGTGGTTCTGAGATTGTTGAATGGATCTGCGGTGAAAGTTGGTTGATCGAAAGGACCTTTTGCTGTGGGAAATTCTGTTTGTCTTTCCTCTCTTGTGGGAGAAAGTTGCTCTTTCCCCCTGTGATCTTTGTTATGAGTGGATCTAGTTCAGGGCCAAATAAGGATGTCCCTTTGAAGGGCAGAGATACCAAATTATTTTTTGACGCTGGGTCAGCATTCCAAGTTTTAATCCACAATGTCCTTCTTTTTTTTTTTTTTACAATGTCCTTCTTGCTGCCATGGAAAGAGCTGAAGACCTAGCAACAAGCTGGAGGATATCCATAGAAGAATCACATAGGAAATGCATTGCATTTGTGACCTTTGAAAGGTAAGAATGCATGTCAAAATCAGTTGCTGCTAGGGCTTCCTCAAGCTAGAGGACTACTGTGCGGGTGACACAGGCGGAAGCTACTATGGGTTTAAAGGCTGATGTGGCACAGGCAAAAGTGCTTTTAAGCAAATTTTCTGCTTTTCGGTCCATTGGATCCCTTAATGATGTTCCATCCTTTAAGGGAATGGTTGTTCTTTTGGCGAGACGTGCCACTGGCACATCCACCTTAGGGATTGTGTCCCATTTTTCACTATGAGATTGTTCAATCGGGTATAAAGTGTCAATTTTATTGTCCCTGGAGAGACGCTTGTCTGGAGTTGCCCATTCTTTATAAATGGTTTCTGTAATAAGATTGTGTACTGGAAAACACCTTTGTTTCCTGTCGAGCCAAAAAGCTTATCAATTGTTTTGAGCTCTTTTTGTTCCTCCTGAATCCCTATGGATTGGAACATGTCTGCTAGGAGCGCATTGACTGCCTCCGTTTGTGATTTGTGTGAGCGATCTGTTACCTGTGGGAGATCGTGCCATCTGGGTCTTTACTTTTAGATCCCTCTACGACTTCACTAAGCATGGTTGGGCATTTGGATTGTTCCGCTGCCATGTAAGGCTGCTATTTTATGAAATTAATTTTTTTGTCTTTTATTTATTTAATTTTTGAAAAAAAGTTCAGGTAATTTGTGAAAACTAGCCCCACAAGATATAACAGTGTCTGCTATGGAACTAAGTAGGACTAGCGGATAGCCGAGTTTTGGTCTTAGCGGTAACCTACGGAACACAAGAGATATACACGTGTCTGAGACAAAGACAAAAACACCCCCACTCAGGTATTAAAAAACCCTGGTACTGTATGTTATCCAGTAGTTTCTTTATAGAGCCTTTTTGGAGTCACGCTGCAGTTTGCCTCTGAAGCGGTAACCGCTGGTAAGGAGTAACTGCGCTGCTAAGTGAACTTCCAGTAAAGCTTCCCCTTGCGCGCCACTAGTAATGGCACGGAATTCAAAAAACAGGAGCTTTAGGTTGTGCGCACTAGAGTTATCAGGGGCCTGGAGGTGTCCGGCAGCGCTACCGCATACCTTAACCCTCCAAAGCGGGCAAGACAGCGCTAAAGCTTGTCGGGGCAGCCATTGTTCTCCTGTGCAATTTTGTCCAGTAGCCTTGCAGCAGCGATACAGCATGCTGTTTTCACACCGGGAATAAAGACAGCATCCACCATATCTTATGGTCTAGGCATTCGCCGTTAAGAAAAAAAAAATTCTGGTCCTGGCTTAGGAGGAAATAAGGGCCCTACCAGTACAGTGTACAATCTAAAAGGGCATGCCATGGTTTTAGTCATTTTTAAGTGAACCAAATAGATTAAGAAATTAACCTCTTTGCATTTACTACCACATCCAAATGTTAAATACTATACTTCCATTTTTCCCCCCACACCAATTAGAATAATTCAGGTTTTATTTATTTACGTAATGTAAAAAAAACTGCTTAATGCTCAGTTACAGATCAAATATGTGTCAGGAAAGTGTAAATCATTGCAGAAAAGTGATCTGTTTTATTCATTTTTCCTGGCTCTTGCTTTGTAAACTGTTCCATGTAGCAGGAAATTACATAACTGGTTATTTATCCAGGTGATGTCATTCCTTAAGGATATTATGTCATACCTTGGCAATGACCATGTCAGCCAAGCAACGGAGGTGTTAACGCAGTAGCACCATGTGCGGCTTTGCAGAAAATCTGCAAGGAAAGTGTTAATTTTATGAGGCTTTATCATGAGCCCTGGGTTTCCCTGTCTGGGCTATAAATGCAGGGGGGAGACAGTAAACTGGAGGCAAAATAAAGAACATATTAGTGAGCTGTGAACATGGTTCGCAAACAGTGGGGTTGGCTCAAAACAGTGGAAGGTGGGCCCTTCCTTATTAGCCAGTTATGCTGGAAAAAGTCTCCAGACCTCTAAAAGCTACAAATGGAAATTAGTGAGTGTGAGGGTCAGATAAAACATGTTTCAGCATGGAAATTTGGTAACTACATAATTTCTACTGCACAAAAGTGAGATACATGTTTACCCGCATGCACCAATCATCTGGTCAATCAACATGGAAAGCAGCTTGTTTATTGGTAGTAAAGGGAGCACCCGCTGGAAAACAAGGAACCCCATTGAGTCTCAAACCTGGGACATCACTAGATAAATAAATCTCACAAGTTTTCCCCCCCTCCCAATTATTGTTAGCTTGGAATAACCCTAGCATTGGTACTGTCTGTAATCTAAAGCAAAGGGTTAATGCTCAGTTACTGTAATCGTAGCAATAGGCACCATTACCGTACAAATACATTCATGGCCCGATTGCCTCTCTCTCTTTCTCTCTCTCTCTCTCTCTCTCTCTCTCTCTCTCTCTCTCTCTCTCTCTCTATATATATAAATACTTATAGTAAGAATTATCTTTCTGTTATTTACCCATTGTGTATATATTTTTGTCTGGCGACAAGTGCGAGATGATGCCCTATTGCTTTCAATTGTCTGAGCATGATCTGTTTATGACCCACCAGGGTGCTGGTTCTCTCTATGGAATAACTTTGCCTTGACAAGCGTTATGGCAGTTACTTTCCACGTTTATATATATTATACTGAAATGGGTAAGGAAAGAATGTGCTGTGCGCACATTTAGCTGCATTACAGGGGATGTCTGTTTAGCATTTAGAATAATGTGGAAAATAAAATGGTTGTATTTTATGCTCTGTACGGATTGATTTACTTCTAGTTCTGCAGCCATTCCGTTTGGAATCTATTTGGCTGAGAGCCTAGCAGCAGGGCACTGATCTGCATGAAGGACATGAAGATGATGAGGGTGGAACAGAAAAACACAGTTTTCAATAACAATTACTAATACAGATATGAGACCTTTTATCCAGAATGCTTGGGACCTGAGATTTTCCATAATTTATAACTTCATACCTTAAATGTGCTAAAAATACTTTAAACATTATATAAACCCATTAGGAATGTTTCCCACCAATAAGGATTAATTATATCTTATTTGCGATCAAGTACAAGGTATTGTACTGTTATTACAGAGGAAAATGTAATAGGTTTTAACATTTTTAATCATATTAATTACATTAATAATAATTATTATTCTGCTTTTGGGTTGTTATTGTCAGGTTCCCAAGTAGCCTTTGGAATTACAGGCAAAATCAGAATTCATAAATCAGAGAAATCAAAGACCAACCACAGAATTGCTTGGATTATTCAGTCTACTTCCTACTAAAGATGAACATTATTCACTTGTACTGATTAAGTGCATTAGGCCCAGGGCAGGCTTTCCCAATATTGCTGAAGTACAAAGGCCTAGCTCCAGGGAAAAATGGAAGTTAAAGTAAATATCAGCTTGCAAACTATTTTCGTTTTGAGGGGTGTATTGGTTATATAAGGAAATGTTGTTGGATGAAGTCAGGCAATAGGCCAGGGGTTTTATTGGCGCTGTAATTTACACACAAAGTGGAGCAGGGGGCCTTTGTATGTGCATTAAGGCAGGTGTGATTGTACTGGCACATAAAGCCTCATCAGTGGAATAAAATCAGCATTGTGCCACACTAATTAAACCCAAGTCCTCTGTCTCCTCAGCCTAGCCACAAACTGTAGCATTTTGACTCCTAGCGATAGGTTTTATTTTGTTTGGCACAAACCTACATGTTCTCCTTCATTTGTTCCCTGTGCAGCACATCAGCAGGAAGGAGTGATAACAGGTATCCATTCTCAGCCCTGTGACTCAGCCGACTATTTATGAAGTGTTGGGTAACCAAGAACATTACATTTGGGACTGTGTTTACCGCAGGACAATGCCATGGAGACACACTGATACTCAGTATGGGACATTTATAATGATGCTAAGGCAGGCAGCAACAAGATTCCAACAAGTCATCAACATAGGAACATTGGAACCAATAACTTTAATTACTTTTCTAAGCACTGAGCTTTCACATGTGGATGACAGGAGGACCTGGGGATTTATGCCCCTGAATTTAACCTTTACTGTGCCATGGTTGGGTCTTTAAATGGATGGTTCACCTTTAAGTTAACTTATCGCAAGCTATAGAATGGACAATTCTAAGCAACTTTTCAATTGTTATTCATTATTTATTTCTTATAGTTTTTTTTATTATTTGCCATCTTCTTCTGACTTTTTCAGCTTTCAAATGGGGTCACTGACCCCATCTAAAAAGCATTCTCTGTAAGTATACATGTGTTTTGTTATTGCTACTTTTTATTACTCATCTTTCTCTTCAGGCCTCTTCTATTCATATTCAAGTCTCTTATTCAAATAAATGCATGGTTGCTAGGGCAATTTGGAGCCTAGCAAAACAGCTAGGGTAATTTGGAGCCTAGCAACCAGAGGAAATTGTAAACCGGAGAGCTGCTGAATAAAAATCCAAACAATTAAAAATCCACAAATAATAAAAAAATGAACACCAATTACAAATTGTCTCAGAATATTACTCATTACATCATACAAAACGTTAACTCAACTATTGCTCACACAGCACAGATGAAAGAGTGAACGGGAAGCACCAAAGCTACAGTACCAGCACTATGATCTTTTTTATGCTGTATATTCTATAGTTCATGGCACTAGAAAGTAGTTTGGTGGAAGATTGGCCACAGGGATGTCCAATTTGCTGTCCTCCAGCAATGGCTGAATGACTCCCTAACAGCAAGGAGAGTAATCGTAGCTGAATTGATTGGTTGATTGGAAGGTAAGCGTAAGCCAGCAGCACCTTCCAGCACAGGGGAGGGATAGTCTGGGGGCTCAAATCCAGTTCTTGCTCCAAGGTCCGTGGTCCCCTAGTTACACTACTGATTGGCTGCACTTGTGTGGCACTGTACAAAGCTTGGAACTACCTAGACACAATCCATTCCTGGATGCTACACAAAGACTGCACTGATTTTAGCACAACACCTCCAACCTAAATGATTCCCACTGGAATGGCCTAATAATTGGCACTGCAGTTTGCAGAAGTTATATTATAAGGCAACAAACTGCAGCTTTCAGCTATGTGGTCATTGACCGTCCGTGCAGATTCCACAGGAGTGAGGATGGGAGTATAGGGGACAGAGCAGCAGTGCAATTTTGGGATGGGCCTTCATTTCTTTCATATATCTGGTTTCATTTTGAGCCAATAAAAATGGTGCACTGTTCGCCCTGGCACATACAGCTTAATTCTTACAGGGGTAAAGGGATCACACCACATAATTCAAGAGGATTAATGTTTTATGGGAAACTATTATTAACTGGCACAAGTGATATGTCTGGAAACCGGATGCAGCAATCCTGAAACAGAACACTAGGCTCTGAGCTACTGCACACATCTGGATTTATGTGAGTAAGGGCAATGAAAGAATTCTGCCTGCCCCTTCAGCCTATGAGTGTCCCTGACAAAATAAAAATATATATATTTTATTATAAGGGTCCTGCCTTGCTGCTTGACTGTGGGGCTCCCTCTTGCTATGTCTAACCCTGCATGTACAGTAAGCTTCTTATAATGTTAGAATGGGCCAAACATGTGCATATTGCTTACATTACTAGTATAAGACTCTCCTCTCATCCAGTATTGGTTGAGCATAAAAATATACTTGTAGCAGTATTATGATCATCTTCCAGGTTACCGCTATCCCAACATCAATCCATTATTTCATATAGTAAGAGGAGAGCACTCCAAGGTAGCAATATGCTGTGATTGTGTTTACAACATGTTTCGGCTCGTATATCCCCTTTTTCAAGTAGGACACTTGAAAAAGGGTGTGTAAGACCCAAAACATGTTGTGTAGTAGTCCTAAATAAACACAATCACAGCATATTGCTACCTTGGAGTGCTCTCCTCTTACTATATGAAATAATCGATAATCAACAAGTACCCCATCTCTATGACCTACATGTACCCCTACAAACTTCACCAGTCATGGGCTGCAGGCGGATGCAAAGTCAGGGACAGAAGTGGATATCCTGTGTGGGGCCTATAATCCAGCCTACCTACAGCATTCCAGGTGATGTAAGAGGTAGATATGGGGGTGCCATAGAGTACCTCTAAATAAACTCTACATACAACTGCTTATAGAAAACCTACCCCAAGCCTGTGCTACAGGATCACATGTTAGACTTTGGGAGTTATTGCTAGACTCACCTGATATTCCTCCATTTCTAGTCTGTACTTCTCTATTATCTTGAGCAGCTCTTCCTCCAGCATCTTCCTCATTCCCATCAGCTCCTCATACTCCCTTCGGAGCTCCACTACTTGCGCACCTTGCTGTCTGGACTCCTCCTCTGCCTCTTGCCTGCTCTTCTCACACAGTATCACATAGCTTTCCAGCTCCTCAATCTTCTTATGATACAGTAGGAAAGTTTTCTTCCAAGATTCTGAAAGCTCCAGTGAGAAGCTCTGAACATCCTGCATGCTCAGTCTGGGGTACTCAGTCTCTTGCATAGTGATGGTCATGGGCACAGTAAGTGCTTCCTCTCTCAGCACCACCAGTTCTTCATGTTGTGAGCCACGAAGCATGTAGCACTCCTGGAGAAGGCGGTTGTAGAGCTCTTCTAACGCGGCCTGGCCCTTCCTAGCTTGCTGAAGATCTTGCTTGTACTGGACAAGCTGCTGGTCAATGCGTAACCGTATGGCTCTTACTTGGTCCCACAGCTCCTGGAGGGACTGCAGCTCCTGCCATAGGTTTTCCCTTTGGATCTCTGCTTCACACTTCTGTACAGTAAGTTCCTCCACTTTACTCCTTAGCTCTGTTATCTCTGCCTCGTACCCATGTGCCCATTCTCTCCCTCTCTCCACCCGAAGCTTCTGGATCTCCCCCACCAGCAGCTGGTTTTCTGCCTCCAGTTGCCTTACCCGTGACAGGTACTGATCCAAGCGGCTGTTTAATTCCCGAAGTTCGGATTTCTCATCACCAAATGTTCTTTTGATAGACAACATCTTACTGAGAGTTATATACTTATTACCATTAAAACAAAAATATATTCCCCCTTCCCTAACACACCCCTTGGTGCCTTGTTCCTAAATGTTCAGAGCAGAGTCAGAGAATGACAGTATGAGCCCTTAGGGCTGTGAGAAGTGACAGGGAAAGGGGAGGAGTTCATAGGAACTGAGCTGCTGGACTTGGCTTCCCAAAAAGGACCTTAGCCAAAACAGAGAAGTATATTAGAGAGTAACGTTCCGGAGCCCTCTGCTGGACACAAGAGATGTTTGCAAAAGATGTGCAGTACTAAAAGTGAATGTAAACCCCAAGTTTTCATTAATGAAAGATATTGTCCATCGAAGCAACTTTTTAATATACATTTATTACATATTTTCAATTGTTTTATAACTGCTAGTCAAAGCAGCATCTTCCTGCGCCTTTCTGCTGGTTCTGATGTTTGAAAATGAAACAGAAGACAGTTGAGACAGAACCAGCAGTGCAGATACTAGAAAGAGACAGTAAGATACTGCTATCAAGTGCAGTTACATTTACCAATAACCCATAGCCCTTACTCACCGTACTTGAGTTACGCTACACAGATTCCTGGCAGGGCCGGAACTAGGGTTAGGCAGAAGAGGCACATGCACACACACAAGCTTGTTTGCCCATGTGCATGAGGAGGGGCAACGAAGTTGGCCGGGTTGCCTAGGGCAATCATCCCAACATTCCTATTTCTTTTTGTTCCCTATTGACGAGGTTGACATGAAGGGTCTTAACCAACTAGGACAGCTGTCATCCAGCATTGCACTCTGTGACTAGTGGCATACCTAACACTGTCCAGAGCCCCCCACACTAGCTGGTAAAATACCTGTGAAGACCAAAGCTGGTATTACGGACAATGCATCTGCCGGTAAATTTGAAACCACTTGTTATTCCACCCCCAACTTGCCCCAAATCCCTGCATTCAGAGGGACTTAATTCCCATAATCAAAAAATTTCTGGTGATGGGCCTCAGTCCGCTGGATCCAGCCTCCTCCTATGTCATTGTCCTTCCCACTTGACATCACCAGACCGCCACTTCATGGTTCCACCCCTCTCAGCACGGCAAGAATGTTTTCAAGAAATAAATGGCAACCCTACCCCCTGCAAAAAATGTTTTCAGAGGGGCTTGGCACACATCCTCAGCCTCACACACACTAGACTCTTGTTCCCCTTGTCCCGGTCGACCACCTGCCCCACCACTTACTTGCAGTGGGCAGCAGGCTTACTTTTGTTCTAAGGTTAGGGGGCTACCATACAGCAGGTTTTGTGGTCCAACCCTGCCCTATCCCTCCCAAAGCCACAGTCACTGGGTCTGCTGTATTGTATAGGGTTGCCACCTTTCCTCACTGGTGGGGGGCAATGAGGTCACAGGGTGTGGTGCCGACATCACTATGACATGGCAGAGACGGGGTGATGATGTCATGGAGAGGTGATTGGTTGATCTCTGCTGCCATCACAGGGGTCCTGCCTGGTTTTCCTAAATTGGAAAACCGGGAAGCCCTGCTGAAAGTCGGGCTGTCCAGGTTAAAACAGGTGGCATCCCTAGTATGGTAGTCAGGGCCGCCATAAGGGGGGCACAGGGTACTCTTGTATGGGGCTAAAGAGGGGCCCGGCTGTGCTGCGCTTTTTGAAATAGCCAGGCCCCCCTTGACACTGCAGAAGCCATGCCGCCAAATAGACGAAGTCCCGAAGCCGCAAAAAGACTTGAAGCCACGGAAGGAGCGAAGTTGAAATCCCGAAGCCGCGACAGGAGCTGAAAAAGTCCTAAAGCCATGAGTTCAGGTCTACTGAACAGCAGATTTCTAATGGTGGCCCTAATGTTAGTTACACCACTATTCAGGATCTTTGCAAAGCTGCCGTTCTGTATATAATATTATGTATGAATTTATTTATTTAGCACTAGTAGGAAAAGAAACTGTACAATTTGTAAAATCTGCTTGTGGCAGTTCTGTGTATTAAAATGTATCTAATCCAGAAAAGTTGCCAAAACGTTTCTTGTAGTGTTAAATTTCACAGAGCAGTAACAATGGGTTTTTTTAATATTACTATTTATTATATTGTTTATTGCTGTTAATTTTATTTCATCGTGTAATCTATTCTGTACTGTACATTAAAAAAACAAATTAAAAAACAAACAATTAACGGGACAGTAAAGGGTTAACATACAAATAGATAGTGTTAATATTGTGCTCGCTTTTCTGTTCCAGAGCAGGGACCAAAACCCTATAAATATAAACCTTCATGTTGCTCTCCTTCTTCAAATCCTCTCTGTGGTGTCACTATTTTTTTTTTTTTTGCAATATATTTAAAATAAATACCATGTGCTTGTATTGATTATGCCTAGTATATGTAAAGACCAGAATGAAAAATAAAAATGGTGTTTCCGCCCGGGATCGAACCGGGGACCTTTCGCGTGTGAGGCGAACGTGATAACCACTACACTACGGAAACACAAGTGAGGGAAAGTGCTGGCTGTGTTGTACTTGATTCTTAAACAAAGACTCTAATCAGTGACTCAATTGTAGCTTCAGTCGTGTGCACCCCCTCCCCCTCCTCCTCCTCCCCCTCCCCCTCCTCCTCCTCCCCCTCCCCTCCTCCTCCTCCTCCCACTGTTCTCTGTGCAGAGAGGGAGGAAATGCTGAACCACAAAGGAAGTGCTGCAGAAAATGCTCCCCACTGCTTGTTTGGCAACTTCCACTTCAGTTCCTGCTTGCTATCTCTAGACTGCTGTCCCTTCAACAGTTCATTCTCTGCTTCTCCTTCAGTTGAAGGAGTTGTCTGACTGCCATGCAGCATCTGTGTGCCAGGACCAGACAAGGTTTATCTCCTTACTGTATATTCAGTAAAAGCAGAAAAACAATGAGAGCAGCACAGGACTGGGGAGACAGGGGGAGAAGCAGAACTAGTGCAGGCGGCAGTGGAGAAACCCTTATCATGAGCTTTAGCGTCATATTTGCATTACGGATGTATAAATAAAGCATAGTTAGAATATAAGTTAATAACCAATTTTTACACCCAGTCAACTTGTAACATTTTTTCTGGATAAAGAAAATATAAACAGCCGGACAGATACTGCTGTCAATTGCAAAGACATTTACAAACATCATTCAAGGCATGGTTCCCCTTTAAGTTAACTTTTCGTATGTCCTATTCATATAAACTTTTCAGTTGGTCTTCATTTTTTAATTTCTCACAGTTTGTGAATTATTTGCCTTTTTCTTCTGCCTCTCTGGATTTTTAAATGGCCCAGCAGTCAAATACTATTGCTCTGTGAGGCCACAGTGTTATTGTTAGTTTATATTACTTATCTTTCTATGCAGGCCTCTCTTCTTTTCATCTCCCAGTTTCTCATTCAAAGAGTTGCTTGGTTGCTAGACCCTAGCAACCAGGTAAATTCTGAAATTGGAGGGAGAAGGAAAGCGTTACAGGATAGGAGCAGTGAGTGCACACAGGCAATCCACCTACTGGTGCGTACACAGGATCCGCTCTGGCCGCAGCAAACAACCGTCCAAAAAAAGATTGCGGACTCCACCAAAAACAACAAGTGCAAACCGATTCGTTAAAATAAATCCATCTTTATTGTATAGTATTTAAAAATAGCGGGCAGGGGAAGATTGCTCAGCGGGCAGGGGAAGCAATCTTTCCCTGCCCGCTATTTTTAAATACTATACAATAAAGATGGATTTATTTTAACGCATCGGTTCGCACTTGTTGTTTTTGGTGGAGTCCGCAATCATTATTTTGGACTGAAATTCTGAAATTCTAAACTGGAGAGATGCTGAACAAAAACTAAATAATAATAAAAAAAAAATATATATAATATATATATATATGTGTGTATATATATATATATATATATATATATATATATATATATATATATATATATATTATATATATATATATATATATATATATATATATATATATATATATATATGAAACAAGGGAAAGTTGTGCTCACCACTAATTTTTAAAAACATTAGGCGGGGGTGCAATGAGTCCTCTGCACTTAATCCATTATCAATATATTTAAGACAGAGACATTTTGTGCATACTGCTACTGAAAAATGCCTTACCCTTTAAACAAAACAGGGATTGTTTGTCCATATATATATGATACTGACTCATTTCTAGTGTTCTTGTTTTAGTGCAATGGCAAACAAGTTGTGCGGCAACTTTGGGCAAGTTCAAAATAACAAAGTCCTGTATATTTGGAGGATCTGCAGAAGAATATATTTATCATGGGTGACTTGTCTCCTCGTATACTCATATACCATTACCCTTAGCCAAGCTGCCCCTAAGTACCCCTAGACCAGCACTACTTACCCACTGAATCAGTGTAGAAAGCAACTTCTGTAATTTTCATTTATTATTCATTTCATTATTATTTGTGGTTTTTGAGTTATTTTGTTTTTCATTCAGCAGCTCTCCAGTTTGCAATTTCAGCAATCTGGTTGCTAGGGCCCAAATTACCCTAGCAACCATACATTATAAATAGTAGGAAGCCTGGATAGAAAGATGAGTAATACCAAGTAGGAATAACAAAATATGTGTAGCCTTACAGAGCATTTGTTTTTTTAGATGGGTCAGTGACCCCCCATTTGCAAGCTGGAAAGGGTCAGAAGAAGAAGGCAAACAATACAAACACTATAAAAAAGAAAAAATGATGGCCAATTAAAAAATTGCTTAGAATTGGTCATTCTATAACTTACTGAAAGTTAACTTAAAGTTGAACCACCACTTTAATGAATAATGACACCCCATCCAGCTTGGGTGGCAGAACCAATTGGGCACCAATCCTGGTCAGAGTGTTTGGAGCAGTTGTATAGAGTAGTGCTAAACAGTTGAGCCTACTGGAATGTGCCTATTCCTACAACTGTTGCTGAGTAAATACACGTAGGGGCATATTTATTAAGCTGTGTGAAATTTCCACTAGTAAAAGAGCATAACAAGTCACGTAAAATTATGTATTTATAAAACTGTGTATTTCTCCCTGTGTGATTTAACACCACCCATTGCAGTTCATTCACATACCTCCCAACATTTTTGGAAATAGAAAGAGGGACAAAAGGATTTGCCGCACGGAGCGAATTTTTTTTTTACCACACCCATTTTTGTGACCACACCCCCCAATTACCATGATCATTTTACAAAATTTGCCAGGTTATGAAAACTTGAACACATTTCTGTGGTTTTTATGTGTTATTACAGTTTTACTAATGAAGGTGAATGGCCCCTTAAGCTGCAAGTCACAGTTTTTCCCAAGAGACCTGCTTATCTTAGATTGTTACAATTGTTTCTTTGCCTATCTTTTATTGTTACAAAAGTATCTAAGTGCACCTGCCACATATTCTGCGCTCTCCGCCAAAAGCCAATTAAGTTAGAAACATTGTGTTTTTTTCTGGCTGTTCAGTGCAGGAGATCAAAGAGAAAGTCAGGACTTTTCAGTAACAATCCAGGACTGCGGGTTGAGATGTCAAAATTGGGACTGTCCTGTGAAAAACAGGACAGTTGGGAGGCAAGCATTTATTGAAAAGAAATGTCTTCAGTTATTATACTGATGGGTATTTTCATTATTCATCTGATCACCCCCTATTTTACACCATGATGCATCAAGTAAATTCCGAGGAAGACATTTTTTAAGGCAGAATTGTACTCAGCACATAACATTCACCTAAATATCAGTATAATTCATACATTTAAATTGTCTCCTGAAATAAGTTTTATTCTATAGTTCAGTGCTGCCCTCCAGTGCTGGACTTTTAATTAACCATTGGGCTTATTTTGGGCTTATTTTGAATCTGCAGGGCAGGGAGCAAAATGCATCGCTGGATGCAAGTCAATCACCATGTTTATTCACACTTTTGCTCCCTGTCACTCTGTAAATGCTATTGGGTGTAGCTCTTTGTGCTCTAGAAGGAGCTCAAGGACCTACACTGTCTGGATAAATACAACCCTGCCTGCATTTAGTAGCACTGTATTTATGAAAGGCAAGTTGGGAGAGACCCTCCTGCTCCCTATCAACCCCCTTACTATCAAGTCAAACAGTTAAAGGGATACTGTCATGGGAAAACATGTTTTTTTTTAAAAAAAAAATGCATCAGTTAATAGTGCAAGAAATCCATTTCTCAAAATAGCAAACTATTTTTTTTTTATATTTAATTTTGAAATCTGACATAGGGCTAGACATGTTGTCAGTTTCCCAGGTGCCCCTTTGTGCTCTCATTAACAGTCACTCTTTACTGCTGCGCTGCAAGTTGGAGTGGTATCACCCCCTCCCTTTCTACCCCCAGCAGCCTAACAACAGAACAATGGGAAGGTAACCAGATAACAGCTCCCTAACACAAGATAACAGCTGCCTGGTAAATCTAAGAACAACACTCAATAGTAAAATCCAGGTCCCATTGAGATACATACATAGTGCAGCACTGGCTCTTTCTGAAAGCAAATGACCGGGCAAAATGACCTGAGATGGCGCCTACAGACCAATACTACAACTAGTAGCTCATGGTAGACCAGCATTGATCACAAACAGCTCCATGAGATCATCCTTTGAGCTATGTGCCTTTTGGATTTTTGGCATGAGGAAGTGTGCTCCATGGCAGCATAACAGATTTTACTAAGCGCAGACCCCCTGTATTAGGGGACCTTTTACTTACAGCTTTGTAGACCTGGCTGTATCTGCAGGAGGTGAGTAGTTTCATATGAGCACTGTTATTGAGAATAGTACCAATACTAAAACTAGCCACATACTAGAATACACGCACCTTTGCTATTTCATTTGTCCTCCACTTTCTCTGGTTGAGAGTAATGAGCTTGAGCTGAGCTCCTTGTCTATTCATTTGTCCCAGCCCTACCTGAACCCCCGACACTGTTGTTGTTCTCCAGTATTCATAGATGTCAAACTGATCTATTGTGAGCCTATAGAATAGCTATTCCTGCCTCAGATTTTTGTGCATCTTGTTACACCTCCACGCTTATAATGATATACTGTATATAAGTGATAACCTGCAAATGCAGTGTCAGGGGAGAGAAGTCACTCTCTGTTCCAAACCAAATGTGTTTCTTGAGATTCTGAACTTTCAACAATTTGTCACATTGAATATGATGTTGTTATAGGAACTGGAATTGAATTTGCTGAAGTATATTAACTTTGCATTTCCAGTGTTATCTTGTCCTACAAGAACAGTCTTGGTGCTTTTCCTATTCCCTATCTGTGGTTATAATGCGAACACTGAGCCACAAATATGCGTTATTCCTAATTCCGCAATAATGTCTTCCTTCAGTTACATGAGATGTATGTAATCATATACAGTATGCCCATGCGTGCTATAGGTCGGATGTGGATTACTAATCATACAGACTAGACAATCACAAGCTTCAAAGTAGCTGTGTTAATCCTGGAGATCCATTTTGCATCCTTTGTTTTGCAAAACTATTGTCAGGGACTAAATTGTTTATTTCCCTCAACAATCTCTTGCTAATGAATGATTATAAGTGCTGAATGATGTTGTATCCTATATAAGCACCATTTCTATTGTACAGTGCTGGGGTCCTAGGATTGATTGTAACCTAAGCACTACCTCAAGGTGTTTGGATGGAAGAAAAACATTCCATTTTGAGCTTATCTTCAGTTTACCCTGAATAATTTCAGATACTGTGAAAGACTGATGAAAAACATGATGATGATGAGTTTTACAGGCATAAAATGATATGGTGCTATTATAATCCCTTTATAATAGTCATTTACATTGCCTAAATTAAGCATGCTCCAATAACTCACTGCGTCACAACTGAATACCGAAGAGAAACAAGATACAGCAGGGCTGCCGTTAGTAATCATGGGGTCCTGTACTACTAAGTAAGCAGGGTCATTCCATTCCATACCTCCCAACAATTGTATCTAAGTGCAGGTGTTGAGTATTCTGGGCTCTTTTCCAAAAGCCTCTTATTTAATTAAGTTTAAGAAACTTTGCATCTTTTTCTGTTGTTCAGTGTAGGAGATCAAAGATAAATGCTGAATTGCGGGCTGAGCTGTCAAAATCGGGATTGCCCCCCAAAAAAACTGGACAGTTGGAGGTATGCTGTAATTATTAGCCCACTGGTCACCTGAGCCCCTCGAGTGGTGTGGCCCTCTAACATGCACAGCAATGACATGGCAACATCACTGATCCACCCCAGCCACACAAAAAGCAAAAATTTGTCCCTCAATCCACCCAAGTCCTGATCACACCACTGCAAACCCAGCCACGGTCACAACATACACAAAAAAACATTTGCAAACAGCTCAAAATTGCCCTCATATTGCTATTCTCTCCCAATTGTACTTAATTCTCTGCCCTGTTATTGGTTTTCTTTCATCCAAATGGGAGTATGATGGTTACTATTCAGTTTATCTTCCCTTATTTGGCTCATTAGTTCATAGTAAGCTGAAGCCTGCAGCACTCTTGACTAGATTTATAATAAAGGAACAGTAACATAAAAAAAAATATATGTGTTTTAAAGTAATAAAAATAAAATGCAGTGTTGCCCTGCACTGGTTAAGGGTGAGCGTTTTGGGGAGATTTAGTCGCCTGGCGACTAATCGCATCGTCTTTGCGACGACCAATTTCCCCGAAAATGAATTGCCGCGTGTGTTTAGTGCCGCCGATTTTTCATTTTAGCCAGCTCAAGAGTGAGGGAAGGCTTTCGGGGAGATTGGTCGCCGCAAAGACGAGGCGATTAGTCGCCAGGCGACTAAATCTCCCCGAAACGCTCAGTGTGACCTTACCCTAAACGGCTGTGTTTGCTTCAGAAACACTACTATTGTTTATATAAATAAGCTGCTGTGTAGCAATGGGGGCAGCCATTCAAAGGAGAAAAGGCTCACATTACACAGCAGATAGCAGATAAGCTCTGTAGAGCATAATGGTGTTATCTGTTATCCACTATTTAACCTGTGCTATATAGCCTTTTTCCAATTTCTTCCATTGCTACACAGCAGCTTGTTTATATGAACTATAGTAGTGTTTCTGAAGCAAACACATCATTTTACCAGTGCAGGGCAACACTACATGATATTTTCATTACTTTAAAACACTTTTATTTTTTGGTGTTACTGTTCCTACAGCAGCAGCTTTGGGTATTATGTTTGGAACAATACACAGGGCTGCTTCAGGAACACTAGATATAAGACAATGGATCAGCCTTTTCTCTGCCAGCGTTACTTTTGTGCTGCTTGTGACAGTTTTAACTGGGTATTAAAAACATTATGGGGCAAATTCACTAAGATTCATAGTTGCCCCAGGCGTAACTTCACCGCACTTCGCCAGGCGTAGTTTCGCCAGCGCTTCGCAAATTCACTAAAATCCGAAGTTGCGCTCAGGGGTAGCGTAAGGTTGCGAAGTTGCGCTAGCGTTGATTCGCTAAGTAAAGCGAAGTTACGCTAGCGAAGGCTAATTTGCATACGGCGCCAAATTCAAATTTCAATGGAGGAATACGTATCAGCACTACAAATGCCTAGAAAACCTTCTAAACATCAAATAACATTTTTATTTTGCCCTACACATGTGCCCACTGTCTAGGTAAGTTGCCATGAGTCAGGAAATGTAGGGGGGAAGGAGGGGAGCCCCAAAAATTTTTTCGATCTTTTTCAGCCTATCACCCATAATGTAGAAAACACGCCAGCGTTTTTTGGGACTTAGAAAAAATTTTGACTTTTTTTGAAGCAATCCCTATCTACTCTATTGCGCTTCGCCTGGTCTGAGGTGGCGAAGGAAGTCTAGCGTAAAAGGTAGCGTTCAGTACACTGCACGCGTTAGTGAATTTGCGTAGTTATGTCGCTAGCGAAACTTCGCCAGGCGTAAGGGTGCGAAGTAAGACTAGCGAAACTACGCCAGCGTTTGTTAGTGAATTTGCGTAGTAACGAAAATGCCAAACGCTAGCGAAGTAACGCTAGCGTTCGGCGCTTCGGCGCTTAGTGAATTTGCCCCTATGAGTGCTGCTGGAGCAGTATAAATAGATTTCCTATGCACTCTTTCTTTGTGTCTGGCAATGGTGATCTGTTCTTTCTTATCATGCTGGCTACACACTTCTTATTTATTAAATATCTCCTCTTTTAAAAGGTGACTTTAAATGGCAATCATCGCTTTTTGAAGTGTCTATTACAGCGCAAGATCCTTTAGTTCTCCACTAGGTGTCAGCACCTGTCAGCTTTTCACTTTAGAATGTGGAGTAAGCTCATCAAAACATGCTTGATTAAAGGCAAGGAATTTACTACTCTCTGGCTGATGTACTAAAATTGCTCCAGTGTAGTTACCTATAGCAACAAGTCAGATCTTTGCTTTCATTTTTCTAACATGTAGGAGAATGATGAAAGTTAATTGCTGATCGGTTAAGTGGTTGCTAAGCGTTACTGCTCTGCATCTCTTATAGATCTGGAGGAACACTCCTGCTACTGAGCCCATCTTTCCCAAAAAACAACTGGATTCAGTTCCCCTTTGAGTTCCAGGTGGGCACTTTCTAACTAACAGACAGCAAATTGCGCCTGTATCTGAGCCATAACAGTGCTGCTTTTACAAGTAACATAGCAGTGAAATTTCAAACTTTTTAAGCTTTCCCTCATTTTACATTTTTAAGTTTTCTTGTGGTCCCACCAACATATAAAGCATACTTTTCCATGATTTTACACCATTTTTTTCTTGTCCCCGGAAAATGTAAAATGAGAAGCTGAATTACAGCCGAGTCCAGTCTAGGGGTAGGCTGAAGAGCTACCTGCCCAGTGCCCCGCAATTGTTGTGCCCGAGGCAGCTGCCTCTTCTGCCTACCCCTAGTTCTGGCCTTGTGTACAGGCATGGGACCTGTTATCCAGAATGCTCAGGACCCGGGGTTTTCCAGAAGTCCGAAATTTGGATCTGCATACCTTAAAAATTATTTAAACATTACTTAAACCCGATAGGATTGTCTTAGATGCAACTGGGATTAATTATATCTTGGTTGGGATAAAGTACAAGGTACTGTTTGATTATTACAGAGAAAAAGCAATTTTTTTTAAAAATGTTAATTATTTGATTAGAATGGAGTCTATGGGATGATCATCCCCTAATTAGGTGCTTTCTGGATAATGGATTTCTGGATAAGGGAGTCTATACCTGTACTATATGTGTATTGCTGTTGCAATGCTGCTAAATAATCCCTGCAAACCTTTGTTTACCAGGGAGCCGCATATTTTAATGGAAAATAGACCATGGTTTTCTTCCTTTCATTTTCCTTTTGAATTTAACAATAAAATATGGGAGCAGGGCATGCTACATGTAGAGAGCTCTCCTACTGTATATATATATATATTGGTACTGCCATATCGCTTGCCCTTCTCCATTGACTGCAATGTCACCAGCAGTGGTTAGTGGTCATAAAACGATGGTCTCAGGAGAATATCTCCTATTTCTCCTTAAATATGTAATGCTAACCTCCCTTTTATTCCAGTTGCATGTGATGCCATCTGTGTCATAGCACATCATTCAGCTGGAATGTAAATACATTGAATTCCTATTAATTCTGGGTTGCTTTTCCAGGAGACAAGCCTTTGAAATGCCTTATCAATCTCCCTTCTGCTTCCATCAATCACAGGCTTTAAAAGCTGTTGAGGAAGCCATAATTAGGCGTGTAAATATAATGCAGCTTTTTTTCCTGCACAATGGGTTTACTAATTTCCTGGATTTAATAAAGATTGGTTACATCCTGAGCATGACGCTTAGCAGCACAATTGCACACGAGCACAACTGAAGACTAAATGCAAATAAATGAGAAAGTAAAGAGAACATGCGACACAGGTTTCTGACTCTCTGTTACGGGAAGAGACCAATAAAGAACATGTTGTGTTTATCTTAAAGGCAACTGAAACTTGTTAACTACTGGCTGATCTACAACAAGATATTAGTGTTGCTGGGCTTTCCTGAGCTTCTATAAAAGTTTGCTTTTTAATCCAATATTATCTAGGGTAGAGAAGCCTTTTTCTGTCTTCTATGGACAGTTTTTGTTCTTGAAAGACACCCTAGTAATTCTAGTTACTTACTTTATACTCCCTCTTCTTCAAAGATGACACCAGCCAGGGTACTGTTTGCTGAGAGCCATGTCTCCATTTTCTGCCATGTAGAAATCTCACAAATAGTTCTGTAGTGGCACAACCTAACTAGGGACACCTGAAAAACTGGAAAAGGATGGCAGCATGGCACTCAGCAAACAGTACCAAAGCATTGTTTTTCCACATTTATTTATAGCTGCAACCCCTATAGGTTTGGAGATACAGCATTGTATGTTTAATTAGTGTGCTCCATTAACCTAATGTTTTTCCAGCAGAAAACAACTCACTTGTGCTGTAAGTGTCTGGCTGATAGCAGGAGCTATTGGTTGTATCAGCTCAACGCTATTAAGGCGCTTACACACGGGAGTTGTTTGAGCATTTAGTGCACGTTTGAGAAGCAGGTTAGAGCACCCTAAATGCACACTAATGGATTCCATTATATTCTGCTTGTTTGCACACATGTACCTGTAGACTTCACACTTTTCATTGTGTTTTTTTGTTTCTAAACACAGCATGTTGCATTTTTTTTGCACTTGACGCATGTTCATAACACTATAACAAACAAGGAAAAGTTGCAATGAGGCTGTGACCACAAGATACATATAGACAAATACAAGAGTCCTCTGCACTCAACCCATTATCAATATATTTAAGACATTGAGACATTTTGTGCATACAGACAGCTACAAAAAAATGCCTTACCCTTTAAACAAAAAAGGGATTGTTTATCCATATATTGTAATATATTTAAACTGGCCAACTACGTCAAAGTCATGGGAGTTTTACTTTGAAGGCAGCAATTACTGTAAGTTGCAAGTACAACTTAGTCCCTGTGTAAAATGTATAATGAAGCAATAGAATTCTTAATGAATCAGATGCAATTTGAGTGTAGGACTGGCCAGATATGGGATCAATTTGACGTAGTTGGCCAGCTTAAATATATTGCAATATATGGACAAACAATCCCTGTTTTGTTTAAAGGGTAAGGCATTTTTCAGTAGCATTATGCACAAAATGTCTCTGTCTTAAATATATTGATAATGGATTAAGTGCAGAGGACTCTTGTATTTGTCTATATGTTCATAATACTGTAATAGAATATGGTGGACATGAAAAATGAAACAAATATATTGACTTCCCATACAGTATTGTTATGTTTTTGAAGCTGAGGATGAGTAGAGTATAACTGTGCTTTATTAGCAGGTCCATGCAGCCATTACACTTCAACTCTAATACTTTAAAACAGTCTAGATAGTACTATGTACACAGTATAACTCTAGTGCACAGTGACACCTACAGGCCCTTTGTATAAACACCACAAGTATTGGCGCATTTAACTAGTTTTGACACTTTAAGATACCATAAATCCCCATGTTGTTTTACCAGGATGAGCTCTTTCCGTGAGGTGTGAGCCTTTATTCTAACCTCTATTTCATTTGTGAGTCTGAAATGTTGCCCGGAACCAATGCGTAGCCAGTCAGATCATTAGAGTCAGGCTCGGATTTGTGGCAAGGCCACAAAGGCCCAGGCCTAGGGCAGCAAGAGTAATAGGGGCGGCATGCCGCCCAGCCGCTTACTGGGGAGTCACACTATAATTTAGCGCACACCGAAAAATAAATGCTGAAGTGCCAATCCCATGGGGGCCGCACAAATAAAGCCTCCTGAAAATTATCAGGCAAATGGATTATAAGGATTACACACTCAGTCTCTATAAAAAAGTCCAAATGTATTAATACAAAACACTTACATAATAACAGAACGCCCTATGCATTTTGAACACATGGGTGGTCTTCATCAGGGGCCAGACACTTTACAAAATGCAAAAGGAGCTAAAAAAGGCAGCTCCCCAGCGCTTCGGTGCAGGCGCGCATGTGCGCTCGAACTGAATAGGAGTATACGGCAGGCGCTAGGACTGCAGGGCCGGACACCAGGACCGTGCGGCCTCGGGCGACCGCCCACTGAATCCAGCCCTGATTAGAGTGTTTAGAAATCCAATGGTAACCGCCAGCTCCAAACGCAATAGCACAGAGAGAGTTTTCAGTGTTTTAAAGTAACCATTCAAGACATCATGAGAAAGTTATAATCTGAGTCCGACTCTTATCTGTAATAAGCAGGCCCCTCGTCTATATATATATATATATATATATATATATATATATATATATATATATATATATATATATATATATATATATGTGCGTGTGTGTGTGTAATGGGTGGCACTCCGCCTCCCAACATCACCCAGTTGCAGGGTTAAGGCTTACATATACTTTCCAAAAAAGAACCAGCAACACCGGGATATTCTTGAAAATGAAAAAATATATTTAGTGAAGCATGTATAGCCAACGTAACGTTTCAGTCCCAATTGGGGGTATATTTATCAAAAAGTGAAGTTAGAGATCGCCATAGTCTTCTAGAGTGAAATTCCACCACATTCATTACTATGGGATTTTAAAAGATCATTTATCAATGGGTGAAAGTGAAAGTTCATCCTTTGATAAATACCCCTTTCAAAATGGGGGAATTTCAATCTACAGGACTGTGACGATCTCTAACTTCACTCTTTGATAAATATACCTCTGGGAGCTCAAGGCAACCACACTGTACGCACATTGTAATATATGTAGCCAACAGCAATTAAGGAATGACATCATATTCAAAGAAATGCATCGAAGTGATTGGTGCAAGATATTAACGTGATTAGTGCAAGAAACATTAAGCAGAAGAAAACTCCTTTTTCATTGTTAAAGTGACAAGTGCTTAATAATTTACCAACTTCATATAAAGTTTTCATAAAAATAGAACCAATCCAATAAAGTTAATGCAAACTGTGATTAGAATACTGTGTCCATAAAAGAGTCAAAAAACATGTCCAATATATACAACAGATACAATAAATCCATGTTAGCTACAACCGTTTCCTACAGTGTTAACTAAATTTTAGGGGGCCCCCTGGTGTAGCTTTCCCTAATTCTCTATAATATTATAGATACATTGGTAAGGCACAGTACAAAATATCTTATCATAATTACCTCTATATAATATGCAATACATATAGCTATAAATAAATATACATGTAGGGTTACAGACCCATGTACATAGAAAAAATATATATTTATTTTTGGAAACACTTTCTGGTAGACACATGTGCACCAACTAACTCCCTTGAAAAACAACATATGTCTCTTGGCTTTTATGAGCTCCTGTAGATATCTATACAATAAAGCATGAGTCACAAAAGAGTCACCCAAAGATCAATTACCCTGTAACTGAAAGACTGCATTGTGTACACCTTTGTGGCATCAAGGATAATCAGTTGGCTAAGATAAGCAAGGTTATGTTCAGCAAACTATACAGCAAGAATAACTGAAAATATGTGCAACATACTCCTTAAACAGATTATTTATTTGCCTTATATCCCCTGCATTTTTCCTCTTTGGTACAACATGACTACTGGCACACTAACCCGTACAGCTCTCACAGTGTATGCAAAGCAGTGTTTTATTCAGTTACTATTTGGCCTTGGTCCATCCTGCAGCTTCAGATTATACCCTCTAGTTATTATTGTTATCCTTTATATAGTGCTGATATATTTAGCGGCCCTATACCAAGATTACACATCATTCACATCAGTCCCTGCCCCAGTAGAGCTTACAGTCTAAGTGCAGGGCAGGGTGCAAAGTGTCCTGCACTTAGATGGATTGCTGCAGGTCTCTGTGCTTTTTCATCCAATGTGAGTGGAGAGTTCAGCCAGACCCAAAATGCTCTTTTAATGGGCAGTAAGACTTTTGTGACCCTAAGTGCTCTTGTGCTTCTGTTGGAGGTCTAGGTAAATGACCCCTTAAGTCAGGAGCCAATTAAACTGCCTGTATGTTTCTGCTCTCATCTTCTAAAGGAATAATTTGAATGCATGAACACAATATGATATGCCAGGAAGAGAAATACAAGTATGGGATCTATTACCCAGAATGCTCCGGACCTGGGGTTTTCCAGATAAGGAAATTTGGATCTCCGTACCTTAAGTCTGCTAAAAAATTTAAACCCAATAAGATTGTTTTGACTCCAACAGGTATTAATTTATTTTATAAAAAGGCATTTGATATATCTTAGTTGGGGTATAAGGCACTGTTTCATTAATAAAGAGAAAAAGGGAATACATTTTAAACATTTGCATTATTTGATTAAAATGGAGTCTATGGGAGATGGCCTTCCTGTAATTCAGAGCTTTTTGGATAACAGGTTACCGGATAATAGATCCTATTCCTGTACTCCTGTAAGCTACAAGTTGCAGTAACCTCACGGACAATCTGATGTTGTGGGAACAGTACATTTTTAACCCCAGTTGGACATAGAGCAACTATTATATTTCAGTAAAATGTGTCCCTGTTGAACATTGTTCATTCCATTCATATAATGTAATGCGTCTTCCATACTTACTGTCCAGTATTACTTCTAACTTTATAGTTTCATATAGATAAATGTTTTTTGTGGCCACTCAATGGCAAAAATATATACAACCACCCACCACCAATATATTTAAAACTATGTGCCAATGTATTTCATATACAGGTATGGGATCTTTTATCTGTAAACCTGTTATCCAGAAAGCTCTGAATCCTCCCATATGCCTCCCATAGACACCATTTTTATCAAGTAATTCAGATTTTTAAAATAGATTTCCTTTTTCTCTGTTAGAAAAAAACAGTACCTTGTACTTGATAAAAATTGTGTACTAACTAAGATATAATTCATTCTTATTAAAAGCAAAAAAACCTATTGGGTTTATTTAATGTTTAAATTCATTTTAATTGTAGGAAGATCCAAATTACAGAAAGGTCCCTTATTAGGAAAACCCTAGGCCCTGAGCATTCTGGCTAATAGGTCCCTTAGCTGTATATTGCAAACAGTAGAAGAAACCCTGGGAACCCTGTATATTCTGCAAGTACAGGTATGGGATCCGTTATCCGGAAACCCATTATCCATAAAGCTCTGTATTACGGAAAAGTTGTCTCCCATAGACTCCATTATAATCAAATAATCCGAATTTTTAAAAACAATCTCCTTTTTCTCTGTGGTAATAAAACAGTACATTGTACTTGATCCCAACTATGATGTAATTAATCCTTATTGGAAGCAAAACCAGCCTATTTGTTTTATTTAATGTTGACATGATTCTATAGTAGACTTAAGGCATGAAGATCCAAATTACGGAAAGATCCATTATCTGGGAAACCCCAGGTCCCAGCATTCTGGATAACAGGTCCCATACCTGTACAAAGTGACCCAATCTTCTGAATTAAGGTTTAGCCTAACCAGTAAGCACAGAAGAGAGAATACTGTCACTAAATCGGATTCCTGAATATTTGATGCACCTTCTCAGGCAAACAAGATAACACAAGGGTTATTGCTGATCCTAGGACACAAGTCTACGTCTGACTGACCGTGGTTAAGTCAGCCTGGGAAACCAGACACCATGTTTACTGTTTCACATACAGTCTCCCATGAAATTCTGCAGATTTAGAAATAGCAACATATTACATTTTCCCAAATAGGAAAGCAAGCGGCTCTCTAATTGGCACGTCTGTTTCCCACCTAAGGGTTAAAGAATAAAGCTTTGCTGTAAGGGATTTGGGAATCGCAAGCACACTGGGGAAAAAAACTGTTCTGGGTGTGATCCATCTCGCTGTTGACTTACTCGCTTTTATGATGCACAATATTTACTCATTAATTCACAACTCAAACAAGATTTTGTTGCCTCTCTTATCGCACCGTGATTATATACAAGCAACTGGCGTGGGTTATTGACCTTTTGAGGGATTATTAGTTTATCCATAATAAAAAATAGTAGAGAGTTTGGAAATGAAGGCGGATAAGCAAATAAACTCTGTTACTAGGTTTACAAAGCGCATATTCTGCTCAGGGTAATCTTCGAGTAGTAAGGCAGAATAAATGATGTGAAAAAAAAAAGCACTGCGTATGTTGTCGGCGCTACATAAATAAATTATGATGAAATGATTATGATTTACAGCAATACACAGGTCCCCTGTCGGAAAATTGTTCTGCACAGAACTAAACTGATAGGACCTGGGAGGGGATCAGAGAAAAGTTAGGGACAGAGCTTTTATTGTATAAACTGTTATCACAGGAACGGGACCTGTTATCCAGAATGCTCGGGACCTGGGGTTTTCCGGATAAAGGATCTTTCTGCAATCTGGATCTCCATATCTTAAGTCTACTAAAAACATTCATGAACCAAATAGGATTGTTTGCCCCAATAAGGATTAATTATATCTTAGTTGGGATCAAGAACAATGGAGTGTTTTATTATTACAAAGAAAAAGGAAATCATTTTTAAAAATTTAAATTATTTGATGTAAATGGCCTGCCTGTAATTTGGAGCTTTCTGGAGAACAGGTTTCCCGATAACAGATCCCTTACCTGTATAGAGAAACACACAGAAATTCAATATTAAAGTTTGTACTTGTGACTTGCTAACCCTCCTTCCTGTGGCTTACAAATCAGCAGTTATTTTTGGCTGGGATTCTGGTAGTTATTATTTGCATTTGTTTCTCTGCATATAGTGCTAAAGTTTGCCCATCCTTATTAGGGAGCTGAGTAATCAGATTGCAAGAGACATGTCCCACATGCAGTCACCAATACTGCGCTGAACACAAAAACTCATCTGCAACTTGTGTTTCCGTTAATGCCTGGTCCAGCTGTTTCCAAAAATCTGTGTATTGGATAACTTTATACATAACAAGGTATACCCAGAGGGTAAGCAAGGGGCTTAATGCCTTCATCTGCCCCATATTTGTTGAAGTTAAGTTTCCAGCAGTTGAACAACTGGAGGGCCACAAGTTTGGCAAAAAAGCTCCACATTATGATTTCACTATTGCTTTGTTGCTACTGCAGTAATCTAAAAAGTGTATTGTTTTTTTTTGTGAGCTATTGTAATTAAAGCAGAAGATGGAAAAAAATAGGAAAATAGATGAAAAAATGTATTTTTTTTATTAAAAAAAAGTCTTAAGGATCAGTGATTCTATTAACCAGATATTCTGTTAAAGGCATTTGGAGGTAAACAAAGAGAAAATAATTAGGAGGCAATGCCTAAGTTGTTTCTCTTTGGGAAACCAGTGCATCTCTACTAAAGTGCTGATATCTAGCCTTGTCACTGCCTAGTGTGTTTTATATCTGTGACTGAATAACAGTGGCATAATGACTAGGAGGGAATTCAAACATCTTTACTATTATTGCATTCTGTTAAAGGGGAAGTAAAGTCTAAAATAGAATAAAGCTAGAAATGCTGTATTTTGTATACTAAACATAAACATGAACTTACTGCACCAGAAGCCTAATAAAACAAATGATTTGTACTTTTAAAGTTGGCCTAAGGGGGTCACCATCTTGTGACTTTGTTATACATCTTTGCAAGACCAAGACTGTGCACATGCTCAGTATGGTCTGGGCTGCTTAGGGATCGCCATAAATGATCAAAACAATCAAATAATATCTGCCAGAAGTCGATGCAGCAAGACTGATTAATAATCAGAATATACAGACTGCACTAGGTTGTGTTGTCATGTAATCTAATGTGGATGTTATAGTTTTTGTTTAATACAAGCTTTCTCTGCAACTCTGCTGGCTCCATGATCTCCATGAGTTGGAAACAGTAAAGGGGAAAAATAAAATCCAATACAAGTCTCTACACAGTCGCCAACTGCTCTGCAGGGTAACAAACAAAGCTGATTGAGTTCTGCATGGCTGGGAAGTAAGGCAGGGGCTCCCCCTGCTGTTCATAAGTATGACTGTTTCCCTGCACAGCAATTCGGGACCGTCTGACAATTCCTTTCCACAGCAGTAACTGAGGGGAGAATTTAATTTTTTAATTAAAGTATATTGGAGATAGGTTTCTTTTTCATTAAAGAAAGTAAAAATGGAATTTTATTTTTTTGCCTTTACATGCCCTTTACGAGTGGCATCATATCCATGACTATGGAGATCTTAACATCTATGGTTAGTACGTACAGGTATTTGTATACAGTAGAACCCTGATTGTAAGTTTCCCAGGGGACTGTGACCAAATGGCAAAAATTCCAAGCAAACGTTAAATCCGGGAAAGAAAAAAACACAGCTTGCTTGAATGGGACTGCAACAAAACAACAACAACAATCCTGGGCTGTAAAATTGGAATTCTACTGTATAAATTTTATATATGTGAATGTATACATAGGGGTGTATAAATAAATATATATATACTGTATATAAGCACTGGGGTTCATTTGGAGGGGTTGCCCTTGATGGACTTTTGATAACCCAAATGAACTACACACAGTAGAACCCAAATTTTGTGTCCCTGGATTGTAGGTTATAGCAGAATCAATGCCATTTTGTTGCAGTCCGATTCAGGCAAGCAGCATCCCCCCCCCCATCTTAACATTTTTACAAAATTTGGGGGGTTCTATTATGTAGATTAAGGTTGTATTATTGTATTCAACAGTGTGCCAAGATCCCTCTGATCACAGTAACTGGGCTCTACTACTGAGTACAACTTACTGAGTACTACTTACTATGCCTAAACTGCACTGAAAGTGACACAATATCAATCTTTAAAGATTAAGTGATAAAATGCCGTAGCCAATGTGTTTCCTTGGAAATTCTTGAGAACTGGAGTCAGGCCTCTGGCATGTTAATGGGAAACTTTGTATTATTTTTCCTCATTCCATGCTTTGTTTGCTGATATGAATCTATAGATCTCCACGAGATTGATTATATTTTCTAAATTATCTACTAATAATTGTGCCATCACTTTTGCCACTTGGAGACATGTCAGTACAGGTCTTACCTATAATTCTTGGAATCCTTTGTATTGCAATATATTCATATATTATAAGGAAATATAAATATTACAATGGTTTTCCTTGCCCCACCTGCACACATTTAAGCCTGCAATTTCTCCAGAATTTCTCAAGAACAATGCAATTCTTTCAGCCAATCGATCTGCTTTTTTTGTTTGTATAGTTCCAAAGTAACATGTCTTCCGATTCCCTCTTGTACAGCCTTACATGTCTTTTTTATCATGTCCCTCCCAAGTTAATTCTGAACATGTTGGTGCCCTTGAGTTAAACTGGCTGTTGTTTAAACACATATGCTATATGGTTTCTGAGGGGAAATGAGGATGAAACCGCTGCTGAGTAATGTCAGGAATGCTTTCATCTCATGGGATTTTTTTTAGTGAGTGTTTGGAGGAACATCATGGATACACTGTGAAAAGTTCAGAAATGCAGACTACAATGTAAAAATAAAAAAAGGGTAAAGTTATCGTCTTTGAGGACAGGCCTCCTCAGGAATGTCCAGACTGCGGGCACGTATATCAACAGGGAGTGTACAGTGGACATGTTTAAACATATTGTTTACGCCTTTGCAGCAGATTTTTGTGCATGCGGTAAATATGAGCAAAAGAAGAGTTAAAGTACAATTGAGAGGCTGGCCTTCCTTTATTATGAATCAGTCTTGGCAAAGAGCTACAAACTGAGGGACTGACGTAAAGAAGCATATGGCAATACACCAGCGACTGATAAGGTTGAACATGCATTTAAATAACATCTACTGCACTTCTAGTTATGAGTAGAGCTATTATGATTTTCCCTCTATAGGTTTTTTTATAGACTTTTGTTTTCTAAGTGACCTCAACAGTAAAGTCATCCCTTTATTTAGAGATGAGCCCTAAGGTTACTTTGGGGTGGATCAGATCTACACCCAGGACTGTCACCCCGATGAGCCTGATGTTGGTGGTGGGGAGATGGGATCCAGCGATGATCATAATAGTAGGTGACAGCAACTAGTTCCTCTTGGAGGTAGAATGCAAATTTTGTCGCAGACCCATGGGTGTCTAGTTCCACTTCTGGGCTGACTTATCAACCCTTGCTAACTTTTGTGAGTGCTTTCAATTGTTACTGCTCTGTAAAATGTATAAAGAAAAAATGTCAGGCACTAGCAGAGACCAGTCTTCCAGGCAGACTTGTCAAATCATTCAGTAGTTTATTTCAGTACACAAGGGTACAGCCTTACGCGTTTCATATCACTCAGATACTTAATCATAGTCTCATACGTTGGTCCGCTCCCCAAGCTGAGGGCTCAGGATGGCGCAATTGGACTTCCCTTCACAACTAGTGAGTTCTACTAAAAACCTGAGATTTCTTTACTTTCATACTGACTACTATCAACAAAAATGTGTAATCTATAATTGCTCTGTAAAATTGTTATAGAGTGATAGCTTTCATAATTCTGTGGTTCGCTCCAGCTTTGGCAAGAATTGTCCGAATCGTTGCACCTCCACGTGCAGTTCACATCATGGAGCAAGGATTCAGCACCGAGCATTACCTCCCAAATGGCATTTGACTGCTCAAGGCAGTCAAGCTCCTTATGACAAGTTGACCCAGGTATTGAGTTTGACAAATATGTAAATTTGTTAAAACTTTCCTAAACATCAGGAAAGATTAGATACATAAAAAAAAATATCCAACTGCTGTGAACCCCTCAAGATTTCCCAGTTTGATACTTGATAAATAAAATAGACGTTTTTGAATAAATAATTTTAAAGATAAATAGATAAGATAATGACTTATAACCATTAGAGTTAATGTTTTCTGTGTATGCTGGTCATATTTAGGAGGTACAAATGCTTATAGCAAATTATTTTAAATGTTTAATATTATTCATAATTTACCTACAGTTTTTATATTTTTTTGTGAAACTATTAATTGTTTCACTGATAACGACTATAATATGGACTAATGCAGTTGCCATAAGTAAAGCACACTTGCACACTTGCCACCCCAAAAAAAGAGTAAACAGCCACGTTTCTAGTGGCCCCACTCCCTCATACAGTGTCACATGGGATGGGGACAATTCAGGCTCGAGAAGTTTAGTTATCTAGTGTGGAAAGTCTACTAGAATCTGGAAAAATTGAATTCTCCAGCAAACTATATAGTGCACTTTGTGGAACATTACAGAGTATGGGGAAAGAGTGGATCATGTTTTTGAAGAGCCTATTTAAGTGATTTAAGACCCTGGAGGCGCAAGAGCGTACCTTTTAGTGATCATGACTAGTGATGGGCGAATTTATTCGGCGGGGCGCGAATTCGCGGCGAATAAATTCGCGAAACGCCCGCGAAAATTTGCGTCAAAAAATCGCCGGCGTCAAAAAAAATTTTACCGAAAAAACGGACGCCGGCGTCAACAACGGGCGCCGGCGTCAAAACGGGCGCCGGCGTCAAAAACGGGCGCCGACGTCGAAAAAACGGGCGCCGGCGTCAAAAGCGAGACTCCGGCGCCGTTTTGCAAATTTTTCGCCGTTTTGCGAATTTCGCAAATTTTTCGCAGAAGCGGCGCAAATTCGCCCATCACTAATCATGACTAAAGCATTTGCACATCATACTGCTCTTACCTTGTGCCTCGGAATGAAGCACAAGTTAGGGGTGAGAGGGGAGGACCCCTACATGCCTCCCCACCTGTCCCTTTTGAATTTAGCATTACGGAATATATTTAAAGAGCAGTCTCCAGTCCATTTTTTGCACTTTGCACACTGTGTCTGGATTTGTAAGTGAGCCCTGTGGATTGTGTAATACACCTTTGGGAGTATTGTAGGTCACTGGGTGTGGTACAGTGCACTTTTGATTGTATGTTTGAGGTATATGTCAGGGGCTATGTTTAATGCGTATTTGTAGTATTGTGAGCAGGGCCGCCATTAGAAATCACGAGGCCATCGACACTACAGTTAAAAGACCACAAAGACATCAGTGCTAAACAAGGTAACCCCCACACACACACAAGTTATAAAAAGCTATTGATGGTCAGGCCCCCTTATAAGTTAAAAAAAACTGTGGTGCCAGGGCCCCCCATAAATTTTTTTTTTTAAAAAATTGGTGGTCACAGCCCCCCTACAAGTTAAAAAAAAAAATTGGTGATCAGGGCCCCCCTACAAGTTAAAAAAATAATTTGTGATCAGGGCCCCCTATAAGTAAAAAAAAAAACATTGCCGCCAGGGCCCCCCATAAAAGTGTTTTTTAAAAAGCCATTGGTGATCACGGGTCCCCCTGCAAGTAAAAAAAGCCATTGGTGATGAGGGGCACCGGTGGAAGTAAAAAAAAATTGGCCAGGTCCCCCCAAATTTTAAAAAAAATTGCATGCCAGGGTTTTGTGTCTAAGGGGGGGCCCGGCCATGCTTCACTGACTTTATTAGCCAGGCCCCCCTGCTTTCAGCGTGCTGCCAGCTGCAAAAAATAAAACACATCAGCTCCGTGCATGGAAGCTTTTCTCCTATTAAAATTTCCTGTGCCCTCGTGGTCCTTTAAGAATAAGTCCCGGTAAAGCTGTACAGGGATTGGATAAGGGGATCCAATCCCAATGCAGATTCATGCAGATGAGGGTAAAACTTAGAGACCCATGCTGCAGAATGAGAGTGTGGCTTTAGTTTGGGAGAGGTTAAAGGAACAGTAACACCAAAAAATGTAAGTGTTTTAAAGTAATGAAAATATCATGTAGTGTTGCCCTGCACTGGTAAAACTGATCTGTTTGCTTCAGAAACACTACTATAGTTCATATAAACAAGCTGCTGTGTAGCAATTGAAAAACGGCTATATGGCACAGGTTGATAGTGGATAACAGATAACATATTAGACAGACAGAGCTTATTTGCTATTGGCTGCCCCCATGGCTACACAGCAGCTTATTTATATAAACAATAGTAGTGTTTCTGAAGCAAACACAGCAGTTTTACCAGTGCAGGGCAACACTGCATTATATTTTTATTACTTTAAAACACTTTTATTTTTTGACGTTACTGTTCCTTTAACAGTACTACTGCTAACTGAAGGTGACGGGGCACTGATAGTAATGCAGCAATGAAGTTATCAGTTTTTGACAAATTTTTGGGTGGTGTATTCAAAGCGATACTGTCATGGGACAACACATTAATTAATAGTGGTGCTTCGGCAGACTTCTGCACTGAAATCTGTTTTTTTAAAACAGCAAACGGATGTTTTATATTTAATTTTGAAATCTGACATGGGGCTAGTCATATTATCAGTTTCCCACGTGCCCCCAGTCATGTGACTTGTGCTCTGATAAACTTACTCTTTACTGCTTCACTGCAAGTTGGAGTGATATCACCCCCCCCCCCAGCAGCCCAACAGCAGGAAATGGGAAGGTAACCAGATAACAGCTGCCTGGTAGATATAAGAACAGCACTAAATTGTAAAAATCCAGGTCCCACTGCGACTCCTTCAGTTACATTGAGTAGGAGAAACAATAGCCTGTCAGAAAGCAGTTCCATAGTGCAGCACTGGCTTTCTATGAAAGCACATGACCAGGCAAAATGACCTGAGATGGCTGCCTACATACTAATATTACAAATTAAAAAAAATATACGTTCAGGAATTACATTTTAAATGGTAGAGTGAACTGTTTGTAGTGTAAACAGCATCATTTAGAAATAAAAATTACACCATAAAAATCATGACAGAATCCCTTTAAGGTATTCAAGGGACACATGACTGTTCCTCTTTGGACTCCACCTGTTACTCAGGGTGGAATGCTGTTGGAATGCCTGTAACAGAAGGCCCTAGTAAAGGCGCCATCCTTAGTATAGTCAGGAAAGAGACCCTGTAAACTAGACAGTGCATAACAGATCTTGTGTGTTAAAGAGGCAGGAGAGCTCAAAACCACTGAGCAGATCTAGAGTGTGGTAGTAACCAGGTAATACTCACTAAGTGTAAGGCCCCATGACAGGTGCAGCGTCGAGTCTGTACCCCTCCCCTCTGAGTGAAACCCCGTACCAATGATACACACACACAACACTGGTTTGGAAAGAGATGGCCGCAGTTGTTTATTTAACAAAATAATACCATACTTAACATGTATAACATATTTAACTTAACAAGCAGTTTGTATAACAAACCATTTTACCCCACCTTTATATCATCCCCCCCCCGGGACAAAAAAGGGGGGGGGTGTGTGGGTGCTGAGCCTCAACTGGTAAGCTTGGTTCCTCCTCCATTTTCCCGGGCCCTAAACCAGGCTACATCCCATGAGGACCCAGGCCTACCAGGCTACATACCATTGCTGCAAAATACCCCATTTTAACTCCCCCTGGGGGTCCTTGTAAAGGTACCCTCCGCCAACTGCGACAGTAACCGCCATGCTACAGGGAGGGGGGGCGGGATGCTGCGTCCTGCTGGTTCCAGGTTGGTAGGGACTCATGGAATTCTGTGTGTGATCCCTTGGAGCACCTTTGAGGCAACTGGGAGACAATATCTGTGGTGTGTGAGCAAAACCCCGAGAGGACTCGTGTAAATTGTACTGCTTTACCTACATTATTGAATATACTGAGAAATTTTGCTTGTTCCTCTTAAATAAATCATAAGTTTCAGTTCAGCCACTTCTGACTCCTTACTACATCTTTGCGAGGGCTCCTCTGAGAAAAGGATCACAAACGTAATGTGTTCTACCTGGATGCAGCTACATTTAGCTCGTTTCAGCTAACAAACCTGACCTGACGGGTTATTAACATATTAAAAGGATCTTCATTAGGTGCAGATGATCAATACATATAATTTATGAATTTCCTATAATAACATTTTCCTCCTGCTGCAAATCAAGTGAGTTCACCAATAAATCATTTACATTGTGAAAACCTATAACGAAAAGGAAAGCAGATTTGTGGAAAAGATTCAAGCTTGATGACAAGTTTTAATGCATGTTTATAGCTATGACATGTGTCGTACAGAGAGATTGCCTTTTCTCTTTTTCAGGTTGATAGGACCGAACTGTAAAATCCGAAGCCATTCTTCCACCGCGAGCCCAACATAACACAAACATCACTTGTAATTGTGGCAAAACAAACAAAGCTTCATTAACATTACCATTCTGACGCTGGTAAACAAGTTTATTTACACTTGAGAGCTACTGAAGAATCGAGTCATACAAAACAGTTCATGGTAGGTGGCCCTGCTTTTTGATGAGAGGCACTTTTACAGAATCATTACCAAGTCTGCCAAACAAGCTTCTATTCAAGTGGAGCGGGGATAATGAAGGTTTGATGTGTCCTCCTTAATTGAGGAATGAAATGCTTGCAGCCATGTGTGGTCACATTGTTATTTGATAATATGGACCCTTACGGATTCAGCTTATATTTTAATTTTACTTTCTTTTACATTTAATGAAAAATCAACAGTGATGTATGTCGAGCTCTAAGGCCACATAAAAAATCCACTCTAGACTAAACAATGGATCGGGTAGAGATTTTTCTCTTTAATAACTGTAAAGCTGTACAGTTCTGTCCTAGGCCTTATGTTAGACTTGATTCCAGTCATTATGTTGTCGTAAGCGAAACTTATATCCTACGAGGTTAAAATAGACTCACTTATTATTACTCAACACATGGAACATCAAGTCAATGTTTTGTAATTTCCTTTTACTGTCTGCAATGGGAATAGAAAGGAGATTCATCTGAAACATCTTCAGACCACCCTATATCTGTGTTATAAGTAAAAATAAGAAGCATTACAAGGCTAGTCCAACCTCTGTGTTAAGCACCGTGTGAATATAGTATTAAATACTTTTCTTCCACTCTGTTCTTGGAAAGGTTTATGCTAACCTTGTGGGGTGTGGGCACAATAACCACTAGGAGCCTTTGGGAGCAGGGTCCTCTCTCCCTTTAACTTTGTCTAACCCCCCTTCATAAATAGCTACACACATTCATTCAAACTATGTAAAGTTATGAGATCCTTTATCCGAAAACCCATTATCCAGAAAGTTCAGAATTACGGAATGGCCATCTCCCATAGACTCCATTTTTAAAATAATCCAAAATTTTAAAAATGTAATAAATGAAACAGTACTTTGTACTTGATCCAAACTTAGTTAGAATTAATCCTTATTCTTAGCAAAACCAACCTATTTGGTTTATTTAGGGGGTTATTTATCAAGCTCCGAATGTCCGAATAATAATTAGTCGTTTTCGGAGCAAAAATAAAAACTACAAATTATTCGAGGTTTATTAAAGTCCGATGTTCCAAAAACTCTGAATCCGAAACCACGGCATCTAAAAGCTCTCGATGTCCTGTATATTCAATTGGGAAGGTCCCAGTGTCTGCGCTGATGTCCATACCGATATCGTTTTGCCCGACCCTATTTTTTCGGCTTTTTCTTCATAAATAAGGTCCATTCGGGAATTCGGATTTGCTCGAAGTTGGATATTGGAAATACGGAGATAAATTTGGACCTTGATAATTAACCTCCTTAATGTGTACATGATCTTCTAGTAGACTTAAGCTGGCCATAGATGTAAAGATTTTTAAAAGATCTTTTTATTATCGTAAGACCACGATTATCTCGAAACGATCGTGTAAATGTACGATTTGTCCATCAACTTAAATAGACAGTTTCAAGCGATATATTTCCAGGAAAACTGAGGGTAGCTGCCTGCCTGGCCCTGCAAACATAGACAGATTGCACTGGGACCGATACATTTTTTTTAACCTGGCCGATCAATTTTCTCACAGATGTCGGATGAAAAATTGTAAGATAAAAGATTGTTCGATTCCCACTAACTTCACGATAATTTGACGGATTGGTCGATTTGCACTGAAATCGATCGTTCACCAACAAAAGATCTTTGCGTCTATGGAGACCTTAAAGGTATGAAGATTCAAATTACAGAAAGATCTATTATCCTGAAAACACCAGGTACTGAGCATTCTGGATAACAGGTCCCATGTCTATATGGGTATATAAGGAGTCATTGAGGAGTTCCATGACCAAATAAAGGCATTAGGCAGAAGGATGAGTGTATTTATACAGGTCATGGAATTCCTTATACAGTATTTTGTATATTGTTCCCTATATACATTTTACATTTTCTTTTGCCTATTTTATATATACAGTATATGATATAGGTAATGAGCACCCAGATGCTTATCAAATACAGTAGAATATATGATACATATATGGTATATAAGTGGGACCACAAAATATTATGTAAAATTAGGGAAAACTTAAATGCAGCGGGTGTAAAATTGAGGTTTCCCTGTACCGTGATCCGTATCTTTTAATGGTCACCTTTCAATGCCTGATGCAATAAATACATATACGATGGGACTCTTCAGAACCAACAAAAAACAACTGGTGATAAATAATAAAACAAGTAAACAACTAATAACATGACTTATAAGCAACTGTATAGAGACAATATATAACTGTGATTGGTGGAGAAGGTGGATAGAGTAAGGGGCTATACATTTATTGCTTGATTTCTTGTTTGTACAATTCTTGTTTGGCAAAAGAATGGATTGTTCTGAAATGTTGCTAATTGCAAATCAAATATTATCTCTCAACTGATGGGTTTCTAACAACCCCCCTCCCACGCTCATCATGTACTTACACGCAGCAGCGGATGCTGATTTGCTGCAAGACACCCTCCATGAACCAGTATTACACCCGGGAGTATATATGGGCACTTCAGTGTAAATGATTAAGACATATATAAAGTCAATTACAGTTTAAAAGCAAAGAGCTATGTGATAACAAAGGAACAACAACAAGCAGAACATCAGGATAAGGAAATGGGACACAGACTAGGGCAGCATGGAGGGAGTAGCAGGGGAAGATTACTAAAAGACCAGTTTAACGAGTAACAAGGAAGGATGGTATGGGCAAGATGAAACAGCGTTAAAATTCAGGATAATTGATATGAGTGAGAGAATAATGTCAGGATCTGCCAGTTCATTCCTTAGGCTGTTACTGAATCAGCCCCTTAACATAGTCCTTTACATCTCAAGCAAGAAGATTTATTTATATATTTGTCATTTCAGCAAAAAAAGCTCAATTTTCATGATGACATGCTAGTTTTTTTTTGTCAACACCAATAGATTGTACGCTCTTGTGAGCAGGGTCCTCTGATTTTTATTCTGTGACCCATGTTTGTTAAATTATTGTAAGACCCTTGTTTTTTTTGAATGTAGCACGCTGCATGACTTGCTGGTGCTATATAGATAAATTATATTGATATACGCTGTGCAATCATAATAGTGTACAGTGTTATATGTTGTCATAGCTGTTTGTACCTTGTATGACACTTTTGTTGTAAAGTTAAAGGGATACTGTCATGGGAAAACATGTTATATTTAAAAGAAATGCATTAGTTAATAGTGCTGCTCCAGCAGAATTCTGCAATGAAATCCAATTCTCAAAAGAGCAAACAGATTTTTTATATTCAATTTTGAAATCTGATATGGGGCTAGACATATTGTCAGTTTCCCAGCTGCCCCAGTCATGTGACTTGTGCCTGGACTTTAGGATGGAACTACTTTCTGGCAGGCTGTTATTTCTCCTACTTGTAACTGAATTAGGCTCAGTGGGACTTGGCTTTTACTATTGAGTGTTGTTTTTAGATCTACCACACAGCTGTAATCTTGTGTTAGGGAGCTGCTATCTGGTTACCTTCCCGTTGTTCTTTTGTTTGGCTGCTGGGGGGGAAAGGGAGGGGGTGATATCACTCCAACTTGCAGTACAGCAGTAAAGAGTGACTAGTTTATCAGAGCACAAGTCACATGACTGGGGCAGCTGGGAAACTGACAATATGTCTAGCTCACTAACGCATCACTATTAACTGATGCGTTATGAAAACAACATGTTTTCCCATGACAGTATCCCTTTAAAGGCAGCATGAAGAAAATTAGATGGAAAGGGTAATTGAATGATTGTAGATGATTTCATGCCATTTTGATTAAGGAGCAAACACACCTGTATGTATAGAAGCAAATCTCAAATAAAGCCAATGGGCTGCTGTTTAAGAACTGACGACTTTAGAGTCGAATTGCCACAGTCACAGTTTTGTATTTCCACATTTCCAATTTTGTATCCATTTTGTCCAGTATGTTTACTACGTTTGGAAGGAGATCCACAAATAGTTTTTATTATTGTACCTGCTGTTTAAATAAAACCAGTTCTTGTGAGACTACTCCTGACGGTTTGAGAATGAAATCCAGAGACGTTTTAAATGAGGACTTGGCGAAAGAGATTAAGGTGTTTAAGGCTGGCTGCAAACACCCCCGAGTACAAGCAGAGGACTCAAAACACCAGTTATGGATCCTATTACTTGTTCTGAGAATAAAGTAATCATTGTGAGTCCCAGTTCTTTAGTACATGCCGACTATTATTATTATTAACGTCCACAGGTATGACGCAGATTGCTCTGCTAGCATTAAAGATACTATTATCAAAATCAAAAGGCTTTATATCTGTAAAGTAGTGTTAGATAAAAAGGTATATGATTACAGGGGTAAGCGCAGGTCCTTATGGTCATATGACTGTGTCTACAACCTTTACAAAAACAGAAACTTTAAAAATTGTTTGCTTTATTTTTTTACAGTTTCATATTTGTTGGAAAACTGTTCAGCGCTATGTATATAAGAAGCTCTTTAGAAATAAAAATATCTGTATACAAATATGGAACCTGTTATCCAGAATGCTTGGGAATTGGGGTTTTCCAGATAAGGAGTATTTCTGTAATTTCGATCACCATACCTTAAGTATGCTAAAAATTATTAAACCAGTAGGATTGTTTTGCCTAATAAGGATACATTATGGGGGTTATTTACTAAAATCTGAATTTATATAATTCTTTTATTAAACAAAGCTTGACCAAACTCCAATCCACGATTTTACTTTATTTATCAATAAAATAACTTGAAAAATTTGGTCGGGAAAAACTCGATACAATCAAGCTAAAACTTGATTCATATGAATTTTTATGACTTTACTCCTGAGTCACTCAATTTCTTCGGGTTATTACCCAGAATTTTTCAGATTTTCGGGCCAAACCCAGTGTAGATCACAATGTCTTCTTGGGATAGGGACATCTGCCATTGACTTATACATTACCTCAACGGGTTTTAAATGGCGGATTTTTGGATTTTGACTATTTGCAGCCTCGGGGGTATAATAAATCTTGAAAAAATTTAGTTTTTGCCCAAAAAACATTGACCAGAAAAAAAAAAATCAAGTTTGGTAAATAAACCTCTATATCAGCAGTGTCCAACAGGTTGATTGGGATCTACCAATAGACCTTTAGCTGATGATCAGTAGATCTCAAGACACTGTCAGCAAACAGCTTTTTTGTTAAATATAGCAATGTACATTTTCTCATAAACCAATATTTAAGTAATATTTTCCATGGAACATAACGCTAACAATGCTTTTATGGATGTATATCATAATGGGAAATCATGATTAAAAGTAGACTCCTGCATTTATGTCTTATTTGTGATCAAATACAAGGTACTGTTTTATTATTATAGAGAATAAGGTAATAATTTGAATTATTTGATTATAATGGAGTGTGTGGGAGATGGCCTTCATATAATTCTGTGCTTTCTGGTAGGGATGTGGCGGACTGTTCGCCCGCGAACTAATTTGCGCGAACGTCGACCGTTCGCGTCCGCCGAATGTTCGCGAACGTTGCACGACGTTCGCCAATTTGGGTTCGCCTTAGCTGGCGCTTATTTTTGCCCTCTCACCCCAGAGCAGCAGATGCATGGCAGCCAATCAGGAAGCTCTCCCTCCTGGACCACCCCCACACCCCCTGGACCACTCCCCTTCCATATATAAACTGAAGCCCTGCAGCGTTTTTTCATTCTGCCTGTGTGTGCTTGGAAGAGCTAGTGTAGGGAGAGAGCTGTTTAGTGATTTGAGGGACAGTTGAATCAAAATTGTTACAAAGTATCTTATTTGCACCTGTTAGCTGTTCTGAGCTCTCTGCCAAAAGCTAATTAAGTTAGAAACTGTTTTTTTTCTGGCTGTTCAGTTCAGAGAAAAGAGGGACTGGTGTGCTGCTCCTCCTAGTAGTTCACCACTACCAGCACCAACCAGAGTCAAAATTGTTACAAAGTATCTTATTTGCACCTGTTAGCTGTTCTGAGCTCTCTGCCAAAAGCTAATTAAGTTAGAAACTGTTTTTTTTCTGGCTGTTCAGTTCAGAGAAAGAGGGACTTTCCAGTACAAAAGAGGGACAGGGGTTGAGTGGTCAAAAGAGGGACAGTTGGGAGGTATGCAAGTGCCACCTAGCTGTGTGAGCTTTTTCACATTCTGTCTAAATAACAATAATAATTCCGTGTCCGTAAACATCACCTGAGTGATGTTTTTACAGCAGCAATAATATATTCCGTACCCACTACTGTATACGTTGCCCTTGCAGGCATTGTTTGCCCAATCTTTAACCAAGTGCCACCTAGCTGTGTGAGCTTTTTAACATTCCGTGTCCAGAAACATCACCTGAGTGACGTAGTGTGATTTCTGCCCTTTACAGCAGAAAACGCAGCGCTGTGTCAACAATGTATTTTTCAGATACATTTTTGCCCTTGATCCCCCTCTGGCATGCCACTGTCCAGGTCGTTGCACCCTTTAAACAACTTTAAAATCATTTTTCTGGCCAGAAATGTCTTTTCTAGCTTTTAAAATTCGCCTTCCCATTGAAGTCTATGGGGTTTGAACCGTTCGCATTTTTGACGCAAGTTCGCGAATATGTTCGCGAACATTTTTTCCGCCGTTCGCTACATCCCTACTTTCTGGACAACAGATCCCATGTTTGGTGAATAATAAAAGGCACCAAGATGCAGCCAGTATATTCATTATCATGGCTAATGTAACTGTATACAGATGTAGAAACAGGGGTGATCCTAGCCTGCAGCTGGCGCCCCCCTTCTCCTCCATGCTTACTTTTTTTGGCGCCGGAGGGGGTCCAGGGTGCTAGCGCAGAGAAGCCCAATTGCACTCTCTGCACTAGAAAAACCTGAAATTCAGCTCTTAAAGTTAACAGGAGCGGCATTTTTGCTGCCCCTGGTAATTCTTGGGGCGCTGCCACCTGATGCAAGTTTCTCAACTAACCCCACTGGCGCAGCACCCCTGCATAGAAAGAGAAGTGCTGCATTCTAAGCTCTTGAACATTTAAATCTCAAGTGTCAAACGCACTATAAAGTGCACAGAGTATTACTTTATATGACTTATCCTGACTTCATAGCAAAGCCCCATTTGTCTGAAATCTACTGTATTTAAAAAAATAGTAGCAACAGTTATGTATTAGAATATGGATTTTATTTGTTTGTTATGAGCCAAATAATGCCTGCTGGGTATATTTTCAAAACATTCTTTGTTACTCTGCTACATCTTGGTCAATTTAAAATAAGTTCCACAACGTATTCCACTCTGCTGTTTAAGGTCATGTTAAAACGCTGCAATAGTTCTAGCTGAGCTGTATCAAACTCACGCACCGTCCCTGAAGGACATCCTGTTGATAACTTGTTCCGAAAAGACTTAACTTTGGCATTTCACCGTCTCCATCTCTGTTAGACACGCTATATAAAGACCAAAGAGTAAACAGAGGAATTACACTACTCGATTTGTTTGTTTGAAGGGCTAAGGGTGTCATGAGCAGAAAGGAACACAAAGGTGGAAGTCAGTAAAGGCTAAAATGCAAATTTAGAAAGCTGCAGAGCTAGGACCAAGGACGTTAACGGAAAAAGTACGGCAAGGAGGCCCATTTTCTAAAAATCGCATTTTCTTTTCTTTTTTCCAAAAAATCTCTAAAAATTTGTGGTTTTCTTATTTTTTTAAAAGCTCTAAAAATTTTGATATTTATTACGTGTAAAAACCATGAAAACCACTAATACAAAACGTCACCAGGTAAAAGTCGTCGAGGTCCTGTAGAAGTCAATGGGAGCTGCGCTGATCCTATTGGACCAGTTTAAATCAATTCAGACTTTTAGAGGTTTTCATGGTATTCGTATTTTTAGTGCATCGCTCATCGTAATTTTCCATTCATACTTTTTTTTATTCGGATTTTTAGTAAATCTCATGACATACGTAGGTATAGAATGCGTTTAGTCATGGTTTCAAAAACCTCTAAAACTACTAAAATCCAACCTTTGATAACTAGGCCCCCATTTTTAACAACATACGGTTGTTGTTTTTTGCCTAGTAGAAATTATACAAGAACTAGAATACATCATGATCATTAAGTGCCTTGTCTCCACTGTAAATAATCCCAGCCTTTCTTCATACCCGTTATTCACCTAGAGTCCTTGGACTACCAGTAAAAGAGAAGAATAACCCTCTCTTCCTGTGAATCTGTACCTTTTTAATCCCTTGCTGCTGGTATAGCTTGCTCCAGGTAGGTTTATTATCCACAAATACATCTTCCCTAGGGATTTGCCTGTTACATTAAAGGGTTGGTTCACTTTTCTGTTAACTTTTAGTATGTTATAGAATGGCCAAATTTAAGCAACCTTTCAATTGGTCTCCATTATTTCTTTTCTATAGCTTTTTTTTAAAATGATTTGCCTTCTTCTTCTGACCCTTTCCAGATTTACAATGGGGGTCACAGATGCCATCTAAAAAACAAATGTTCTGTAAGGCTACAAATTGATTTTTATTGCTAAGTTTGATTACTCATCTTTCTCTTCTGGACCACTCCTATTTATATTCCAGTCCCTTATTCAAATCAATCCATGGTTACTTGGATCATTTGGACCATAGCAACCAGATTGCTGGAATTGCAAAAAAAAAGAGCTGCTAAATAAAAAGCCAAATAACAAAAAACACAAATAATAGTAAATTAAAAACAATTACTCAGAATATCACTCGCTACATCATAGAAATGTTTATTTAAAAGGGAACAGCCCCTTTAAGAGTATAAGTAGCCTGTTTGTTTTTAGAACCCAAATGCATAACCTTAAATTAATCAACATTGATCTTATCTGCCAGATCACCAGAAGGGACACCCTAGATACAGTCATTTCCAGTGGCATAACTACCGGGGGAGCAGGGGGTGCAATTGGGCCAGGGCCTGCACCCCCACAGGGGTCCCCCGGCAGTCACGCGCCCACTGCAGCGGCTGCAGCACCTTACGGAAGAAGGTGGGGGCGGGGCCCGGCTTCACGGCCCACACCAATGCCCGCCCCAACCTAGTTCCGTCTCTGGTCATTTCTTCTGCAAGATAATGTGTCATCAGCAAACACAGTTACACTGCTTTTAATGTCCTTCCCCCAAACCATTACTGAACAGAAGAAACAAAAGTGCCCGAATACAGAACCCCACAGCACCCCACATAGAACTCTAGTGCAGTTAGTGATATATTCGAAAATTGAGAGCACTTATTGCAAGAAAAATAAAAAAGGAACAAATGTACTTACAGAAAATGCAACAATATCTGTTATTTATTAGTCAGTAAGCCAAAGTGAACAAAGTTTATCTGGCTCTGCACTTGATGAAAGTGGAAAGAAAGAAAGGAAGTGGAGGCAGTAGTATCCTGAACATTTGCAATAAGAACATTTTTATTTTTGGGGGGGGGGGGTTTGAATGAATTGTGTTTTTTTTCATCCTTCAGCTCATAAGCTTGAATTTTTAAATTCTGTTTGCTAATATCCTAGCAACCAGGCAGCAGTTTGGAAGTCAGAATGAAAGATGAATAATAGTGGGCTATAAGAGGAAATATGATAATGACTATGTAATATATCAAACTGAAATAACAAACTGTTTAAATATAATAATAAATTAAAAACTCTGTACCATTTCGTAAATATTCATGTTACTCTTCACTATCCCTCTGTCAGCTTCCATCTCTTCATTCTCTCTTCATGTAGGAGTCAGCAGCTAACATATCTTTTGGGGGGGGTTCCCTTTCCTAGCATTTGTATTAGAGATAATGCAAATAACCGATTCAGGCACAAACAAAATGTAACAAAATAACAGATAAATCCTGCATGTAGAGAAATATTTGCTATAATCTTCTAGGCAAAAGAAGCCCCCTCAACGGCTGTACTAGACCTGACATGAGCATGAGGAGAGAATGAAGAGAGACAGATGCTGAGATGGGGAAAGTGAAGGCTAGATTATTTCAGAAATGGTAAGGAATTTATTATTGATTATTTTTTAAATTCTTATTTCAGTATAAGTAAGCTTATATTGAACTTTCATTGTCATGATAGTATAGTTCCCCTTTAAGAATGAGAATAAAACTGAATTCTAACTTTTGAAGCCTTTTGACCCAGATAACATTTTCATTGACAGGCTAAATAGAGGTAGAATTAAAAAAAAAAACTAACAACTCAAAATCCATAAACAATAAAAGAAACGTAGACCTAATAAGATTTTAGAACAGGTCCATCTAGAATATACTGTGGGGCACATTTACTAAGCTCGAGTGAAGGATTCGAATGAAAAAAACTTCGAATTTCAAAGTATTTTTTGGGTACTTCAACCATCGAATAGGCTACTACGACCTTCTACTTCGACTTTGATCAAAGTAAAAACCGTTCAACCCCTACTAGTGGATAAACAGCAGTTGGTTGATAGGTTTAGGCAATACTTTCAAGATACATATGCTGCTCTTCCCCCGGTTCCCACAGAACGCTTAGTAGCTTATCTGGCCCGAATTGCTCTTCCTCGTCTCTCGGGTCCCATGAGGGATGGTCTAGATGGGGACATAACGACTGAAGAGATAGAGAGTGCTATCGTAGATATGCCTGCAGGACGCTCCCCGGGTCCAGATGGCCTTCCTGCTGAGTGGTACAAGGCCCACGCTAAAATTCTTACTCCCAGGCTGGCCACATTGTTTAATAGTATTTTACACAGTAAGTCCCTTCCAGAGTCCTGCTATATGGCCCACATTGTTCTGATACCAAAAGAGGGGAAGCCACCAGAATTCTGTGACTCATACCGTCCTATCTCGCTGCTGAACTGTGATGCCAAGATTTTTGCTAAGGTCCTAGCTAATAGGGTTAAGCAAGTGATTGCGGAATTAGTGCATCCGGACCAAACTGGCTTCATGCCAAGCAAAGCTACAGATATAAATCTTCGGAGACTGTATAACAACCTGGCTCTTGGTCACAGCAAAATGGGCAGCAGAATAGTGGTGTCTATTGACACAGCCAAAGCGTTCGACACTATCTCGTGGGCTTATTTATGGGAGGTCTTGACTAACTTTGGTTTTGGGCAGCGCTTTCTGGATTGGGTTCGGGCCCTGTACCTTAAACCCAAGGCTAAGGTTCTGGTGAATGGTCTGCTATCTGACGAGGTACAGTTGGGGCGGGGGACTCGACAGGGATGCCCTCTCTCCCCGTTACTGTTTGCCCTTGCTATAGAGCCCTTAGCGACATTGATTAGGGACACACCTGACATAGAGGGACTGCACATCGGCAGAATTGTGGAGAAACTATCATTATATGCTGATGACATGCTATATTTGGCTAACCCCCACAGGGCCTTAACTAAGGCGTTGGAATGTATTGAGGAATTTGGGGAATATTCTGGGTTGCGCATTAGTCAGTTGTGTTTCCACTTGATCCTCTACCCCCTGGGACACCAGAGCGACTGGGTCAATTGAGGGTGGTGCAATCCTTTAAATATCTGGGGATTGTGATACAGTCAGACTTTAAAAAGTTTGAAGAGTATAATTTAACCCCAATTGTCAAAGCTCTCAGTACAAAAACAGAGGTCTGGCGGACGCTGCCTCTCTCTCTCCCAGGGAGGGTTAACTTATTCAAAATGGTTTTCCTCCCCAAGTTTTTATATTTATTTCATAATTCGCCCATAATCCCCCGGAACCAGTGGTTTAAGTATGTGGACTCCATTTTGCGTACCTTCCTCTGGGCGGGTGAGCACCCTCGGATGAGCTTTAGAACCCTACAGGCACCCACATCTGGGGGAGGCCTTGCTTTGCCCAATCTTAGGTCATACTTTTTAGCGAGCCAACTTATCTATGCGCATTGGTGGGTTGTTCCACAGTCCGACAACCCTTCTACCATGCTTGAAGCTGTGCACATGGGCTCCTTAGAGGCTCTGGCTAAATTACTATATAGAGGAACCTCACCGCATTGTTCAATTACTGTGCCGATGGCCACCGTGGTGGGTGTGTTCCAGAGAGCATTAAAGCTGGTTCATAAGGCTAGACCTGTGTGGTCCTGTTGGACGCCTCTTTGGGGGAACAGTAACCTCCCACACCTCAGGGATATACCGGAGGTGAGCTGTTGGGCTAGTCGGGGAGTCAAAACCTTGGTAGATATCATTGAGCATGGGGATTTGAAACAATTCCAGAGCCTTCAACATACTTTCCAATTGCCACATTCCATGTTTTTCCGCTACCTCCAGCTCAGGCATGCCTTTCAGACCCAGTTTCCTAGTAGACCCATTGAAATTGTAGAGACTACCCTAGAAGTCTATTTGAGGAAAGAGGGCATTAGGAAACCCACCTATGCCATACTGGAAAGGGCTGGTCCCGATCCTCAGGAAAGGGTAAGAAATAAATGGGCTAGGGATATTCCGGGTCTGGAGGAGGAGATGTGGACAGATGCGCTGAAACAGGTCCCAGTCATTACCATGTCGGTTAGGGACAGGTATATCCAAAATAAGTTTCTGAACAGAGTATACCTTACACCCTACAGACTTGCAAAAATATATCCTACGGTTTCAGACCAATGCACCAAATGTAATCAGTAGGTGGGCACGGTTATGCATGTATTCTGGGACTGCCCGAGAATCCAGGGGTTCTGGGGTGGGGTCCTGCACCACACTTCTCTGGTCTTAGATGTCCCTAGTTTTAGAACCCCTTTGGTTTGTCTTTTGGGAATAATGGATAATTTGGGGCTGAAGCCTGTAGTTAAGCTTTGCTACCTCCAACTTTTATACTATGCAAAAAAATCTATCCTTTTGCATTGGAAATCGACTGAACCCCCGACCATCACCTTCTGGAAAAGTCAGGTTAACAACGTCCTTCCTTACCAAAAATTAGTTTATATCACAAGAGGGTGCCCCAAGAAATTCGAGGGCGCCTGGGGAGCTTGGTTGGAATATGAAGCCGCTCACTAAGATTGGGTTCTAGGTGCGATGGTATTTTGTCTGCTGGTTCCACGTCCATTATGTATGATTTGTCTTTTGGTTTTTTGTTTTGTATGTCTATGTGTTTGTGTTGTTAAAAACTGCAAAAAATAAAAACTTTTAAAAAAACCGTTCAACCATTCAATAGTCAAAGTACTGTCTTTTTACAAAAAACTTCAACTACATACTTCGGCAGTTTAAACCTACCGAGGTACAATGTTAGCCAATGTTAGCCTATGGGGACCTTCCCCATCACTTTTCTAACCTTTTTTTGATGGAAGTAAAATCCTTCGATCGATTGAACGATCGTAGGATTTGCGCAAAATCCTTCGAATTCGAATTAGAAGGATTTTACTTCGAGGTCGAATTCAAAGCTTTATTAACCCTCGATATTCGACCCTTAGTAAATGTGCCCCTGAATGTAATCTTCATCCTTTATTAATATTATTATAAGACTATAGCCCCTCCCCCCCAGTATCCAGGGTATAGGGGACCCTGCAGGGCACAGCTTCTTTTGCAGTCATGCGAGATTATGTGCACAAGCTGGTGGTGGGTGACCCGCTATTTTGCTCCCATCTGCGATTTTTATTTCTTACCTTCACTAGCTTTCATTAAAGGAACAGTAACATCAAAAAATGAAAGTGTTTTAAAGTAATAAAAATATAATGCAGTGTTGCCCTGCACTAGTTCTGTTTGCTTCAGAAACACTACTATTGTTTATATAAATAAGCTGCTGTTTAGCCATGGGGGTAGCTATTCAAAGGAGAAAAAGCTCAAGTTACACAGCAGACAACAGATAAGCTCTGTAGAACATAATGTTGTTATCTGTTATCACTATTTAACCTATGCCATGTAGTCTTTTTTTCAATTTCTACACAGCAGCTTGTTTATATGAACTATAGTAGTGTTTCTGAAGCAAACCAGTTGCTGTTCCTTTAATATTTATACATGCAAGTGAAATCTTTACTAAGCCAAGTCTAACTGAAAAAAAAAGAAGTTCAATGTAATTACTGATGTATTAAAGGGATACTGTCATGGGAAAATTTTTTTTTTTCAAAATGAATCAGTTAATAGTGCTGCTCCAGCAGAATTCTGCACTGAAATCCATTTCTCAAAAGAGCAAACAGATTTTTTTATATTTAACATGGGGCTAGACATATTGTCAATTTCCCAGCTGCCCCAAGTCATGTTATTTGTGCTCTGATAAACTTCAATCACTCTTTACTGCTGTACTGCAAGTTGGAGTGATATCACCCCCTCCCTTTCCCCCCCAGCAGCCAAACAACAGAACAATGGGAAGGTAACCAGATAGCAGCTCCCTAACACAAGATAACAGCTGCCTGGTAGATCTAAAGCTGGCCATAGATGCAAAGATCCGATAGTACGAATCATCGTACGATCGGACTTTCACATCTCCCGACCTGCCATTAACCATTCAGATCAAAGTCTTACCAGTCAGATTAGTTAAAGGAGAAGGAAAGCTACGGAGGCATTTTATTGCCAATAGATTATCTGCAATAGTGCAAGCTAGAATGCTATATTTATTCTGTAGAATGTTTTACCATACCCGAGTAAAAAGCTCTAGAAACTCTCTGTTTGTTTAGGATAGGAGCTGCAGTATTAATGTGGGGTGACATCACTTCCTGCATGAGTCTCTCCCTGCTCTGGGCTCAGATGACAATAGAGAAGGGAGGGGGAGGGGGAAGAGGAGCAAACTGAGCATGCTCTTGCCCAGGGCAATGAGGTTTAAGCTGAAGGCAGGAAGTCTGATACAGAAGCCCATGTGTACAGAATAGAAGGAAAGAAATGCTGTATTTTTTTTGACAGGGGACTCAGAGCAGCACCACTTTGGGGGTTTACTGGTATATTTCGATGGACCTTTCTGATAAGGCTTACTTAGTTTTAACCTTTCCTTCTCCTTTAAAGAACAGATCAGCAATGTTCTGCCCCTGACAGCAATCGTACGATATCTATGTCCAACCAAAGCTAGTGACAGTCTCCCACTGAAAATCGTACGATCGGCAATACACACAGAGATATTATTGGCAGCCGACAGAAATTTTCTAACCTGTCCGATCGACCAAACGACCGATCTCCACCGGACGAAAAATGTCGGGACTCTCCACACACGGTCCGAATATCGTACGAATCCTCGATTCGTACGATCAGATCTTTGCGTCTATGGCCAGCTTAAGAACAACACTCAATAGTAAAAACCCATGTCTCACTGAGACACATTCAGTTACATTGAGAAGGAAAAACAGCAGCCTGCCTGAAAGCATTTCTCTCCTAAAGTGCAGGCACAAGTCACATGACCAGGGGCAGCTGGGAAATTGACAAAATGTCTAGCCCCATGTCAGATTTCAGAATTGAATATAAAAAAATCTGTTTGCTCTTTTGAGAAATGGATTTCAGTGCAGAATTCTGCTGGAGTAGCACTATTAACTGATGCGTTTTGAAAAAAACATGTTTTCCGATGACAGGATCCCTTTAAGGTCATGATCCCAACATAATTTCTCCACTAGGGTCAGTGTACTACAGAGACATAGTACAAATTAATTGAAGGTTAAAAAGAGACCAGTCTTGCTTTAATTATAGAGCGTAATCTATTATTAATGACATTTGATCTCTAACTTGTCTTCTACATCGGTGGTTACCTCTGATTTCTCATCTCATCAGTCAATAACATATTAGTAACCTTGATACAGGAGTAAGCCCTGTCTATCACTTCCTCTTAATAACCTCTTTATTTCAGTGTTTGCTTTAAATCGTCAGCCTGTTAGATGAAAAGGTTGGTTGTCGAGCAATTCCTTCATATTCTCATAACTTGAAATACTGATATTCGCTGTTCCACGGATGATGGATGGCAGCTTAAGGCAAGACCATGGAAACTGTATGTTGCTGGCTATTAAGTCAATGGTGTAATCATTTATATTTTATCATTCAGCGGACTAAGTAAGTGGGACCCATAATTTGAAGTCAAGCGTCCACATCATCCTTTCGGGTATGTATAAAAGGGAAGATTTGTGGGACATAAGCTTATAAAGGCAACAGGCAGCCAATAGCTCTTATTTATTTGGGGAAAGACTGTTTATCAAAAATGTGACTTGTTCCTTAGTTCCCATGCCTAAAGGCATTAACTGCTGTGTACCCTTTCCAAACAACGTGCTGTATATTTCTGCCTGATAAATACATATCTCCCGCATTTGGTTATAGGATTCAGATCTTTCTACTGTAACAAGATCTATTCCTAATACACAATTTTAACTGTGCTTCGTACATGGGGGAATACCTAAATTGGCATGTTCCCAGTGATGTCAGACCATTCCCATTTTCTTCATTCTTCATTCCCAGCTTCTTTTAAGATTATAATACTATAGGAGGGTGTGACAACATACACAAATAAAAGCCAGTTACCACTTCAAGGAAGCTGTAGGCAACTATTCCTTTCATTTCAGCTATTTTTCTATTTATTTATCTAACAGAAACAATACAATCATTTATTAAAATTGTGATGTTCTTAGTTCTATCCCCAGTTTATGCCCTTCTAAACCTCCTCCTTTTACATTGAGTATAGTTTGCAAATCTAATCCCAATATGATCTTGAATTAAATTTTCCGCTTTATGGCGGGTACTAAAAAGGCCCTATTTATGTATTGGCTTGGAGTTTCCCCCCTCCATAAAAGATTTTAGCACAATTAAACCAGCTATGCTGGCAAGAGGCCATAAAAACCAAATCAGAAAAACTTCATCTTAAACACACGTTTTCTGAAAATTGGTCGCTTTATTTTGATCAAATTGATTCTAAACACAAGTCAAAAATTTTGGAGCTGTTACAAATTTACTTATCTTTAGTTATTGGGCAATTTTAGCGGCTCTTTGTCATTATAAAATATTTTTTATTTTGTTATGCCACCATGCAAGGTTTTTTGTTGATCTGGTTATTTAATAATACTTTATGGGTTTATTAAAGGGATACTGTCATGGGAAAAAAAATTTTTTCAAAATGAATCAGTTAATAGTGCTGCTCCAGCAGAATTCTGCACTGAAATCCATTTCTCAAAAGAGCAAACAGATTTTTTTATATTCAATTTTGAAATCTGACATGGGGCTAGACATTTTGTCAATTTCCCAGCTGCCCCATGTCATGTGACTTGTGCTCTGATAAACTTTAATCACTCTTTACTGCTGTACTGCAAGTTGGAGTGATATCACCCCCTCCCTTTTCCCCCCCAGCAGCCAAACAAAGAACAATGGGAAGGTAACCAGATAACAGCTCCCTAACACAAGATAACAGCTGCCTGGTAGATCTAAGAACAACACTCAATCGTAAAAACCCATGTCCCACTGAGACTCCTTCAGTTACATTGAGAAGGAGAAACAGCAGCCTGCCAAAAAGCATTACTCTCCTGAAGTGCAGGCACAAGTCACATGACATGGGGCAGCTGGGAAATTGACAAAATGTCTAGCCCCGTGTCAGATTTCAAAATTGAATATAAAAAAATCTGTTTGCTCTTTTGAGAAATGGATTTCAGTGCAGAATTCTGCTGGAGCAGCACTATTAACTGATTCATTTTGAAAAAAATTTTTTTTCCCATGACAGTATCCCTTTAACTCATTTTCCGTAGATAATATAATTATCTTGCTCATCTTTATATAATTATTATATACTTTGGAATTGTAAATTGCATAACATGGGCATATATGTCAATTTATCGTTTTTAACATAATCTGTTAAATTGTAAATCTTTTATGCTTTGAAAAACCCAATAAAAATGATGGGAAAAAAAATTGTGATGTCATTTTTCGCATTTATAAATTCACAAATGGTTTTATCTCAATTGTCAGAGAAAAGATGTGAACACAGAAACAGAAAAGATTTTGCTTTTCACAGCAGGAAAACTCGATAGAGAAGAAAACCCTCAATGAACAAACTTGCTTGAAAGTAGGAAATAAACTTCCCAATGACTTTCATGTAAACTCAAAGTTTTAAATGGCCAGATTTTCTTTTGTTTATCAAAGATTTACTTTGGATTAATCTTTAAAAATTGGAGTTAATAAAGCAATCTGTTTTTTTGCGACAACTTTTTGTAAAAAAAAAGAACCTTGTGAGGTTTTTGCTACATTCTCTTGAACAGCAAAAAAAATCAGACTGTGAAAATAAATATGCATTTAACTATAAGATTAATTAGATAAAAATATAAAAAATCATAACATATTCAGTATAGTAAGCATTTATCAGTCTCACCCAAGCCATAAGCATGATAATGCAAAGAAAGCTCCACAGCAGCCCTATAAGACAGATATATGCCAAATACATAATTATGCTTCAGTGGAAAAAGTTGATTAACCAAACAAAAATCAATCTGTTCAATTACATGATCACTATATCTCTACAATTTTGTGGCTTTTTCACAAGGAACTAATAACAGAAGCATTTTATATCCGTCAATAAACAAATTAAAATTTTTCGCTTTCTATTGATGATCTTCTCTCAATTTATATATTAAGAGTCCATCAGCTCTTGCCATTCACATCAATTCTAATAGTACTAATTCAGAGATTTATTGACCATTTCTTTTTTTTTAACATATTTCTTTTATTTGCTAAATGCTCAGTTAATTTCATGTTTATCTTCCATTAAGCAATCCTAATTCCTATTGTAAATAACAGCTATTATTATATATAATTTCCAGAAATTACCCCAAGACACAGCAAGCATCACACACGATGGAGATATTGGCTTGGAAGCTGATCAGAGTGATATTCCCTCTGACGCATTTCATCTCACACTGGGACTGACTCATGAGCATACAAGGTGAGTCAAGACATAACATTTACATTGGTTACCTCCTTGCTAATAAACCATGGGCTCACACTAACCCTCCATCTGCTGGAGAAAATGCACATGTTATGTACAGGTATAAGATCTATTATCCAGCAGGCAAGCTGTCTTCCATAGGCTCCATTTTATCCAAATAATTCAAATTTTTAAAAAATTTTCTCTGCAATAAAATAAAAGATGCCTTGTACTTGATCCAAATTAAGATATAATTAATTCTTTTTGAAGGCAAAACAATCCTGTTGGGTTTATTTAAAATTGTAATAATTTTTAGCAGACTTAAAGGACTAGTAACATCAAAAAATTTTTATTACAAATTCGTTAGTATACATGAAAAAATAAACACCAAGACAAATAAAACTTTAAAATAGCAAAGCCTTTATTAAGAAATAACTTACAGAAACTCAAACTGCAAACATCCACGATGAGGTCCAGCTCCACTCTGAACAGCTCCCCTGCCGCAGGGACTCTACAGACGCGCCGATGAGCCAGCAATATTCACACATGGAAACCACGCTCCCTGATGCATCAGCTGCTTCACACATTCACAATGGATGGTCGCCGTGTTGCCTTTTCTGTAGAGGACAGGAAGTGGAGTTTTGGTAAGTTATTTCTTAATAAAGGCTTTGCTATTTTAAAGTTTTATTTGTCTTGGTGTTTATTTTATCATGTATACTAATGAATTTTTTTTAAAATTTTTTTGATGTTACTGGTCCTTTAAGATATGAAGATTCAAATTACGGAAAGATCCCTAATCTGGAAAACCCCAGGTCCCAAGCATTCTGAATAACAGTTCCCATACCTGCACCAAAAAAAAAATCACCAAAACTTACAAATATCCACTATTTACTCTGAGCATTAAAGGTTATTTTTGAATGCAGGCAATACTTTTGGATAAACTGCCATGTGAGATCATCCTTCATAATCAAAATCTCCACTCCAACTATACTCCCTCTTTGACCTAGTCTAGTCTTGTCTAGTCAAGGCACAATGTTACTGGTAGAAAAAAACATTGCTGTATCAGGCAGTCAGCCAGTCATAATTCTAATAATATCAGCAAATTAGGGACAAATAAGTCCCTCCCCCCAATCTTCCCTTGACTGACCTTCAAGATGGGTTTGGTGTATCTAAGAGAGCAAATTACACATTTTACTCAAACTTTACCCTAAATGGCCTTCAAGCTGAGCCCCCCACCACTTCTCCTACAACGTGGGAACCACTACCCTAAAATCAGTACAGTAGGATGATTCTTAATATAAGAAAGCAAGCAAATCTGCTCTTTTTCAGATTGCAGTACATTGTTGCAGACAATATAATTTAATACAGATATATTATGGGCAGACATTTATGGAAAGATATAAACCAAATAAAATACTGTAATATAATCAAACACAAAATAATAAGAAATCACATTCTGAAAATGCTGAAAGAGGGAGGTAGACTTTTATAGGCAACCTATATTTAAATTTAGCACTATTAAAAGTACACTATAATAACGGCTTGTGATTTGTTTTCTGTAAGGCTAAGTCTTCTGCATTTTAGCATTCTAAGCATTTTTTTAAATTGTTATTTACTACACTACGGCATGTTTGTGCTCATACCTGGGAACAGTGTTGACTCAATGGACCAGAAAATTGGTCTGTTCTGGGATGTGGGTGGAGGTTTTTGACTTGGAGTGAGTCACTAGTAATTGTGCGGTTGTGGAATATAGGTGGAGATTGGCTTTCTAATGAAACATCAAATATACTGGCAAGTCACAAAATAGTTCCCTATCTGCCTCTTCTGTATAACCTCTCCAATAAAGTTGATCTGATATATTAGATATAATTACAATCAGAAATAGAAACTCCCTGGTCATTTTTATATATATATATATATATATATATATATATATATATATATATATATATATATATATATATATATATATATATATATTAAAGATGCTGATCACATTAAAATGAACTTTTAGGATGATAGTATTACTGTTCTGCAACTTTCAAGCAGTTTAATTCCGTTGTTAGTAATGTGTATAACATATCTTGTGTACGATCCAGTTTGCTAGCCAAGTGGCATCCTAGCAGGCAGACCGCAGTTATTTTTGTGCGACCTGACCTAGCCATTTTATCAGTTCTATCTGAGGACCTTTACATCATCAGAAAAAAAGACAAAACTTCCTTTCCAGCTCATAATGAGCCACAGCACATACCCATACACACTTTACCTTTTTACTTGTTCTTTATCCCAGTGTTCTCACTACAGAAACCTGCCAATGAAATGATTACATATCATTATACTAACCTACAATCCAGCAAAAACTTTACAGTTTAAAAGGAGGGCACCAAACTTAGGTGAGTTGATACAGTGTCAGGTAATAGGAGTTAGCTTGGGTGCCCAAAATAGCTGATATCTGGCATACAAACATCATCAAGTGTTGCTTTTACTAGGTAGCTTCCTATTACTCTCATCCATATATGAATAGCATATGCAGTTCTACATTCTTTTGGAACTACTTTTCTTTACAAAATATCTGAACAGGTACTATTAACCTAGAAACTAACAGTTAAATTATGACATAATGAATGATAACAAAAAAACACCAGAGGATACTGTATTACTGTAGTCGATTAGCAGTTCTGGACTTTAAAATTGTCGTCTGTCTGCTCATATCCCCACTTGTCCCCCAGCCCACACTTACCCCCATCTGCTCGCACCACCCTCCAACCACTTCTGTCCCCACCTGCTCCTACACAAAGTTCTTTATTTGGGACTGGGTGGGCGAGAGATTTAAATGTTTCTCAAAATCTTGCACCCAGAGCAGCTGAAGCCAGCGGGTGGCATGTCACCCCCCAAATTTTTGCTGCACTAGACTCAGGCCTTTGTGGATTGCCCACAAATCCAGGCTAGTTGATTAGGCAACTGCAGACTGCCAACTAAATGAAACAGGGTGAGCTTCACTATAAGCTATTTTAACAATATACTGTAGACCACTGGGGTCTACCTGGCTCTCTCTTCTTCTTGGAAGGTGCTGATAGACATTTTTGCTCTGTAAATGCAAAATAAATAGCAGCTACAGCAGCGCAATCTGATTCAAGATGTTGCAATTTACAGCACACATTGCTAGTTATAGGCTGTAGGTATCTCTACTAATTAGTACTAATCTACTAATTGCAGCCATTTAAATATCATACAACCTCTTACAGATAAGAAAAGGGCCTCATTTTGTTAAGGCGTGCATTACTTGTGCTGGTTTTCTCCATGAGACATTTCTTGGGAAACCAAACAGAAACCTAGATATTGTTGGAAATCACTGGTCATTGTCTGCAGCAGAGTGGGATAATTGGCAAAGGATGAATGCTACTTCAAGCTGCAGTTGCACTTGAGTTGTGAGCTTGTTCTGTGCAATTCTGAATAAATAACTTCTGATGTTCTAATTGGCTACAAATTCTAGCCCTGCCCACATTGAGGCTGGTTGTCTACTGATACTGATACTGTCTACTGGTTGATACTGATCCAGAATCTCACTCACAACTCCCTTCTCGACCCCCTGCAATCTGGCTTCTGCCCACCACACTCAACTGAAACTGCACTCACCAAAGTAACCAATGATCTTCTACTGGCAAAGTCTAAAGGTCACTATTCCATACTAATCCTTCTAGATCTCTCTGCAGCCTTTGACACAGTTGACTACACACTCCTCCTAGGCATTCTATACTCAGCTACTCGTGACACTGCTCTTTCATAGTTTTCATCTTATCTGTCTGACCGTTCCTTAAAAGTTGCCTTCTCTAACTCTACTTCTACTACGTTCCCTCTCTCTGATGGAGTTCCTAAAGGCTCTGTTCTAGGCCCCGTGTTGTTCTCGCTTTATACAACTTCGCTAGTAAAACTTATTCAGTTGTTTGGACTTCAGTATCACCTTTATGCTGATTACACCCAACTCTACTTGTCTACTCCTTATCTTTCTAATTCTGTCCTTTCCCAAGTTACAGACTGTCTCTCTGACGTCTCCTCCTGGATGTCACAGCACCACCTGAAACTGAACCTCTCAAAAACAGAACTCACTATATTTCCTCCAAGATCTTCCCCTGTGCCTCAGTTATCACTCACAGTACACAACAGCACCTTTCATTCCACCACACAGGCACGCTGCCTAGGAGTTATACTAGACTAGCACCTGTCTTTTTCACCACACATTTAAACACTTGCAAAATCTTGTCGTATTCAACTGCGCAACATTGCCCGAATACGACCATATCTCAGTTCAGAATCAACTAAAACACTGATTCAGTCTCTCATCATCTCCTGCCTTGATTACTGCAACCTATTCCTTGCAGGTATTCCAACAATTCACCTTTCACAACTCCAATCTGTGCTAAACGTGGCCGCTAGACTCAATCATCTCACCGCTCAACATCAGCTGCTCCCATATGCATGTCCCTTCACTGGCTCCCAATCTCCTCTAGAATCAAATTCAAATTACTAACACTCACATTCAAGGCCCTTAATAATGAAGCCCTCCCTATATTTCTTCTCTGATCTCCAAATACACTCCTTCACGAAACCTTCAATCTGCTTCTGATCTTCGCCTCGCTTCTCCTCTCATCACTTCTGCCCATTCTCGTCTACAAGACTTCTCTCGGCTTCTGCTTTTCTCTGGAACTCTCTGCCTCGAGTTGTCAGACTTTCTCCTTCTTTCCAAACTTTCAAGCGCTCCTTAAAGACCCACCTGTTTAAAGAAGCTTATTCAATGTACCTTAATTAATCAATCATTGCTGTATCATAAATCACAAAATTATTTCTAAAATCCTAATGTCTCAATTGTACCCTAACCTTTAGTTTGTAAACTCTAATATGTAGGGCCCTCTAATCCTATTGTACTCTGTAACCCTTGTAGTTGTTTGTTATCCACCATTTATTCCCTGTTTGTTATAACTGCAGTAAAGCACTGTGTATTTTGTCGGCGCTATATAAATAAATGATGATGATGATGATGACAAAATAGCTTCCGTCGCAAGAGTGAAAGTACTAAATAAAGTTAATTTTATGAACAAATGCATATATGTCTCATATACTGATGTTAATGGGATATACATTTCTGTAAAGCACAGTGAAATGTATTGGTGCTTTATAAATAAAGAATAATAATAATACAGGTATGGGACCTGTTATCCAGAATGTTCAAGACCTGGGGTTTTTCAGATAATGGATCTTTCCGTAATTTGGATCTTAATACCTTAACTCTACTAGAAAATCATGTAAACATTAAATAAACCCAACAGGCTGGCTTTGCTTCCAATAAGGACTAATTATATATTAGTTTGGATCAAGTATAAGATACTATTTTATTATTATACAGAAAAGTAAATCATTTTCATTATTTGAATAAATGGAGTCTATGAGACATCGCCATCTCTTAATTCGGAGCTCTGGATAATGGGTTTCCATATAATGGCTCCCATACCTTGTTTTTCAGTTTACTTCCCATGAGTGAAACTGTATATGTTACCTTTACTGAATAGTACTACATGGTATATGGATATAATATATATAATAACTATAAACTATTCTATAAACTGTTCTAATCAGTGTACTTTTTATGCACGCATATCCTTCGCATATCCTATCAACGCTCTATATACACAACGTACACACATCAACTTACATTTGTGCACTGCTCAGTCCGGCATTGCTCACCAGCCCTGATGATGAGGACAAGAGTTTATTTCTAAGAAATAAGCGCAATGATTACAAAAAGAGATTAAGCTCTAACGGGGGAATGTAATAAAAATCGCTAACGGAAAAACTATTCGCAATGCGAAAAGTTATGCCTTTGCGCGAACAAATTTTGCTTTGTGCGAATTTAATATAGCTTTTGCGAGGCCGGAAACTGTTTAGCGACCACTTCCGACAGTGAAAGACCGTTTGCGAATTTTATAGTTTGCACCAATGCGCAGTCAACGTAATAAAACTTCTTACTGAAAAAGTCGTTATGTTTGCTCCAAAAGATTACGACACCTTCAAGCACTTCTTATGAGTGCGCAATTAAAATTCGCAATGCGCAATTAAAATTCGCAATGCAATAACAGTTTAAGGAACAATATTACATTGCGAGATGTGGATTTTAGTCTTATTGGTGCGAATTGTTTTGCTCTTTGCGACTTTTATTACATTCCCCTGTATATCTATAGACTGTAGCCCTGGTTGGATGTGACAGAGCTTTTCCTCCTATATGACCTATGTGTTCTCATAGAAACAGTGCTCTTACGCCACTCACATTAGCCCTTCTAGAGTTTAAACAAGATCTGTCATAGTTCCGGGTGAATAAGGTCAGGCCACTTATAGTGAAGAAGAGAACGCGTTGCTAGCGGCTGTTAACCTCATTCACACACAAGCCCCTCGCACAATGCGTGCAAAGTGCACCCTGGGAAGGCCATTCATGGAACTTAATAGAAATGGCTTCAAACAGCGAGTGCTACCAATATCTCAAAGTCTACTCTGTTATAGAAGATTTACAAATTAAAAAGTAATTAAAAGTATTATATTCACTATGAGGACATAAGGAGCTATAGCTTATTCAAAACACACCCTCCCAGCATACAGGTACAGCTATGGGATCTGTTATCTGGAAACCCATTAGAATTATGGAGAGGCTGTCTCCCGTAGACTCCATTTTATCCAAATAATCCAAACTTTAAAAATGATTTCCTTCCTAATAATAAAACAGTTCCTTGACTATGAGCCAAACTAATATATAATTAATCCTTATTGGAAGCTAAACCAGCTTATTGTTAATGTTTCAATTATTTTCAGTAGACTCAAGGTTTGAAGATCCGAATTACAATAACATCCGTAATCCGGACACCCCCGGGCCCTGAGCATTCTGGATAACAGGTCCCATAGCTGTCATTTTATATCTAACTGAAAGCTGCCATACTGCTAATCGCAACTGATGTCAGAAGCTACTTCACTAGTAAGTAAGAGATACTATTTTTCATTATGCAGCTACTTATTTGAAGGTTGAGCACAGAGTTTCTCTATGACCTGAGCTACAAGTTCATGCCTGTAATTAATTGCAGTCTCTTGAAAACAAACACGGTTGCTCTTTGCTTCCTGCCTGCAACCGCTTTCAATTGAATTCAGAATAAAAACAACATCCTTTAAACAAAATAAAATGTAACAAACAAAAAAAATCACACGTAAAGTGCAGATCTAGATGCTAAAATGTAATACTGAAATTAAGTTGCTAAACAATTTATGGAAATAAGTCTTCCTGTCACCCCCCTGATACAAAACAATTGGTTATTTTTCATTGAGGAAACTTAGCCTGCAAATATAAATAGATAAATTGTTTCGAAATGTACTAAAGAGGGTCTTGGGAATAAATAATTGTACTGTTTCCATAGAAATAGAACATGCAAGTAAGAAAAGCTTTCCTCAATTTATCAACATTCATTTTTGCATTTATACAATCTATATATATATATATATATATATATATATATATATATATATATATATATATATTGCATTATTATATTCACTGTGTATAAACATCTTCACAGCTGTTGTATATATACTGAACTAACAGAACTTCAGACAAAAATCATGTGCAGGTAGGAGATCCATAATCCGCAAACCTGTTATCCAGAAAGTTCTGAATTACGGGAAGGCTGTTTCCCATATACTCTATTTTATCCAAATAATTTACATTTTTAAAAACGATTTCCTTTTACTCTGTAATAATAAAACAGTACCTTGTACTTGATCCCAACTAAGACAAAATTAATCAAAACAAACTTGTATGTTCAGTGTCTACAATAAATCAAAAGATGGGGTCTCCAAATAGTATGTGATTACTCACCACATAGAAGAAGAGGCGCAGGTGCAATGCCCTGAGCCCTCAGCACGGGGAGTGGACAAACCGAAAATTCTTTGGAGCAGGCACTCAATAAAGGCAATCTTCCACCAGTCAATTGGTTTAAAGTGAAAGAATAGTTTATTGTGTCTACAGCCTTACGCGTTTCGTGTTAACAAACACTTACTCACAGGCTATCATGATTCAGTGTCTACAGATATTTATTGTACAGTGCAGAATATGTTGCTGCTTTATACATACATTTTCATAATATAATAACTGGCCTACAAAGTAGGCAATGAGGGGTCTGCTCTTTATAAATTACAGTCTAAAAGAAGAAGGGGTAAGACAAAAATACGGAGCTTGAAGCTGGCCATACACTGCAGGATCCACTCTATGGGCAGGGTCACCAAATGAGTGGATCTGGGAACAATTTATCCATGTGGAGCTAAATTGGGCTGATCTGACAGTTGACCCAGGAGCGTACAAATCCATCAGATGAGGACCACAACAATGTCCTTCTCAGACTGGAAAATTAAACGTGCCTGATTGGTATCTTCTGGATTTTTGACTAGTTATCGGTTGAGCAGGCTCATATGTGGGCCCCATAGATGGACCAATAAGCTGCTGACTTTGGTCTGGAAGGACCAAGTCAGCAGCTTTTCTTGGCCCATGTACGGCCACCTTGAGACACATCCCCCACTAGAAAAAGTAAAGTAGAAAATATGTATTCATTGGCTAAAAGAGTGATTTGAAAATTTCGAAAATTCGAGACTGGAGGTTTTTTTTTCATGTGAAAACAAAAAGCATGAAGAAATAATAATTAAAGCCATTGGTATTTTTTCCTGTGTAGTTGTGTTTAATTGACCTTTATTTGGGGTGTCCCCTTCAACTATCATTATACATCTACTGACTTCACTTGACTACTAAAAGCATGGTCATAAGTATTCCTCTTGGGCCATTTACTTTAGCCCAGAGATGTAAATGGATCTTATGGTGCAATTTGGGAGCTATCAGTCACTATCTACCAATGATTTGGGGTGAGTGTACGAACTGCTGCATCAACAGCATGTGGCACTTATGTTCTGGACAGTCATGTTTGCATACATATTACAAAGAAGACTGGCTGCATAATTTGTACGCTAATATGCACACAAGTGCAGTGACAAGGCAGAACATTTGACTCATGGAGTATCTGGGCTTATACACTTGACATCAGTTACTAGGCAGTGACAGCTGGGTGCAAAACACTTGACTTGCATAGGTGATGCTTGCTCTATCTGTATGCATAGTGGCTGACTGACCCCCCAAGTTATTTACTAAATAACTGTAGGTTGGTAGAAAGGTTTAAAAAATGATTCAAAACAGTATTCCCTGTTGTGTGAGAACACAGCGTTCTGTTCTCAGAATTCCCTGTCCTGAAGGGCACAGTAAGTAGGTTTTTCCGAAGCTGAGAACTGCCTTTGGGTTGCTCTTTTATACCTATATGGTCCTGAGTTTGATTCTGACCTGTTGAGGTTCTTGAAGGTTCTTGAGTGATCTTGAAGGATTTATTAGGGGTTTGCTCATTTACTTTGCAAATCACAAGTAATTTATTCTTACACATTTTAGGGGAATAGCACATCGTATGTTTTGTCACAATCTTGTCCAGCATAGGCAACAAAACATCAGAAAATACCTTAGCCTTGGTGTCAGTGCTAAAGGGGTGGTTCACCTTTAAATTAACATTTCACATGTAGAGAGTGATATTCTGAGACAATTTGCAATTGGTGTTCATTTGTTTATTATTCATGGTTTTTGAGTTAGTTAGCATTTTATTCATCAGCTCTCCCGTTTGCAATTTCAGCAGCTATCTGGTTGTTAGGGTCCAAATGAGCCTAGCAACCATGAACTGATTTCAATAAGAGACTGGAATATGAATAGGAGAAGGTCTAAATATAAAGTTGAGTAATAAAAAGCAGCAATAACAATACATCTGTAGCCTTACAGCACACTTGTTTTTTTTAGATGGGGTCAGAGTCAAAGGGTAGGGAAAAAAAAGTAAAAGATGGCATAAGCCTTTATTTTTTATTGCCTTCTCTGCATTCAACAATTCTCGGAAAGTGGATAAAAAAAACTGTTTGTGTGAAGGACCCAATTTCCTTTTTTTGTTTAATGTTGTTTTCTGCCACGGCAAAGCATTTGCTGTTCAGGATAAAAAAGCAGTGACAGTAGATTATGCATTTTGAAAAAAACAAGTTATCTTTCATTAACCTGTAACAGCAGGATGTATGGGGAGAGGCATGTGGGGACAGTGCTTAGCATGGCTGCCTATCTGGAGCATTGGGTTCAGTTACTGTAAATAAAGGAACTATCTGCATGGATTTGTTATGTGCCGTACAGTTAATTGCTCCACAGAAAAAAAATTAAGTTAGTGTGAGGAATGAGATGTACAAGCTGGAAGTGATGATATGTACCCATGTTCAACATAAACTCAATACATGGTGGGGTGTTCAAAAATATACAGGTCTTATTTTTTTGTTATTTGCGGTAGTAAATACAGGCATATATATATGATTACAGCACAAATAGACATAACATTTGCAAGTGTTGACACATAAGTGTGCCCAACGACGTATAGGAATTCTTGGACTACCTTCAAGCAGGTAGAAATACCCAGGTTCCCTCTGTGTGTACATCAATAGGCACAGCTGACTTGAACCCAATGCACTGAAATGTCATTATCTCCAGTCTGCCAAACTATGAACACAATTTAAGTGGTATAGCACTTAGCAAGTGACTGTGAAATATAGTGTATCATAAAGCAATGCTAAGCTAGGTGAGTTGAAGATTTTCTTGTGAAATGTGATTTAGGGATCCTATGAAGGCTAAAGATTTTATATCTGCCTCTATAAAGAAATGATTCCTGAGGAAAGTACAGGGCAGCAGGGTAAATTTATTGTTCTCAGGCTGTGCAAGGGCCCCTTTGGCAACTCTATAAGACAAGACCATATTAATATAATCAGGACATAAACAAGTTCTATGTCGGATAATGAGAAGAAAGATGTACAGCACAGAGTAAATCATTTGGAAAATAAATACTGCCTGCCTCTCTCTGTATGGAAGGGTTAAGTCAATCCACACCTTTTTAAAACGTTGTTCCTCACCCCTCACAAGGGGCACAGGAATCGTAAATAATATTTTTCACCAGAAGCGTGTGTAATTAGTGCATGCCACAATACTTTCCACTCAGCGTGCGCTGAGCATCCGGCCATTAGGCCTGCAACTTGAGAAGAAAAGGTCCCAGAAATGCTGACGGTTGTGCACGTGAAATAAACAACCTCTATTCTTACTAACAGAGAAGGAAGCAGGAATTCAAGGGGAAGGGAGCCCACCTGGGGAAATGAAGGACATGGATTGGAATCTCAACTTTTCCTGGGTCGCTTTCTAATAGTTACATAGTTAAATTGGGTTGAAAAAAAATAAAGTTCAGCCCCTCCAAATGAAAACCCAGCATCCATACAGACACCCCTCCCTACTCTCACATAAATTCTATATACCCATATCTATACTAACTATAGAGTTTAGTATCACAATAGCCTTTGATATTATGTCTATCCGAGAAATCATCCAAGCCATTCTTAAAGGCATTAACTAAATCAGCCATCACAACATCAGCCGGCAGTGCATTCCACAACCTCACTGTCCTGACTGTGAAGAGCCCCCTACGTTGCTTCAAATGAAAGTTCTTTTCTTCTAGTCTAAAGGGATGGCCTCTGGTACGGTGATCCACTTTATGGGTAAAAAGGTCCCCTGCTATTTGTCTATAATGTCCTCTAATGTACTTGTAAAGTGTAATCATGTCCCCTCGCAAGTGCCTTTTTTTCCAGAGAAAACAACCCCAACCTTGACAGTCTACCCTCATAATTTAAGTCTTCCATCCCTCTAACCAATTTAGTTGCACTTAGTCTCTGCACTCTCTCCAGCTCATTTATATCCCTCTTAAGGACTGGAGTCCAAAACTGCACTGCATAATCCAGATGAGGCCTTACCAGGGACCTATAAAGAGGCATAATTATGTTTTCATCCCTTGAGTTAATGCCCTTTTTTATGCAAGACAGAACTTTATTTGCTTTAGTAGCCACAGAATGACACTGCCCAGAATTAGACAACTTGTTATCTACAAAAAACCCTAGATCCATTTAAGGAAACTCCCAACACACTGCCATTTAGTGTATAACTTGCATTTATATTATTTTTGCCAAAGTGCATAACCTTGCATTTATCAACATTGAACCTCATTTTCCAGTTTGCTGCGCAGTTTTCCAACTTAGACAAATCACTCTGCAAAGTGGCAGCATCCTGCATGGAACCTATAGTTCTGCACAATTTAGTATCATCTGCAAAAATAGAAACATTACTTTCAATGCCCACCTCCAGGTCATTAATAAACAAGTTGAAAAGCAAGGGACCTAGTACAGAGCCCTGCGGTACTCCACTAACAACACTGGTCCAATTAGAAAATGTTCCATTTACCACCACTCTTTGTAGTGTATCTTTTAGCCAGTTCTCTATCCAGGTACAAATACTATGTTCCAGGCCAACATTCCTTAATTTAACCAGTAACCTTTTGTGTGGCACTGTATCAAATGCTTTAGCAAAGTCTAAGTAAATCACATCCACTGCCATCCCAGAATCGAGGTCTCTACTTACATTCTCATAAAAAGAAATTAAGTTAGTCTGGCAAGATCTATTACGCATAAAACCATGTTGGCACAAACTCATAGTATTATGATTTGCTATGAAGTCCAGTATCTTATCCTTTATTAACCCGTCTAAAAGCTTTCTTGTCATACACAGCACAGTAACAGGGCAGGGAAACTGAAGGACAAACAAACTCTTATGAGACAGAAAAAAGAGATCATCCTCAGAGGAATGTACCGGTTACACTGGCAGAAAGAGGTTGTTGACCAGGGGAGGAAGGAGAAATCTTTGTTCAGAGACATTAGCAATACAAGGCATCCCATGGAACAGTTAATAACTATATACTTAAATATGACAATTGGTCTGTTTTTTGGAGAAGCCTAAAAGTTGCAGAAACAGGGTTTTTAATGTTTGGTTCTTGTCTACTGTTTTAGAATAATTGATAAAGATGAAGACAACCCAAATTAAAAGACAATGATTCAAGAAACATGTACATTTTAACAGAATTTTCTTTTTTCTGTAAATTAGTTTTCTTTGTGGGTGGATTTCAGCTTTTCATATTTATGGATTTCACATTTCTTATTATATATGTATGGAACATTTTCTGTTTGCTGTTTGCTTTCTCCACTCAGCTCTGCTATGATTACAGTTACCTATCCATTCAAACTCTGTCCCCTAATTTAATAAGGCATCATCAGTGTGCAAATACAGGTATGTCACCTGTTATACAGAATGCTCGGGACCTGGGTTTTTTCAGATAAGGGATCTTTCTTAGGTCTGCTAAAAATTCATTTGAACATTAAATAAACCCAATGGGATTGTTTTGCCTCCAGGATTAATTGTATCTTAGTTGGGATCAAGTACAAAGTAGAGGTATGGGACCTGTTTTCCAGAAAGCTTGGGACCTGGGGGTTTCCGGATAACAGATATTTCCATATGTTGGATCTTTAAACTTTAAGTCTACTAGAAAATGATGTAAACATTAAATAAACCCAATAGGACTGTTTTGCCTCCAATAAAGATTAATTATATCTTATTTTGGATCAGATACAAGATACTGTTTTATTGTTACAGCTAAAAAGGAAAACATTTTTAAAAATGTGACTTATTTGGATATAATGGAGTCTATGCAAGATAACCTTCCCTTAATTCTGAGCTTTCTGGATAATGGGTTCCAGGAGGATGGATCCTATACCTGTACTGTAAAACAACACTGAAAATCAACAATTAGGTTAAAGATTATTATTATTACCTATGCGCATTGGTGGACTGTTCCTCAGTCTGACAATCCTTCCACAGTGACACAGTGACACAGAGGCAGTGACAATGGGTTCATTAGAAGCTCTAACTAAATTACTGTACAGAGGATCCTCCTCGCAGTGCTCCATCACTACACCTATGGCCACTGTAGTGGGAGTGTTCCGAAAAGCGCTGACGATCGCCCAAAAGGCAAGACCTGTGTGGTCCTGCTGGACGCCTCTTTGGGGGAACAGAGATCTCCCACACTTATGGGATATGCCGGATATCAGCTGCTGGGCCAGTCGGGGGGTTAAAACCTTGAACGATATTGTGGTAAATGGGGAATTGCAGCAGTTCCAGAGCCTACAGGGCACTTACCACTTGCCACATTCCATGTTTTTCCGATACCTTCAGCTCAGGCATGCCTTTACCACCCAATTCCCTAATAGACCCATTGCACTGGTTGAGACTACTTTGGAGGTTTATCTGAGGAAGGAGGACCTACGGAAACCTACCTCCCGGTTTTATGTCATACTAGGACAGGCTGGCCCAGATCCGCTCACCAAGATTAGGGATAAGTGGGCTGGGGATATTCCAGGCCTGGAGGAGGAGATGTGGACTGATGCGCTGAAGCTGGTCCCAGATATCACCATATCAGTTAGAGACAGGTATATACAAACCAAGTTTCTCAACAGAGTATATCTTACGCCGTATAGACTAGCGAAAATCTATCCTATGGTCTCGGACCAATGCATTAAATGCAGCCAGGAGGTAGGCACTGTTATGCATGTTTTCTGGGATTGCCCGAGAATTCAGGGGTTCTGGGAAGAGGTTCTGCGGCACATCTCTCTAGTCTTGGATGTCCCGAGTTTTAGGACCCCCTTAGTCTGTCTCCTGGGCGTAATGGATGATCTGGGTTTGAAAGCTGTAGTCAAACTGTGCTACCTACAGCTTTTATTTTATGCTAAAAAATCTATTCTCCTACACTGGAAATCAGTGGACCCCCCGACCGTTACCTTCTGGAGGAGACAGGTTAATAATGTCCTCCCTTACCAGAAATTGGTTTATGTTGCAAGGGGTTGCCCCAAGAAGTTCGAGCGCATTTGGGGAGCTTGGTTGGAGTATGAGGAGACGCACTAGGATTGTGTTACATATGTGATGATATTCTGACTGCTGGTTCTACTTCCAATATGTATGTTTTATTATTATGTTCGTGTCTATGTATGTATGTTTGTTTTGAAAATGCAAAAATAAAAACTTTAAAAAAAAAAAAGATTATTATTATTACAGTCGTAATTTAGTATAAGACAGAATAACAATAGTATTCTCTACAAGGAGCCTCGATGACTATTTCAAGGTCACGTTTGAAAAGTCGCTATTTCCAATAGTTTGTGTTGTTCAGTTATCTGCAGGCACATTGCTGTTCATTTTCTATGGAATCAGTTGTAGATGTATTTATTCTTATATCAGCTGTGTTGTCTCTCCTGCTTTATAGTTGGAGCACACAATAATCACTTGTTTTTTTTCATCATTTTCAATATAAAATGGCTTTACAAAGCCTAGAATCTATTCAATATTCCCTCTTCAGTTACCCTATTCATCTTTAACTGAGAGGCAAAGACTTAATGTTTTCCACTAAGGTACAATCAAGAAGCAATTAATATAATTACTTAACATAACATTGTGTGCAAGCTGCATGTTTTATGAAATAATAAAATGCCCCATTGTACAAGGTAAAACTTTAAACATTAAATGCATGTTATTTTACCTTCAGACAGAATCCGACTAGTTTATGCTTGCAAATATATATAACACAACTCGAGGTAGACAGCACTTCTGGACAAAGTTTAATGTGGCGGGTTGCTGGACAAGAACCTAACGCGTTTCGGGATCAAATCCCTTAATCATAGGTAGCAAATATCTATACATTCCGTTGCCTAATCCTGAAGATGTACTAAACAGTGAATTATGCGGGTCAGGAAATGCAATATATTCACAAGGCAACAGTAGCTGTCAGAAGGTTGGACACTTCTAAAATAATAACAGCATTGGATATCTGACTTAAAATAGCCCTAGGCTGCACAGTTTGTTAAAAAAAACAGTTTATCAAACGAATGCATATGTGTCACTTTGTGCTTTCTGCTCTGTAGTGTGTCAGCAGGGTAGGAAGTTGTGTGTACACAGGCTGTGATCTCAATTCTGATAGCAAAGTGTATCTGTCACATTCCCCTAGCTCTGCAGTGCACAAAGTGTCAGATTTGAAGAGAACTTAAAAAAAACAAACATTCTATAGAGTATATATACAATGTGTGTGTATTTAAAGTCAGCAATCCATTGTTTTACAAATGTTATTATCACTTTACCATAAAAACAAAACACTTCTTTATAAATTGTGTAAATGGTAACAAGCTTCTTTATTGGCTGCCTTAGCAAAGCATGTGTTTCTCAGACTGTACCTAGCTGTCGGTATTGCTAGGACCATGTCAAATTTCCAGCAGAGACAAGTAAGATGGCAACTCCAAATTGTGTACACAATTTATATATATATAGGATTTAATCTGGTGGACTGCAGGTTATTTATCCTAGACGTCTCCTGAGTGTTCTTTTGAAATCAAGTGATTCATAATTTAAACAAGGGCCAGTTTTTAAGAGTTTTGCATGTCTGGAAAGATTGTTATTTCATTGTGAAATTCAGCTGCAATTTCAGGGCAAAGTTATATGCCATATGGATGGCGATTCAGCCTTTAATAGCTCTCGCTACAGATGTCCTTATATTGCCTCTACAGCAGGAACCAGTAATAATGCGACCTTACGCTAAAATGTATTTCTCATTATGCCCTATACAAGGTTGCCCTTTTATATATGTCTGGCGCACACATAGCTGCCCCATCGGGATTTTTTAGTAGAAAGCATGCACAGGTGTTCTCTCGCCATGTACGCAGGGCTTGATATACACTGAAATGTGTTATTCTTGGCCCTGTCTTTGAACTTGAAGTGCCAATATTGAACTGAAACAACATTTCGACTCTACGTAGAAAATTCCTGATGAATTTCGTACTGGCATTTGCATTAAACTTATCTGGAATTCAAATATCAGATTAACCCACTCGTTGCTAGTATAAATTCCCTTCCTGAACTTGAAAAGTATAGGGAACCCCAGATAGAAAGATCTCTTTTCTTCTCTATGGGTAATGTTAATCCCAAGAGAGCAAACTGGAATTCTTCATTTTCCGCATCTCGGTATTTGTTTTTTTTCCCCCTGACTCCTTTTCCAACCAGGATTCCACACCAGGACTTTTTTCCAACCAGCCCTTCCCCATATGTCATGGGAAAAGTATGTGGATCTCCAAGAGGTGGTTCGGAGTTCTACTTCTGCCGGGGAGCCGGGAGGGCTATGTTAGGACAGACCCACATTTAGGATACAGGAGGCAAGGGAGGGGGGTAGAGTGAAAACTGAGCCTCTTTCTGGTTCACACGAGTGATTCATATCCCAAAGCCCTTCTTCCGGAGTGACCGCTTTTCTGTTTTTGAGGAATAATTTACACAAATTAGGGGAGCTTTTCTGTAACCCTGCTCCTAATTAAACCTTATGTAGATAAGAATAATATTGTGGATTATGTGGGGAAAGGGGGTACCTCTAGGGACTGAAATAAGGAAATGTGCATATTTCTCAACAAATGCAAGGTCACACCCATTCCTGGGGTGGTCGTATCTATCACTCCACTGTGAGCTGGTTAAATTCCATTTTATAACACAGCACTTTATTATGTCCTCCCATAACAGTGGTACTACGTATATGCAAGCAGACTGGCAATTTTTAAAAAAGGCACGTGAAAAAAACATATTGGTCTAGATGGTATCAGCAAACACGTGCCACCCTGCCCTGTGGATTTTTTATGCTCACCCCTGTTTTAACTCTTTAGTCTTTAGAGAGAATGGTGCATCATTTGGTGCAAATTTGTATCTAATTTACCTAGACCAATGTCTATATTTCAATGCTAGTCATCTACGTGGTACACTGGCACCCCTGTACACTGGCACTGAAGGGACATCAAGGTCAAACGTCCACCAATGAACTTGGATGAACCCTCGGTACAATCTGCCATGGCAACCCCGGCGTGTAGCTGCTGCAGTCACTGAGGAAGAATGGCCGTCGTCCTTGTTTGTGTAGCACTAGTATCATCAGCAGGACTCTCATGCTAGCTGAGGTGTTTTTCTATGGTCGTATCTTTGGATGGTACCACTATCACACCATGGCCCGTTTGCCCAATTTGAGGTGGATTAAATATGAAATCTGAGCGACGTCGGTTGGTACAATCCCTATACCCCTCCTCCTCCTCCCGCCCATTCATTTTACTATATAACTCAGTCGTGTGTAAAGAAGAAATATAAACACGGGGCATTGTTTTTGGCAGAGAAGACACAGTTGATGCCTGTAACAGAAATATTCCCAGCAGCAGCAGCAGACATGTTTCCATGCGGCATGGAGAGCAGTACGAGAAGCACAGCGCCTGTGAGACAGGAACACGTGGCTTCAGCTGTGTGAATGGAGACAAAACAATATGAGCCCAAATAGACAGCAAACAGCAGTCTGGCACCTGGGTAACCTTCCATGCCATCCTATCGTGTAGCCACCCACAGACAGCCAGTGCACATGCCAGTGTTTATCTCTGTCAGGAGAATGAGAAAGGAGGGGGCAGCAGCCCTTACAATATCACCCCCTCCTCCCTACACACACACACACACACACATACACACACACATAGGCTGAGGCCATTCATGGATATGTCACACTAAGGTACCAAAGGGTGTGTAATGCTGACAAAAATGCACAAACGTATGATGTGTTACTGTGCCGTTAAACATTCTGGTTAACCCATTGCAAAACATAAGCTGCATAATCTCTGCAGTTAACAGGGAGCCCAGCCGACAATATCACACTACGACACACAACAACAGCTGGAGGGACACAGGTCGGAGATTTCATGCTTTTCCGCAATGGTTTCTTCCAATGAATCTTCCACCCCACAAATTTGAATATCATAATTGTTTATTTAACATGAAAATGGGGGTTTTGTTTTTAATTCAATTCGTATTTACCCATGAAAGTGGTGGTTCACCTCTTTTAGTATGTTATAGAATGGCTAGGTCTTCATATTTCTTTTTTTATATAGTTTGTGAATTATTTGCCTTCTTCTGACTCTTTCCAGTTTTCAAATGGGGGTCACTAACCTCATCTAAAACAAGTGATCTGTAAGGCTACAAATGTATTGTTATTGCTACTTTTACAGACCGAGTCAGCAGCTTATTAGCCCGTGTGCGGGGCCATCCAACGGGCTTCCCCGATCGTTATCGATCTGCCAGGTTAAAAAGTCCCGTCGGAACGTGGCCGTGGTCCTGCAATCCGACCGACCATTTCGGATGCATTATGAAGTTGGGATCAGCCCGATATTGCCCACTTCAGTGTGGGCATATCGGAGAGAGATCCACTTGCTTGGCGACATCTCCAAACGACCAGTAAAGTCAATGGCCACTTTTATCTTTCTATTTAAGTCCTTAGTTTGAAACTACAATCTGGAGAGCTTGTGAATAAAAAGCTATATAATTTAAAAACCACAAATAATAAAAAAAATGAAAACCAATGGCAAATTGCCTCAAAATATCACTCTCTACATAATACAAAAAGTTAGCTTAAAGGTGAACAACCCCTTTAAGTGATGGCAAACATAGAACTGACATTTAATTTTTCTAGTGCCAGTTTATGCTATATTTCAGGGTCATCTTTTGATTGGCCAGGTCAAAAGGTGCTGGTTTTGAAGCGGTTAAAATATATCCATTAGTCAGAAAAGGTCCTTTGCTTCCTAAATAATTGTCTAAATATAGTTATATGAAATTATACCTGCCAGCTATCAATTCTGCAAAGGTAAAAAACATCTTCCCTGACTCTAAAATTATTTCTTATTTACTGTAACTAGACCGGTTTAATATATCATTTACTTTTTTGCAGTAGATGTGCACAATTTCATCTTTTTCCACGGTGGACTTCAGATATGAAAAAACACTGATTGTTGTGGTATCCCTTCTATTACTTTTGTCCACTTTTAAGCCATTTTTCATTTATCATAGATCTCTGCCACCCAAGTACAAATATTTTTTTTTAAAAATGCCCTATTTATACACACCAGTTGGTTGTGTAGAACAATATCAAAAACTTAGACACAGATATCACCTAACCTCACATGGCCTCATTATGCAAAGCCAAGAGTAATGACTGCAGGTAACATTTGTTCTTTTTCATGCCACAGATATTGGTCTGATGCAGTCATGCTGAATGTAATGCAAATCAGATCAGCTGTCCAGAGCCGTACTTAGAATCCTGCAACTGTTACCACAGTTGGGCGGAAAATTCTTCTGGATTCAAAAATCTCAACTAGACCAGGTCCCAGAATAAATAGCACACTACAGTACTAAAACAACCTCATGGTGCTCCCAGCGAAAAACCTTTCTTTTAACCTAAAAGGAAAGTTTATTGGTGAATGATGAACCTTATAATTATTATAATTGTTTGTTCATATTATATATTTATACTTTGTGAATAAATTTCCCCATAAGCAACTCTTCTCCAGTATAAGCTATCCGAACCTGGTCAAACAAGGAACAAGTCTGTGGGGCTATAATATGAATATTATGGGGCTTCTGTACATGGGGCCATTTATGGATCATTTAGATATGTTTAAAAGGATCCAGAAATGTCTACCAAATATTCCAAAAAAACTTTGCCTTTTGATAAGTATGCCCCTAAAAGAGATAGAAATCTTTCCTATATAAGAGAAAATCTTGCTAGAGTAAAGCCACGAAACCTTCCAATAAAACTCAGCATTGATAAAGCAACGTGTTATACCCATGACCAACCACTTTAAATTTAGGGTATCACTCACTCTGCTTAAATAAATGGCACAAAGATGAGAGGTCAATATATATAGTAGGACTTTAAGACATTTTATGCATTGCGCTACTAGAATTGCCCTCCCCTCTAAACTCCCAAATGGTTGCCTTTTTAATTGCCCACCTCTAGGATCACCTGACTATAATATAACTTGCTTTAAAATGCTTTAAAGCTTTAAAATTTAGTGGTGAGCACAACTTTCTTATTTTGTTATAAAAAATGACACATTAAAGTAGCTCTGTTTTATATAATGACACATTAGTTACCTACACAATAATTAAGGTACATTTTTTGTGCTACAAAAAAATGCAGCCTGAATAAAAGTTTGTGAGTATTGCTCGGTATTACGCTGTGCGGCACAATTTTATTGCAAATTCATGCATGAACTTTGCATCCAAAAGTGCAGCAAAGTTTTTGATCTCTGAACAGAGCAAACAGTGTCCTTCACACTCCGGGAATAGAATAATATGAATAGCCACTTCTGAAGTTATTATGCATGGGCTGTCTAAATAAACAGAGGCCTTTTTGAACCAATCAGTACTATTATGCCTCCAGTGTAATTAGTGCACAATGGACCTTTGCAAATAAATGGCAATAATGGATTTGCTGTAGCAAGCAATGTCAACCCAGAAGCCACAGCCATTGGAATATCATCCTATATTTAAATGACATTGAGACAGGTGCAAGGTATCATTCTGCCTCTTATAAAGTGCATATATTACTGAAACTCACATTCTTATAATCTCCATTCAGACCTCAATCATTTGGGGGCCAGGTAGGGATCTGTGTGTGCTGTGCCCCTCTGAACAGGGCCGAACTTGGGGTAGGCAGAAGAGGCACCAGCCTAGGGCGCAACAATGTGGGGGACCTGGGCAGGTGCCTGTTCAAGGGTCTTCTGCCTACCCCAGGTCCGGATTCACTCCCTCCTCTGTCACTCTCCCCCTTCCTCCCTCCCCTTTGTTGCCCTCCCCCTCCGTGTATGTGTGTATGTGGGGGACAGGGGACTGATTTTGTATGTATTTGTTACTTGAAGTTCCTAAACCTGACTGTCTCTTCTCAACCTGTCAGTTACAGTTTCTAGTGCTGATACTGCTGCACAAATATGGCAGCCCCCTCATAGAGGCACAAGGAGGATTAGAAAGGGGGTGTAAAAGCACCAGGCAAATACTTGTATGGCAAAATTATAAATAGCATGCAAATACAATGTTTTGATGTTCAAGATGGTTTCAGTTTTGGTGTCAGTATCTCTTTAAAACTGGCCATGCACCATGAAATATGGCTGGCCAACTAAATCTTATTTAACCATACTGGAAAAGCATCTGTGATCTATGATTTATTATAACTTACTTACATTATTACTCCATGTTGCTGTATGAGGGGGCTGCCATATTTCCATACCCCACAAATTTGGCAGGTTATGAAAGTTTGAACACATTTCTGTGTTTTTTATGTGTTATTGCAGTTTTGCTTATGAAGGTGAATTGCCCTTTAAGCTGCATGTCACAGTTTCCCCAAGAGACCTGCTTATCTTAAATAGTTACAATTGCTTCTTTGCTTATCTTTAATTGTCACAATTGTTTCCTAAATTGTTACAAAAGCATCTATATTCTGGGCTCTCTGCCGAAAGCCAATTACGTTTTAGAAACGTTGTTTCTTTTTCTGGCTGTTCAGTGCAGGAGATCAAAGAGACAGTCGGGACATTTCAGTATCAATCCAGGACTGCAGGTTGAGCTGTCAAATTTGTGACAGTCCCGCGACAAACGGGGCAGTAAGGAGATATGTATTTGTGCAGCAGTACATAGACAGCATAGTTGTAAAATAAATAATTTAATAATATAATTTACAATATAAATATATGATCCTGCTGTGCTGTTAAAATATCTATTTGCCCTTGGCTGTTCTATTTGTGTATTTCTAAATGTTTTTTTAATCTCTCCCCTTGCAATGAGACCCTCTACACTGGCACACTTATTTACCTAGCTACAGGTGTGCGTAATAGGGAAACCTTTCCTTTTTCACATGTTTACTCCTTGGACATTGAAGCATTTATTAGTAAAATACCGCGGTCAACATTTTGGCTTCCTGGTTTTCAGTGAGCCATCTTGGCCCGGGTCACTAAACCTGTGTTCCAAATGAAGGCTTTCTTGTGACCACATGGACACGTACAAACTGTTAGCATATAATTATCTCAGTCTCCGGTATCTCTATCAAGGACCCTCACTATTTTGCCTGGCAGGCAGATGCACTTCAGGGTTTCCTTCTGTTTGTGTTGGTAGTACAGGTTGTTGTGTTTGTTTATCTTTTTGTTTCCCAACTATTTTTGAATGTGTCTCATGTGGCTCACTAGGAGTAGTTAGTAGCCTGGCTCTTTGCCTGTACAATGTCTGTCTCACTTTCTTTATACAGGTTTTATTTATATGACATTGCAATATAATATCCTAGGGATAGGATTTATGTGTTTTTTTGATTCTCTAATGCTTCCAGTTTGAGCAGGGTTGACACCTTCCTGGTGTTTTACTGATCTGGTTAGTAGAAATGAAGCTTGATGCCAATATTAATACCAGGGAAAAAAGCCAGAAAGTAGGGAAAATTATTTTTTTTCCCCCTGAAAGTAAAGTAGTAATTACCCACAATTCCTTTTATTTTCTCACTTGTTTTATGATTGCTTTACTTTGGTTTTATAATTAGTAGTGATGGGCGAATCTGTCCCGTTTTTCTTCGCCGTTAAATTTGCGAAACGGCAAAAAATTTGCGGAACACATTGAAGTCAATGGGTGTAAAAATTTTTGATGCGCAACAATTTTTATGTGTGCACCAATTTTTGCACACGCAACTCTTTTGTCCAAATGCATTAAAGTCAGTGGGGGTCCGAATAATTCTGATGTGCGACAATTTTTACGCACAACAATAATTTTTGTCACAACATTACCCATGGCGAAATCTGGAAATTGGCCACAAATCCATGCATGGCGAATAAATTCACCATCACTAATGATTAGGGCAGGGAGGCCCCCCTAACAACACAGCTCCTGCAGTTAAATGTAAATACATGAGCATTGACCCTTTAGTGTCTGGACTCTTTACATTAAATTCTAACCCTATCATTTATTTACCTATCTGAAATTCTTTTAGTATCTTCATCTTTTTTTTGTACATTTTTGGGTTTGACATACTATTAAAGGGATTGTTTACCTTTAACTTTTAATATGATGTAGAGTGTGGTATTGTGAGACAATTTGCAATTGGTTTTCATTTTTTATTATTTGTGGTCTTTGAGTTATTTAGCTTTTTATTCAGCAGTTCTCCAGTGTGCAATTTCACCAATCTGGTTACTGGGGTCCAAATTCCCCTAGCAACCTTGCATTGATTTGAATAAGAGACTGGCATATGAATAGGAGAGGGCATACATAGAAAGATCAGTAGTAATAACAGTAAATGTGTATCCTTACAGATCATTTGTTTTTTAGATGGGGTCAGTGACCCCCTATTTCAAATTTGGAAACAGAAGAAGAAAGCAAATAATTTCAAAGAGGAAATATGAAGGCCCATTGAAAAGTTGCTTAGAGTTAGCCATTTTATAACATACTAAAAGTTAACTTAAAGTTGAACCACCTCTTTAAATGGTAAAATACTAATTGAATGAATTGGTTTTTGATGTTTTTTTTATTTAGCTTTTATAATACACAAGAGCCATGAATATCCTATAAATTATATCCTTATAAGTGGTGCTTAGTGATGTCATCAGTTATAATTGGAGTTTAGTGATGTCATTTCTGTCACACGACTCACTGAAACATGTATTATAATAAAGTAATTCCTCTGTAACTTATAATATCCTTATATTTTACAAGAGGGGGTACTTTATTCACTATATTCAGCAGCTCTCCAGTTTGCAGCTTCAGCAATCTGATTGCTAGGGTCCAAATTACCCTAGCAACTATCTAAGGTAGTGATTAGTGATGGGCGAATTTATTCGCCAGGCGCAAATTCGCGCCAAAAATTCGCCGACGTCAAAAAAAATTTTTTCCAAAAAAACGGGCGCCGGCGTCAAAAACGGGCGCTGGTGTCAAAAACGTGCGCCGGCGTCAAAAACAAGCGCCGTTTCGCAAATTTTTCGCCGTTTCACAAATTTCGCTAATTTTTCGGCGAAGCGGCGCAAATTCGCCCATCACTAGTAGTGATGTGAAAGTAAAAGTGTGTCATTACTATAGAGTCTTTATTCCAATGGCTCCGGGAAGTCTATAGGAAACCTTGAGCTGTCTTGCAACTTGTACATTGTAACCTACCTAAAACCACAACATAAAAAGGTTTAATATAGTGTTGTATTCCTCCAGCAGCTATGTATGTCATTTGTAGAAAATGGAATATAAACCAGGGACCTCATTTATTAATGCCCTGGCACTGGTAGGTGCAAGGCAGTCCTGTCCTTACTACTTGCCATAGAGCACACCCTGAGCTCATCACCAGTCAGTAATGTCTTCATGCTTCCCCTTCCCTTCATGAATACAGTGCTGCTGAATGTAGGGATCGCTTCCCCTTCCCCTAATGAATACAGTGCTGCTCAATGTAGGGATTGCTTCCCCTTCCCATAATGAATACAGTCCTGCTAAATGTAGGAATAGCTTCCCCTTCCCCTCATGAATACATTGCTGCTGAATGTCGGGCTTGCTTCCCCTTCCCCTCATGAATACAGTGCTGCTGAATGTAGGGATTGCTTCCCCTTCCCTCATGACAAAAATGCTGCTGAATGTAGGGATTGCCTCCCCTTCACCTCATGAATACAGTGCTGCTGAATGTAGGGATTGCTTCTCCTCATGAATACAGTGCTTCTGAATGTAGGGATTGTTTCCCCTTCCCCTAATGAATACAGTGCTGCTGAATGTAGGGATTGCTTAACCTTCCCCTCATGAATACAGTGCTGCTGAATGTAGGGATTGCTTCCCCTTCCCCTCATGAAAAAAATGCTGCTGAATGTAGGGATTGCTTACCCTTCCCCTCATGAATACAGTGCTGTTGAATGTAGGGATTGCTTTACCATCTCCTTATGAATATAGTGCTGCTGAATGTAGGGATTGCTTCCCCTTCCCCTCATGAATACAGTGCTGCTCAATGTAGGTATTGCTTCCTCTTCCCCTCATGAAAATAATTCTGCTGAATGTAGGGATTGCTTCCCCTTCCCCTCATGAATACAGTGCTGCTGAATGTAGGAATTGCTTTCCCTCATGAATACAGTGCTGCTGAATGTAGGGATTGCTGTATTCATGGGGGGAGGGAAGGTCTTTGCTTTCCATTCTGCAAAATAAGGTGCTGATGGCAAGGCAGGGTGCGATGTGTAAAAACATGATGGCTTGTGGCTGTTTTTTGCACTTTGCAATAGGGATGCACCGAATCCAAGATTCGGTTCAGGATTCGGCCAGGATTCAGCCTTTTTCATCAGGATTCAGATTCGGCCAAATCCTTCAGGCCGAACCGAATCTGAACCCTAATTTGCATATGCAAATTATGGGTGGGGAGGGAAATCACGTGACCTTTTGTCACAAAACAAGGAAGTAAAAATGTTTTCCCTTTCATCCCCTAATTTGCATACGCAAATTAGGGCTCAGATTCGGTTTGGTATTCGGCCGAATCTTTCACAAAGGATTCGGGGGTTCGGACGAATCCAAAAAAGTAGATTCGGTGCCTCCCTACTTTGCAACCGTACCGACCATCAAAAGTAATCACAACACAAACTGTAATAAAGAACAAACAACATAATTCAAAATATAGTCATTTAGAATGAGAGCCCTAACGTTGGATGTTTTCCCTACACCCATCATATTAAATGAGGCAAAGAGAACTCCGATTCAAAACTTCTTTCGTGTTGTTGTGCTCTTTGCATCTTTTGTGATGCTTTACATACAGGCTACAGCTATGGCAAACAAGGGAAAGTTGTGCTCACCACTATTTTTTAAAACCATTAGGCGGGGGGGGTGCAATGAGGGTGTGACCACAAAATACATATAGTCAAATACAAGAGTCCTCTGCACTCAACCCATTATCAATATATTTAAGACATAGACATTTTGTGCATGCTGCTACTGAAAAATGCCTTAAGGTGGCCATAGACTCAAAGATCCGCTTCTTTGGCGACATCGCCAAACGAGCGGATCTTTCCCCCGATATGCCACTAACGGCATGGCTATATCGGGGGTAATTCGAACGTTCGGCCGTATGGTGAACAATCGAATTACGATGCGCCAAGGGACTCCGACGGGGCGGTCGGTTAAAAGTCCAACCTTCCCGATTGATATTGTGGCCAGATATCGATCGGGAAGACACGTCGGAAGCCCCCACACACGGGCAGATAAGCTGTCAAATCGGTCCAAACGACCGATATCGGCAACTTTATCTGCCCGTGTATGGCCACCATCACCCTTTAAACAAAACAGGGATTGTTTGTCCATATATTGCAATATATTTAAGCTGGCCAACTACGTCAAAGTCATCCCATATCTGGCCAGTCCTATGCTCAATTTTATCTCATTCATTAAGAATTCTATTGCTTCATTATACATTTTACAAAGGGACTAAGTTTTACCTGCAACTGCTTTCAAAGTAAACCTCCATACTTGGCTGCCCTTTTATTAGACACCAGTGGGATCACCTGACTATAGTTGGGAAGGGTGGGAGCTACAACATGGAGCTGGTCACTGCATAACTATAGCAAACAAGGGAAAGTTGTGCTCACCACTAATTTTTAAAACCATTAGGCAGGGGTGCAATGAGGCTGTGACTACAAAATACATATAGACAAATACAAGAGTCCTCTGCACTCAACCCATTATCAATATATTGATAATGGGTTGAGTGCAGAGGACTCTTGTATTTGGCTACAGCTATGGGACTTGGTATCCAGAAAATTAGGGTTTTCCATATGACTACTAGAAAATCATGTAAACATTAAATAAACCCAATAGGCTGTTTTTGCTTCCAATAAGGATTACTTATATCTTACTGTAGTTGGGAGCAAGCACAAGGTACTGTTTTATTATTATAGAGAAAAAGGAAATCGTTTTTAAAAATTTGGATTATTTGGATAAAATGGCATCTCCATAATTCAAAGCTTTTTGGATAACAGGTTTCCAGATGGGCAAGGTTGTATATATAAACTAATTTGCCACAATATTAGGAATAACCATTCAGTTTCTGGAACCACTGTTTTGTAGGTTAATGTCACAGGGGATGTTTTGCTAAACTTCAAATTTCCACTCAGAAAACATATGTTGTACTTTGGCTTTCCAAAGAAGGCCAAAGTTTCCTTGGGAGAAAATTTCAGCAACTTCGTACCGCGTTTCTCTCAGAAGGAGGGAAACAGGGGACATTTTGATACCAGAGGTAGCGAGGATTGATCGAGGGCGTCAAAATATCTGTGTGCCTTTACCCTTAAAGAGGCAGTTGATCTTAGCATTCACTTTACGTACAATGGTAATATAGAGAGTGATATTCAAAGACAACTTTTAATTGTTCAAGTTTGTTTTGTGGATTTTTAATTGTTTGCCGTTTGTCCTTCCACTTTTGAATTTAAACTGTTTAGATTTCTGGATAATGAGATACCTATGCATAGTTATATTCTTCTGTCTACAACTGGTGCCAATTAGAAACTAATACACATGGCACTTAAGCATGACATTTTTTGTACCCACTTCTAAAAGGCTCCTGCTGCAGATCAAAGACAGGGCTGCTGCCACTAGGGATGTAGCGAACGTCGGAAAAAATGTTCGCGAACATGTTCACGAACGTCCGGACAAAAATGCGAACGGTTCGCGAACGTTGCGAACCCCATAGACTTCAATGGGAAGACGAATTTTAAAAGCTAGAAAAGACATTTCTGGCCAGAAAAATTATTTTAAAGTTGTTTAAAGGGTGCAACGACCTGGACAGTGGCATGCCAGAGGGGGATCAAGGGCAAATATGTTTCTAAAAAATCCATTGTTGACACAGCGCTGCGTTTTGTGCTGTAAAGGGCAGAAATCACACTACGTCACTCAGGTGGTGTTTCTGGAGACGGTATTATTATTGATATTTAGACAGAATGTGAAAAAGCTCACACAGCTAGGTGGCAGTGGTTTGAAGAACACACTGGGCAAATAATGCCTGCAAGGTCAACGTATACACTACAGCAGTGGATACGGAATATATTATTGCTGCTTGGAAAACGTCACTCAGGTGGTGTTTCTGGAGACGGTATTATTATTGATATTTAGACAGAATGTGAAAAAGCTCACACAGCTAGGTGGCAGTGGTTTGAAGAACAGATGCAGATGAGAGATCAGCAGCAGGACAGACAGCTGCCCACAGCAGCTACATACAGAGCACTGCAGTAGAAGGTAGATTACTAGCCAGCAAAGCTACCTAACCTAAAATGTCCCTCAAATCCCTGCAGAGTTCTGTCCCTACAATACAGAGCAGTATCAAGTAGATTACTAGCCAGCAAAGTTACTATCAACTGTCCCTCAAATCACTAACAGCTCTCTCCCTACACTAGCTCTTCCAAGCACACACAGGCAGAATGAAAAAACGCTGCAGGGCTTCAGTTTATATATGGAAGGGGAGTGGTCCAGGGGGTGTGGGGGTGGTCCAGGAGGGAGAGCTTCCTGATTGGCTGCCATGTATCTGCTGGTCTGGGGGAGAAATGGCAAAAAAAAGCGCCAGCTAAGGCGAACCCAAATTGGCGAACGTTGCGTTACGTTCGCGAACATTCGGCGGACGCGAACGGTCGATGTTCGCGCGAACAAGTTCGCCGGCGAACAGTCCGCGACATCCCTAGCTGCCACTGCTCACTTTAACTTTTAAGAGTCTGAGTTGTGTCTGCATGATGCAGCTCGAGGGAAAAGAATAATCAATCCATATTTCATGGTTGCATCCTTAAATGGATTCTAGCAGAATTTCTAAATTTAGCAGATTGACCTTACAACTCGTTAAAAGCTTAACTGCCTATTTGTCTATGGGGCGTGTTTACGAACATTGGAAATAAATGTCTCCAGCATCCGGAGATGTTGCCCATGAGAACCAATCAGAAATTAGATTTAAACAGTCACCTAAAAGTTAGAAAACAAAAGCAAAGATCTGGTTGCTATGGGCAACATCTCTGGAGATCACCGGAGATATTTATCTCCAACGTTATTAAACATACCTCTAAACTCCTTATAAGTAGGGATGGGCACATTTTTTGCCTTGTTTCGCCACGGAAATGACGCCCATATACGTGAATGGCGTAGTGAGACTTAATTTTTTTGACGCCCATAGACTTTAATGGGCGTCGGCGACATTTCGGCGAAACTCAAGGGGTCAAATTTGCCCATATAAGGCTTAAACGAGAACTAAAGTGTAACTAAAGAAGTAGCTAGAAATGTTGTACATTATGTTTTGGGCTTCTGTACCAGCCCAAGGCAACCACAGCCCTTTACCGTAGAAGATCTGTGTCTCCAAAGATGCCCCAGTAGCTCCACATCTTCTTTTCTGCTGATTCACTGCACATGCTCTGTACTGCTGTCACTTACTGAGCTTAGGGACCCACTCACAATATACAGTACACATAGAATAGAAATGTCACAATATAAGGCTGATTAGTAATTAATACAGATCATTCCTACATAGCAGCACAGAAACCAGTGCAATTAGCATCAGAATTTAATAATCAGCCCTGTAGCATCAGCTTATATTACAGGACAACCTCATTTTCTGCTTGATAATTAGTGACAACCCCTAAGCTTAGCTTCTCAACAGCTGCTCAGAGCCCACTGAGCATGTGAGTGTCCCAAACACTTTTCAAGATGGTGACCCCCTGTGACAAGTTTGAACTCCTGGATCATTGCTGCTATTGAGATGCTGAAACTTTAGGCTGGTTGCAATAAGGTCATTATATAAAAGATGGCATTTTTAGACATATTAATTTTTTAGGGTTTAGTTCTCCTTTAACAATTAAATGTATCATGATACTCAGTGCATCACTAGGCTTGTGCAGGACTTGTACAATGACAGCCCTATATAAAATAATTTTTTTAATCTTAAATGCACGTTTGCATTTAAATGCACCCTTTTTAAACCTGAAATGCACACGTTTAAACAGTTTGAATCTATCTGAGCACTGGCAATTTATTCTCTAATGTGAATGTTCCCTTTAAAGAAGCCCCGTGGATTTTCCTGCACAGGGTGGCCCCATACTGTAGCAAAGACTGGAATTAGAGTGGGAGCAATAACTCTGAGTTAATCACTGTTATGTTCTGGCTGCTTCAGCTGATTAATCAAAGTTCAGGGAGAGACAAATTAAATGTTACAATTTTTCAGAACTCCCAGCTCCCAGTTATTCATGTGAGTGTGAAAGAAATAGCTCTGCCAAGCTCCTGATGTCCCAAATCAGTGCCATGCCACCCACATATGCCCAAATTACTATACAAAGGGCAAGGGAAAGGTCACACATCTTTGTCCCACCAATACAGCATACCACCCAGTAGTGCCCACTGCAAGGGAAAATCTTAATGAGAATGGAGGACTGATATAACACTCATGCCAATGCTGTATTATGGATTTTAATATACTAAAATATTTTGTATCCGTTTTCAATTAATGCTTATGATTATCACACAAATTCCTGTAGAGCAGAGCTATTCCATCCTAGAGTAAGCCTAGGGCTAACAAATCTGCATGTTCATATTCCATTGAACATGTATAATCCTAACAAAAATGAAAAGTTAGTACAACAGTAAAAGGAAACTATTTTTCTTTTTTTTTTTAATTACGCAGTTTATTACTGGCAATTAAAAAGTTGTTCATCAAGCACCTGCTTGAGAGATGATAATGGAGATTTATAAACTGCTTTGTTCATTACCCTTGCACTTAACAAGCAGCTGTATTTGCAAAGCAAAGGGTTTTGATTTATTGCACGGCTAAGGTATTATTCCTGCAAAGCCCTTCCAGTGGGCATTTTAGAAATTAATAAGCTTGTCTCCAGACTGCCACTTACTGACTAATGTTTAACATTGTTGTGTTCCAGGTTTGGCCATTTCTATTATCACCGTCTACCACTTTATATTGATTGTATCAGACAGGGTTGGACTGGACGCTGGGGGGGTCCATGCGTGAACTGTGCTGCACAGGCGCGTACGCCAGTGTGTGGTGCCGCAAATAGTTTTTGTGCGGGGCAGGTAGATCGGGAGAGGGAGGTTTGGGCTGGCCCAGTTCGACCCTGGAATCAGAGGATCCCTAACTGTGGCCTTGATACCCTTATGGCAGGGGTCCCCAAACTTTTTTTCCCCGGGAGACACATTTAAATATAAAAAGGTTGGGGAGCAAAACCGGCATGAAAAAATTCCAAGGGGGTGACAAATATGGCTGGAATCGGTTATTTGTTAGCCCCTCTGTAAACTGGCAGACTAAAGGTGGGTCTGTTTGTAAGAACACAAGGGGGCAGATTTACTAAGTGAAGTAGCCATCGCTATCCAAAATTCGCCAGAAATCCCATCCGCAGGACATCGCCGCATACGCGTATTTTCGCACACTATTGCCAGGTGAATTTTCGCTCAGGTGAATGATCGTTACTCTGTAAATTCACTAAAGTGAGAATTTTACAGAACGTTACCTCTTTCGCCACTGTTTCCTTCGCCACCTTAGACCTGGCGAACTGATAAGATGAAGCTTCAACCGCCTCAATCTTATGTCACTGACATCATATCCTGTATGCCGGAAAGCCATAAAAGTTCTAAAAAACACTGGTATTTTTTCAGATTGTAAAGTGGAATTGCCTTCAAAAGTTTTAACTACTAAGATTTTTGTGTTGACATTTTTTAGACCATTTGATGGGCATGCCATATTTGTTTTAGGGTCTAGGGCATTAGAGGATCTCTTTTGTCTTCATTTTCTTCCTTGGACATTTTTAATAATAAGTGGCTACTTCAAGCATTTGCACCAACATCTCTAATAAAGACATATATACGATCTTTATGTACCCGCTCTGTTCAAATTGACCTAAATGTAAATGTACTAACAAAGTTTCACTTGGCAGAAATGAACAATAGTGAAAGTTCACTTTCAAATGCTCACGCTGACGAATTAACACTAGCTAAACTCCGCAGCATTCAGCTACAGAGACGCAACTTCACATTTTAGTGACAGAGCCTTCACTGGCAAAAATTTGCCCTTTAGTGAGTTTGCCCCAAGGTCTTTATTTTTTTTTTGGAGAAATCCAAAAATAATCATCTGCTTTGAGGCCATTAAGAGCAATATCAAAGGGCTTGATGAGCAACATGCTGCTCGCAAGCCACTGGTTGGGGTTCACTGCCTTATGGGAGCCCAGTAAACAGACAACCCAACCTCAAGGCCAGAGCCTTTGCTGTCTTTTATATCCTTATTTTTAATCTTTAGGCATAACAGAGTGAGAGTATATATGTCTGTAACTTTCTAAGCAGGGCCTTGAGGAACACAAAAAGAACCTCAAACAACTTGTTTAATATTTATTTATCCTATTTATATCAAAATCACTGAAATCAACAATCTAACAGGCTTCAAGCTGTAGCAGCCTGAATTAAAGTGACCTCACAAGCTCTGTCGATGGGCTTTTTACTTATAGTTTGATAATGATAATCTATAGTCCTATCCAAATTAAATGTGATTCACATGCAGTATGAGCAAATCATTACCCGGAGCATTGTATCCTTATCCTTTTAACAAACGTGCATCCAAAGGGATCTTAAGAAAGGAAGGAAATCGTAGGGAACAGAATCGTGATGCATATTTTCTACATTCTTTAAACTAATCCATCTGTTTGCAGACCTGTAGGGAAAGGCTAAAGTTACTGTAAATGGCACAGCAGTGGTCTATTAAACAGCTACAAGGAGAAAGTGAAATTATGGAATAGATGATACACTCACTCTGGTTTCCTCATTTCACCTTTGTAGTATTTTACTTTCCTGTTGAACTGTCTGCGCTGGGCTCAGCACATCTGATGAAATGACTGTTCTTTGGCCTTGTGATCGCACAGACTAGAATGCAATCAGGAATAAAATTCTGGAGCAAGAGGCAGGTCAGTTTGCTTCTGAAATGGAGCAACAACATGATGTACTAAGAAGGTACCTGTTGTTGAAGAGACTTCTCTGAGATGCATTTAAAGGAGAAAGAAAGCTACCAAAGCAGTTTATTGCCAATAGAATAGCCACAATAGTGCAAGCTACAACACTATATTTATTCTGCATAATGCTTTGCCATACCTGAGTATACAGCTCTAGAAGCTCTCTCTGCTTGTTTAGGATAGCAGCTGCCATATTAGCTTGGTGTGACATCATTCCTGCCTGAGTCTCTCTCTGCTTACTCATAGCTCTGGGCTCAGATTACAGCAGGGAGGGGAGGAGGGAGGGAGAGAGGAGCAAACTGAGCATGCTCAAGCCCGAGCTCCTCAGGTTTATGCTGAAAACAGAAAGTCTGATACAGAAGCCCATGTATACACAACAGAAGGACAAAAATGCTGTGTTTCTTTTGATGCAGGACTTTGAGGGTTTACTGGTGTATTTATATAGACCTTTCTGATAAAGCTTACTTCATTTTAGCCTTTCCTTCTCCTTTAGGGGGGGGTATTACACTCATTTACTACTTCTTGTGTCCAACATCTCAGCTATGGCTGCTGTAGCCATGATGTTAAGGAATGTATATATTCACTTTGGGAGCACAGTGTCCAAAGTCCAGTTTAGCAATTTCAACCATCTATCATTTTCCCACTGCAGAGATGAAGCTCATAGACCTGTTTTTCTTCATTATCCTTCTCCATTAGCCTTCTCGATATTCTGAGCAAGATTCCACTCACTAGTAGTGCCCCAGCGTTGCTTTATACTCTATGGGATCCTGCAGTCTCAGTAATTTAACATAGAATGCTATGAGCAGTTCTGCTCTCCTCTCCTAAAAAGCTCTGGTCTACACTTACTGTGAGTTATCAATTCATTTACTGGGCAGAAATGTTTAATTGTTTTACACACCATAAATCTCTTATGTGAAACTAGCATTGCAGTAGAATGGGGCTTTTATATAGAGGAAATGTTGCTGTTGATAATTGGATATTTTAACAAATGCATGCAGACAAATGAAGCTTAAATAAATAAAATGATGATTTCTAATGTATAAAATGATTTTAACAGTACTGTTGAAGCATGGTGACATTAATATGTATTATAAGGCCAATTAATTAAGGTGGTTATAGTTTTTATAGTAGAAACAACATTAATGGCCCAGGTTGGAATGCATTGGTGTTTGGGAGATCACACTGAATCACATTAGCAAATACAGTTAGGCCAAAAGTAATTTGCAGTACAATTTAATTTGCAGTATGGTAATCCAAGAGCTGATTAACATGCTACTGATATACAAGATGGAAGCAGCTATGTTATATTTTAAGGAGGCAAAGCTTGAAAATGTGATTTACTCTGTATCTAAGAAACTCTCTAAATAGTAATATATTTCAAAATAAATAAATAAATAAATATATATATATATATATATATATATATATATATATACACAGTATATATTCATGTATATATTGATGTTCATGAGAGAGAAAATAGCTGGCCAATATTTTTTCTGTTTCTGTAGATATTGGGAAAAATGTATTCTGTATTTTCTAGAATGGGGTAAAATTTTCTATACAATCCTTAGGCTGGGTCAAAGAATTTGAGCAGCTTATACATTGTATTTTCTGCAGCATAAAGACCAGAGCTAGCATAAAGACTGGATGTACTGTATGAGTTTTGATCAAAACCTATACACTACAGTGAGGTCCTCACTACTATTAGAAATAGGCATTGACAATGTGTTAATCAAAATAAATGTATCACTTTTTGGTGGCATGTTCTATGTAGTGTAGCTCAATGAGTTTTCACTAGATCAAAGACTATGATTATGTGTTCTCCACTGTCCATAGACAGGATCCAAGTGTTGTCTATCACAAATACAATGTAGATTCGTGGAACACATTGTCAAATATATGTATAGCCCACAGAGTGGGTCAAAATGCTGTCTGTCTCACAGATGCAGACACTGTGTACTTGAGACTGCCTCAGAGTGTTCTACACAGACCATAGTTTCAATTAATGTGCAATCTTTTTGTACCTGCAACTCATAGATTAGGTCCAGGGCTGTCCAACTGATCTCCTTCAAGCCCTATTTGACCCTCCAAGAGATTTTATGGCCTCCAGCATGTCCAAGATTGCCAAGACCTATTAGTACGATATAATTTTATGCTATAAAAATGTGGCCCACAAAACTATGCAATAGATTAGAAAGTAAGTGGCCCTTAGCATAGACAGCTTTGGGTTAGAGTAGGTGTTGTGGTGCATAGACTGGACCAAAGAGTTCCCAACTTTGTATATGGCACGAGACAGTGGAGGTCAATTGTATACAAGTAACCTGTTGACTGTGTTCCAGTATCTGATCAGATTCTGATTAGATAAGACAGAGGTTCCCAACCTTTTGTACGTCAGTCATATCATATAAAGCGCTGGGGAGACATATAAGTCTAATAACACTTTGTCAAATAAGTTCTATGGCAGGGGTCCCCAACCTTTTTAAACCGTGAGCCACATTCAAATATAAAAAGAGCTGGGGAGCAACACAAGCATGAAAAAGTCCCTTGGGGTGCCAAATAATGGATGTGATGGGCTATTTGGTAGCCCCTATGTGGACTGGCAGCCTACAAGAGGCTCTACTTGGCACTATACTTAGTTTTTATGCAATTAAAACTTGCTTTCAAGCTTGGAATTCAAAAATAATCACCTGCTTTGAGGACCCTGTGAGCAACATCCAAGGGGTTGGAGAGCAACATGTTGCTCATGAGCTACTGGTTGGGGATCACTGTTCTATGGTTTGCTAATGGTTCACTTCATGTAGACTGCCCAGTTATAGTAGTCTCTGATTGGCTGTAGACTTGTATCTTAGTGTATTAGGTTAAATTCCTGCTGTGAGGCCTATGGGGGCAACATGAAATGGGTGGCAACTACTATGTTGTTTACAAGCCACTGGATAGGGATCACTAGGCTAAGAAATCCAACTGCACATTTTTCAATCCATAGCTAATAGCGGCCTTATGCTGATGATTGCATCTGGCCCAATAAGTGCCATGCAGAGTCTGTTCCATATGGTGTGACTATGCCATCTCTAAAAACATTATTTGTAACACTGACATTACTTATCCTGGTGGAGGATGCTGGGAATTATAGTTGATTAGGGTGAGAGCTGAAGGAGACACGACTATTTTGCCTAATATATTGTTGTTAGCATGCTGTTTATTATCACTTTTTCCATGAGCTGTGCCCCTTTAAGTTCATTTAGGTGGGAGACTCTTGTAAAGATGCTTTGTTTTTGCCTTTCAGGGCACGTCACAATCGCCGTCTTTCAGGGAATGACGAGGTATTGTCTGGCTTCTCAGCTATCCTTTGCTCAGGCAGAAAGGTCTGCCCTTTGATACAGTAATGTTTTCCAGTCTGGAAATTGCATTCACCTTGAATGACTTGGGAAAGTGTCCAAGATCAGAGGTTACTGGTGAAAAACCTGTTTTATTCCTATAATGATTTAAGTTTAACTTCAACACCCATTTCCTTATGTGCAGCAGCTTGGCCCTTACAAGTCAAACTGCAATATTGATATATCAGAAATCCAGGGATGGAAATGGAGAATGCGGGAAGGCTGGAGCACGGTTATAGGGAATTTACATAAATAAGGGAATTCCGAAATGTGACTCTCCAGCTGCTGTTGTCCTACAACTGGGGTGCGGAGGGTTGCTGCACTACGAAAGCTGGAGAGGTGCAGTTTGAGAATGTATACACTCAAAATATGCATACATATTATATTTGCTAAAATCCAAATTTATCTCATTTTTTTAAAGAAAAACCCACAACCAAACACCTGATTTATTATTGAAAAAAGTTAGATTTAATATGTTTGGCTAAAAACTAGATAAAATTGAGCAAAAGTCCAAATCGTACTATTTTTTTTTTGCGAAAAGCCCAATTTTTTTTGATTTTTGCCCGAAAAGCCCAAATTTATCAAATTTTCGGGTTAATTTTAGCACAGACACAGAAACTTCATAATAGGATAGGGACTTTATGATCGGGCTTTTTGCTGCATTGGGCTTTACTAAATCTTGAAGAAAAAAAAAAAAGAAAAATTTGAGTTTTGACACAAAAAGCCTGACCAGAGTTTAGTAAATAACCCCCAAAAACTATTACACAAGATACTGAGTCCTCTGTACAATTATCTAGTTTTCGCCTAAGAACACCAGCCACGGGGTTATTTGAAGTTCCGGAATGCCTCAAAATTGCCCACAATGAGAATCATATGAACACACCAGACAAGGCTTTATCACTTGGTTTTTGTATTCCTTATCTTTCTATTCAGGCTCTCTCCTATTATTCCTGTCTCTGAACCTCTCCTTGGTTATCTGCATAAATTGGGCTCTAGCAACCAGTTGCTGAAACCAGCGAGCTACTGAACAAAAAATGCAAAATAACTCAAGAAGACCAATTGCAAATAGTTTTAGCTAATCTAAAGGGGCACTCCTCCTTCAGACAGGTAGAAATGGAGGTCAGTTTCAGGTATTATGATGCCAGGATATTACTGAGCAACAAACCTGGAATGCCACAGACAGAAATGTCCATTAAACAAAAAGCTTTTACTTATAATATTTTCTTTTTTTCCTTTTCAATTATTTTTATTGAAGTATACAATTCTCCGTATCCCCATAGTATCCAAAAGGTATTTGATATATAACATGTGTGTATTTCTATGTATATGTCCATACCCTTTGTGTGTGCACATATGGATAAATCCAGACAGCAGTAAGGTAGGAAAGCTGTGTGCCCCACCTGTTTGGCACAGACAAGCCTCAATTCCCCATACTGACAGAATTCCCAGCATCTCTCTAGAAAGGCAACAGATTTGAATGGGAACTTGGCTGGGAACTATGGCAACTATCTCTCACAACTCTTGCTTTGCTGGACAAAAATAACTCGCAGGCAGGGAAACAGGAAGACGTTTCTCTTGTCTATTAAGAGATATTAGTGGCCTTTGGTGATTAAGTACCTCTAAGTCAAAAGATTCTTAACGAGATAAAATATTCTTTGTCAGCTACTGAGCACCTGGAAAGTGAGTGTGGATGTTGGGTTTAAGGGGATTGTTCACATTTGAGTTAACTTTTAGTATGATGTAAAGAGCGATATTCTGAGACAATTTGCAATTGGTTTTCATTTTCCGTTACTAGTGGTTTGGGGAGATTAGTCGCCTTCTTCTGGGCGACTAATCTCCCCAAACTGCCTCCCACAAGCTAGAATGGCTAGTGTGCGCGATGGCACTCAGAGCGATTCGATTTCCGAAGTCATCCAAAGTTGCCTCACAAGGAAACTTTGTGGCAACTTTGGAAAACGGAACATTTTGAGTCCCCGCCGGCGTTTAACATTCTAGCTGGCGGGAGGCAGTTCAGGGAGATTAGTTGCCCCCAAAGAAGAGGATATTTGTTGCTGGGCGGCTAATCTCCCCGAATCTGAGCGTGTGCCCTGACCCTAATACTTGGGGCCCCTTGTTGGGGGGGCTGGTAACTTTGGGCCACTGTTTATCTCTCACAAAATGATATAGTGAATAAAGTATCCCCCCTTGTAAATTATAAGGATTTTATAAGTTACCGAGAAGTTTCATGATCATATAAAAACACGAGGCTGAACACTACTCTCCGTTTATAACTGATGACATCAGTACTCATCGTTTATAATTTACAAGATATTTGTGGCTTTTGTGTATTATATATAAATATTGTTGTTAATCTCTGCAGCAATTAGACTGCCTCTGCAGAAAGTGTAATTGCAGAACATTATACATGTTTTTTTAAATCGTATATCTAATCCTAGGTTGTAACTAATATGTTCCTAATGTTTCTGCATCCATATGTGGATACATTGGTCATCTAATTGGGGGCCCAGTCGCAGGTGATTTAAGATGAGATTTTGAAGTGATCACTCGTTTGCTCTAAGAACTATATCAGTGCTATTATTAGGTTTTATATGAGCATAGTGGGGCCTGACCAAATGAAGGACCACGGACAAGTTGTCTTGCAGCCTTGATGAAGCCCTATTTTTAGCAGTTTCCATCCAATTTCATATATTATGGCATGCAATAGCAGAATGCTGAGTGATAATAACAGTAATTGGTGTCGAGGCCAATATCGAATACCAGCTGGATTCTCTGAGCGTACTATTGTTAGAGATTTCAGGGCTCAGTGTATAATACAAGTTTTCAGGGTTACCTAATTAACATTGCCCTTGACAAGTACTTACTTCGTGATTCCCATCAACTGCCAAGCGAGACAGTTATACATTTCCATTAAAGCAATAAATTCCATGTGTGTGTTGTTTTATTTAATTCTTTTCTTTCTACATAACATGAAGTGAGTCTTAAACAAAGGAGAGGAGAACAGAATGTCTGGGACTTTCACATTCCCATCTAAGAACTCTTCTTCGATCTTTTCTAGCATGTAGTTAGTAGGGCATTGTTAAATTGCATCAGACCCATACCTTTGTATATAATACTGTGTTCATTAGCTCTCCTAAATTTTGACCAAGATGATTACACCACCAAACTGAGTTATTCCATATTTCCATGGAATATATAATCCAGCATCTAGAAATTGAGTATTGTAGGTGCATTTTGTGTAATTCCTTATGTATAGAGTCTTCCACCAACACCATATTTGTAGTTGCCAATAATGATGATAATCGGATGGCAAGGTGCATAAATATGTAATTCTTATGTAATTATAATCACAATGTGCTGCCAAAACTTTATGTAGTATGTAGTAGTAGTAGGCTTATCTTGGAAATATGAAATGCAAGAGTAAACTCACTATGATTATTCCTGGCACAGTATTTGTTAAAAAATATAGACTCTTATTATTCCCTTTAGGCAAAATGTGCGTCTGACCTGTAGTAACATTGTTCTAGAAATGTGGGTATGTGTAGTACCCAGGTACACGGCATTTCCTGTTCTTACCAGTACAGTCAGGGGTGGGGGGCTCGTTTGGGTTTATGTAAGAACAGAACACAGAGGAATTGCTTCCTTTGTCTGGTGATGGGTGAGATTTTTTTGGTATACCAGACTGTAGTAGGGAGCATTAGGGTCTGAAGGAATTCACTGCCCACACTTCTGGCCGGAAACAGTGCACCAGAGATAGTGACATCTTAAACTTTTACCAGTTTCAGGAGAGAGAGGGTACTTACAGCATTTCCTGCTACAAAGAGTGATATTGGGGCCCCCACAGTCCTTAGTATGTAGTTGTGTAGCTGTAAAAGAGATAGGCTACAGTGTTGTGCCCCTCTAATAACAAGCCCCTGGATGTGCAGTATCATTATGTTAAGAGGACCGTTGCCTGTAGTATAGAAAACAGAAAAAGGGCAACTTCAATAAAGTTGAGTTCTAAGATCTACTTGAGAAAATTAATCATGACTCTTTATCCTGATACATTGTGAAGTTTTTATTGCACCCTGGATAAATATATTAATTTTGTCATGTAATAGCTCGCAACAAAAGTGCAGTTGCATTGGAATCAAACCTTACTATATTTGTAGCACCACTAGATACATATATCAGACAAACAATAGAAGACACTACATATATATATATATATATATATATATATATATATATATATATATATGTGTGTGTGTGAATAAATTTGCGAAACCGTCACGAAAATTTGCCGGCGAATATGCCCCGGTGTCCAAAAAATGGACGCCGGTGTCCAAAAAAACGGGGCTGACGTCAAAAACGAGACGCGGTTTCTCAAATTTTTTGACATTTTGCCGGAAGTTTGCGAATTTTTTGTCGAAACACCCCATATTCACCCATCACTAATCTTTGCTTGTTTTCTCTCAAAAGCAGGCTGATCGCATATACACGAAATTCTGTTTGTGTCACAAAGTATTGTGTAACTAAACCATGTGGTTATGAGTAGAGGAGCATATTAAATTATTGATGGGGACATCGTGATGTAATAAATATTTCTTTTATAATCACAACTGGTTTGTATTTATCATCAAAACAAAGCACAAGGGCTTATCTAAGATTTTATTACCAAGACACACTAGAGCAGGGGTCCCCGACCTTTTTTAAACATGAGCCACATTGAAATGAAAAAGAGTTGAGGAGCAACACAAGCATGAAAAATGTCACTGGGGATGCCAAATTAGGGCTTTGATTGGCTATTTGGTAGCCCCTATGAGGACTTGCAACATACAGGAGGCTCTACTTGGCAGGACACCTGCTTTTTATGCAACTAAAACTTCCTCCAAAGCCAAAAATTCAAAAATAAGCACAAGTAATTTGGATCTTCCTACCTTAAGTCTACTAGAAAATCATGTAAACATTAAATAAACCCAATAGACTGGTTTTGCTTCCAACAAGGATTAATTATTTCTTAGTTTGGATCAAGTACAAGCTACTGTTTTATTATTACTGAGAAAAGGGAAATAATTTTTAAAACCTTGGATCATTTGGAGAAAATGGAGTCTATGGGAGACAACCTTTCCGTAATTCGGAACTCTCTGTATAACGGGTTTCCAGATAACGAACCCATACCTGTACCAAAACTAATTTTAGGGAGGGCTGTTTCACTGATTACATTTTAAGTATATAAGCCAGACATATTTCTAAAAAAAACAGTTTATAAATCTCCATTATCATTTCTCTAAACAGGTGCTTGATAAGTTATTTAGAATTTAGCCTCAGGTATCTATGTGATTATTGGCAGCATGTATATGATTGTTGTGATGGATTCTATGCACTTAATTTTATTTAATTTTTTTCAGCTGGGAACAAAGTTAGAACAATTTTTTACTTTGCCTTTAAAAAAATTCTCTCCTTCATTTCTGTGTTTTTTTTACCTTCCCAAGTACATGACGCCACATGCATGACAAATGAAATTACACACCGTGCATCTCAAAATACAGCAAGTGTTGTGGTGTCATCCGTCTGTTGCCATTGGTCCATACTTGCATTGTCCAACCCAGAACACGTGAAACACAAACATACACTGCTGTAATGCGAGAACTTCAAGGAGAGATTTTGTTTTCTAACCAAAGAAATTGTATATTTGCTGTTTGTAAATCATTTAAAGGCTGCTTAACCAAAACCCAACTGTTTGGGTTCTAGGATTATGATGTCGAGGGAAATGTAGATCAAGACTTCAAGAGCCACAGCCGGCCAAAGTAATTGTGATTAAATCCAAAGAAATATTGCTGGATTTATGTATATTTATAGATATATATATATATATATATATATATATGTGTATTGGTTTGGGACATCAGGGCTGAACTACTTATGAACACTGTAGATGGACGTTAATTCCTGGAGGATACTGATAGTTGAAGATCAATAACAGGTGCAGTATCACACTTTGAAGATTCCGGGACTTAGAAAGGAAACAATTGACTAGACAGGCGATGGAAAGTATTATCAGCAGAGAAAGAAAAGGTTAATCCAGTAAGAAAAGTGAAAAGTCTTACTCAATAATTCAATAATAATGTGATAAAAATAAATGCTGAGTGTTTTATGAACTAGAGCCAATAGTGTTTAATCTGCATTGGTTCATTTATTCACTCATATTTGCATAAAACAGTTAGCGTGCATGAAAGCTGAATTCTGGCATATGGAGCAGCATGTGCATTAATGATATTGCATGGCAACGATTAATTTATCATTCATGTGTAAACGAGCTAGGAGGGTGATTCAGAATGGGGTTGGATGATAGACGTGACCATACCAGGTAGGTAGCAAAATATCAAACATCTGAAGCATACAAATAGCCAGCTTGGCAGAAAGGCAAATAAAGTGTATTTCATGTTTTGTGACAGATGAGTGGAAGTTAGAATGGGAACACCTTTGGGTTAAACCCCACAGCAGCTTCACAGATGGTCTGAGTTTATTTCCTTTCCTTCCCCACTAACCACATAGTTTATATAAAATGCATTTGATGCATTGTTAGCAGAAGTTCATATATTAACCCTTTAACTTAATTGAAACGTCTACGTTGCTACAAAAAAGAAAAGTTCAAAGTGCAAGCAATGTAGATTGTATGTTTCTGGTTACCATTCATTTGAATGGAAAGAACCAGTGTACATGTTTCGGTTCAACAAGCAAGGTAAAATAGACAAAATACATGCTGACAAGGGGTTGGAAGATCTGGTTTCAACCATTAGACCCTATAGTGATCTTCGCAGAGAAGGCCAGGCTGCATCTGTCCAGTCATTCTTCCGCCAAAATATTCTCTAGCATTAAATTATGTTGGAGATACTCTGCACCAATCACAACCTATAAGGTAATATAATAACACAGTATTTAATGTTGAATAAAGACACACACCTATCAAGTTATGTCCTTTTGTCTAAGTAAAACCTGACCAACTGCTAGATGATCCAGAGGAAGGTATAGGTATTCCACATTTTTTGGGGTTGAGCTTGTGCCCATCTGGCCTTACCCTAATGCAGTGATTGTCAGATTGTTTTTGTTCCATTTCCCCTTGGAGGTCTAACTAGTGGCCAGGGCCCCTTTGAGTCTAAACCAAAGCTATAGATATAGAAGATGTAGGAAAGCAAATAGGCTTTTATTAGCAGTTAGGTAGGTTATATATAGACTTAAAAGGTTGAAATTAATGGACGTGTGTCTTTTTTCAACCTAACTTACTATGTTATTAAATCAGTCATTAGACTAAGGGGGTTATTTACTAAACTCTGAATGCAAAAAAAAATTGTGATTTTTTATATAAAATTTGACTTTTAAAAAAAATCACACATTTTTTTAGAATTTATTAAACCCCAAGGATAGAAAAGTCCTAATCTGAAAGTCTGTCATCTAAGACCTGTCGAGGTTGCATATAAGCCAATGGGAGAGCCCCAATAATTTTTTGATGTGTGTTGGGTTGGGCAATTCTCCAAAGTTTTCGGGCAAAATCCTGAGTTTTCGGGTGATATATTTTAAAATCGGATGAAAAATCCAAAAAAGTCTTGAAAAATCAAAATTTTTTTCTGATCTTTTCCTGCAAGCAATTTTCATGAAAGTGTATTAATAAATAAACCTAAAAAACCCTTGTAGATTTGGTCAGAGTTTTTTTCAGAAAATATTGAGATAAATTCAGACTTAATAAAAAAAACAATAGTCCCTGTTCCACTGCTCCATGCCCCCCAAAGATGGGCAGCTCCACATATTGTAATTACTGCCCTAAGGTATAAGGCCAAGTTGCTTTGGATAGCTGGTGTCTGATCACTCGATTAATAATCAAATCAATGTACGTCAATGTTTTCTTTATTCTGCCAGTTACCCATCTACTGAATGCAAACAATGCCTTTGTGCTTATGTGATCCTATTGCAAGAAAATTGCATTGTTCTCATGCTAAAATCAGTTCTGTTTTGATAACATTCTGCCTTTGAAATAGTACATTTATTATACTTTAATCTTGTCCCAGTTTTACATCAAGGGATAGTTAGTAAATAACAGATATCTTCCTGTATTAAAGGAAAAACATACCTCCCTTTATATGGCATGAGCTCATTCAGTTGGGATTATGTTAAAAAAAATTGTGCATGAACACTATCTGAACCGTCAAATAAATATATATGTATATTGATACTTGTGAGAACCATTTCACCTTTACCCCACAGTGTAATGCAGTGATCCCCAACCAGTGTCTCTTGAACAGTATGTTGCTCACCAAACCCTTAGATGTTGCTTCCAGTGTCGTCAAAGTTTTGGTTTCATAAAAACCAGGTGTACTGCCAAAGCCTCCTATAGACTGCCAGTCCACATAGGGGCTACCAAATGTCCAACCACAACACTGATTTTGCATCACCCAGGAACATCTTTCATGCTTGTGTTGCTCCCCAACTCTTTTAGCATTGAATGTTACAGGTAAAAAAAAGTTTGGGGACCCCCTATGTAATGCAGCCCCTCCCTCACTCTGTGCCGTTGTGAAGTAATGGATTCTGATATTTGAAGTCCTCCTACTTTTCATAGTTGATGGAACACAGATTCTCATAATGAAACGAGATGAGGTAGCATGAAACTCAAAGAGCAGAGGCAGACTATCATGTTTTGCTTTCAGTCTATGGTTATGGTATAGCGTCATGGTAAAGGGTAAAATTTTGGTTTATAGTTTCGGTCTTTGGTATTCAGATGCAGTTATATTGAAATAGCAAAATCCAAAGAAGAGTGACTAAGCTGATCAAGGATATGGAAGCTCTCAGCTATGAAGAATGGTTGTCCAAGCTATTGCTCACAATGGAAAAGAAACTCTTACAGGGGAATGTAATAAAAGTCGCACCAAACACCAAAAGTCGAGCAAAACAATTCGCACCAATAATACTAAAAATCCACATCTCGCAATGTAATATTGTTCCTTAAACTGTTATTGCATTGCGAATTTTAATTGCGCATTGCGAATTTTAATTGCGCACTCATAAGAAGTGCTTGAAGGTGTCGTAATCTTTTGGAGCAAACATAACGACTTTTTCAGTAAGAAGTTTTATTACATTGACTGCGCATTGGCGCAAACTATAAAATTTGCAAACGGTCTTTCACTGTCGGAAATGGTCGCTAAACAGTTTCCGGGCTCACAAAAGCTATATTAAATTCGCACAAAGCAAAATTTGTTCGCGCAAAGGCATAACTTTTCGCATTGCGAATAGTTTTTCCGTTAGCGATTTTTATTACGTTCCCCCATTAGAGGGTTATTTATTAAGGTGTTTCCCACCAAAAATCAAGTTTTTGAGTTTTCACTTCACATTTCCAGATTTTAAAAAAATTTAACTTTTCTAGTTTTTTTTTAAAACTCAGATTTTTCTATCTTAATTATATCCCAACCCAGGGTCGGACTGGGCCAGAGGGACACCAGGAAAAAACCTGGTGGGCCCCAGCCCTCATGGGCCCCCGCAGGCACCAGACAAGCTCCTAGAAAAAACAATATGTGGCTGAGGTTTGCACATGCACATGGGGGCCCCAGAAGTTTGGGACCCAGTGGGCCCCCAATGTGTCCCCTGAACCTGAAAACAACTCAAATCAGAAAGTACACCATCTAAACCCTGTTGAGGTCATGTAGGAGTGAATTTCAGAGGTCCCTTGAACCATTTGAAGATGTTCATTGCCTGCATGATGTTCAAGTTTTTTGATAGTTTTGACTTGAATAATTCGATAAATTTGAGTTTTTGAGTTTCGCAATCAGAGACAGCTTGATAAGGAGATTTTTTGGCTTCCTGTGAACACCTACAAGTTAGGTTGTACTTCTTGTACAAAATGTTGAACTCTAGACAGACATCAGTCTTGTTTTATCCTCATCTACCATACAACTATGTAACGATTTAACATCACATGGGCACTTTGTAAAATCAAATGTTTTTTTTTTTTTCATTGACTGAGTTCCAGCAAAAGATGTTGACTCCGATAGTCTGAATAAATTGTGCAAGATTCTGGAAAAAAGTAGACGCACAGGATATCTGGGATTCAAATATGTCGGATGCATTTCAGAATATACAGCTCATGAACTCATGTTCCATGTAGGTTTGCCAAGACAGAGGTACCTATTCCTAAAGGGATTTTCCAGCTCATATTTGTGGTATTGGTACAGTAGTTTGGTACTCTAAAGGAATTAAAGGAAGCTAGACACATGCAATCTGTATCTAATCATCCTGAATTATGGAAAGTTTAAAAAATTCCAGACTCTGCTGTGTTTTTCAGCAGTGAACACTTTGATATCATATTCATGGTTGCTGACCAGAAAATAATTAATTTTTTTGAGCTATGCTTATAAGTTTAATTATGTGAATATTGTGTCAGCCAGACACCTTTGTAGTTGCCCCTTTACTCTGCACGGATTTTTTAAAATATTTTACTCTTGTTCACTTCATATCTCTGGACCCAGGTGCAATCTCATCCTCTACACCCCCTTGTGTATTGCACTTTAGAAGGGAAGGCTTTTATAAAGGAAGGAAGGAATGCGTTAGAAAGAGCTGAGTAGTGAGTAGTTATAAAATAGGACATACACTTCGAAAACATCTGCTATGTTTAATGTAAACTCTAAATTCTCTTACCATATACTGTATATCCGTTGGACACAACTCTCCTACCCAAACAACATAATTTGTACTGCATATGCCTCTGTACGCCAGAACCATCACATTTTCCAAAAACATATAATAGCCACCACATAGCCCATCAAATCACCATCAAATATGTGGGTTTATAGGCAAGCCAAACCTTGCAATAGTTAGGCAGCAAGTTAGTACAGAATAATGGAGTCAGATGCTGTTTTGGAAGTAGCAGAATTATCATAGAGTCATAGCATAATACTGATGTGAAAAGTGTAAATAACTGTATATTTCATGTTGGAGCTGAGACCAGTAGAGTGCTGATCTGTAGTTGAGAGTAGTGCAATTTCTATAGCATAATTGAAGGCAAGTAGCATCAGAATGGTACTCAGGGCATTGCAGAACAGGATGCAGACAGAAGCATAATTGGGTGCAGGCCAGGCCATTTTGCAAATTAATACCAGGCACATATCTGAATAAAAGCCAAACTCTACACAACAAGCAGAAGGGCAGGAGATCAGACCAACGGAATGAGAGCAAGGTTACAGAGAAGCCATTTTGCAATGGAGACACAAGTCTGTTTGCAAGAACAGCAGTGTAAGGCACAGGATGAGAATGGATAATAAAAATAACTAAAAAGAATAACTCCTGCCTTATCAAATTCGTTATATTGATCATGAAATACATCTCTGTGTGCCAAAGGTTAATGAAATATCAGGAAGATATTGGAGACTTGTTTAGTTGATATTTAGGTATTTATTAGGCCAAACAATGTGTTTAAAGTGCAAAAAAGGTTACAATCAGCCATTTGGTAATACTTTGTATTGTGCAAATATCTGCAGGCCTCTGCACTCCGTTTATTTATGTCCCATGCTTGATTTAATATTGTTGTAAAGCTAGTTGTTACTTTTTGCCACTGTATCCATTTCATACCTCCCAACCATCCCGTTTTCTGCGGGACGTTCCCGATTTTTTACAAAATCCCAGGGGGTTTCTTACTGAAATGTTCCAACTTTCTCTTTGAACTCCTGCACTGACTCGAGAATAAGAGACAACGTTTCTGAAACTTCATTAAAATAAGAGTCTTTTTGGCAGAGAGCCCAAAACAACCAGCAGCTGCACTTGGATACATTTGTAACTATTTAAGATAAGCAGGTCTCTTGGTAAAAATGAGACTAGCAGCATAGAGGGCAATTCACTTTCATTAGCAAAACTGTCATAATATAGTGAATAAAGTACCCCCTCTTGTAAAATATAAGGATATTATAAGTTACCGAGGCGTTTCATGACCATATAAAAACACGAGGCCGAAGGCCGAGTGTTTTTATACAGGTCATGGAACTCCGAGGTAACTTCTAATATCCTCATATTTTACAACTGGGGGTACTTTATTTATTATAATACACAAGTTTCAGTAAGTCATGTGACTGAAATGACATCAGAACTCACAGTTTATAACTGATGACATCAGAACTCACCGTTTATAAGGATATAATTTACAAGATATTCATGGCTTTTGTGTATTATATATAAAATATTGCACTTAAACGCTCAGAAATGTGTTCATAACCTGGCAAATTTTGTAAAATAGATGTGGTAGTTAGGGATGTGGCCATACATGGGCGTGGTGTAATTTTTTTGCCATGCCGCACACAGCACCAGTGTTTGTCCCCCTTTTCATGTTTCATATGTTGGGAGGTATGGCACGCTTTTTCGTCCAAAGTCAATGGGCATCAAAATAATTTTGAGGTGCGACGATTTTTATGTGCGCAACAATTTTTACACGTGTGACTTTTTAGTCCAAATACTTTAAAATCAATGGGCGTCAAGATTATTTTTCGCCGGCAAATTTTTGCAGCAGTTTCGTGAATCAATTCACAGGTGGCGAAATGCAGAAATTTGCCACAAATCCATGCCTGGCAAAGAAATTTGCCCATCGCTAGTCATCATGTCTTCAGAGTTGTCAGGAATCGGGTGGCCCCAAAAGCCTATAAAAATTTATAAAAAAAGAGTTCACGACTATCGCTGTGAGCTTAATTTTAATGGTGTTTTATCACAATGAGGATTATCCATCTTTTGTAGAAAGAATGGCTAAAGGTGTTTGTACATTTAGAAACCTTGGTTTAGTGCAGCTGCATATTTTCTCTTTTTCTTCCCAGGCCCCAAAAGCCTGCCTGCCACATCCCTGCCCAAACCTGCAAACTTGACCCTAAATTAACAAAACTCTATCCCTTTATTGGGAAACTCCACCCCGTTTGCTGTAATCCAGGAGACCCATTTGTTGTGGGCACCTGACACCTGATGGCATCTCTGACTGTCAACTTTTATCTTGCTAAAAAGATTTTAAATCTTATTCCTGCAACACTGTGTGACTTGGATAGTGTATAAGTTATTTATATGCTGTAAGTATGTAAATATACCCTGTATAAATAAGGTTGGCACTGTGGCTGCTGTATGACTATTAAGAAAGACACTCACTTGGGAATGTTTGGGGGCAATGTTTTCCAAGCAAATATTGTGCTTCCTATCTCTAATTCCTGCTTATAGCCCACCAATGGAATTTTAAATGTTAAATATAGTTGGATGCAGCTTATTGTATTTGGCCTAGCCTGGACATTAGCTGTAATCTTCTTAGATGTGACTCTACGGAAGAATGACTTCCCCGTATTTTGGAGCTTTCTGGATAATGGGTTTCCAGATCATAGGCACAGCATGGCTGCTCTTTTATCTGTGTCTCTGCTAGTACAGTATCTGTATGGATGAATTAGGTGCTGGAGGGTTTCAGAATTCATCAGGCCCAGTGCTGTGTAAAGGCCACAATAAAGATACATGCAAGGAGCAAGAACCTACCGGGGCCCATGTTTATTGTAGGTAAGGAAGGCACATAGCTGCTAGCACTCTAAAGGGCACTCCTTTGGCACCGTGCTCAAGTTTTACTACATAACCAGAATGTTTTAAGCGAAGCAGACACTCCCTTCATTGTAATCCCTTCTGGAACTTGTTACCATGGAGATGCCAGGTATGCTTAAAAGACTGCAGCTTGTTTTTAAAGGCAGTGTATCCTCTGGTAGATTATCTGGCCTGTATGTGCTAACCTGCATGGCCAGACAGTGTCAGATATTAATAATTACATTTACCAGTCGATGCTAATAAAAGTGATGGCTAGAACTGGCCATATAAACAGACAATACTCTCAGGCAGCTTGTTTCGTCTCAGCCAAATTGCCCATTGTGCAAGGGGCAACAGCTTTATAAGCCCATTATTCAGCCTGGTGTGGTGGGTTATGTCAACCCAGCTAAACCACTGCTACAGGTCTAGTAACCCATGGCAACCAATTAGCAGTTAATATTACAAGTCAGCTGTTTGAAAGCAGGCAGCAGATTTCTTGCAACAGGTTACTAGACCTTTGCACCTTTAATCACTTTACCCACGTGTTATTTTTTTTAATTGTGTCCTGTCTAGAGTATTAAGCTGGCCATACACTGGCCGATAAAAGCTGACGACAGACCGAGTCGGCAGTTTACTGACCTGGGTGTGGGGCCCTCCGACTAGCTTCCCCGATCGATATCTGGCCGAAAGTCGGGCAGGGTTAAAAATCCTGTCATCTGTTCGTTGATGCAGTCCCGCGATCCAACCGCCCGTATTGGCTGCATTATCATCCAATTGTTGGGCCCTAGGGCTCACGATCAGATCAGCACGATATTGTCCACCTCAGTGTGGGCATGTCGGGGAGAAAGCCACTTATTTGGTGAAACGAGCGTATCTCTCCATGTATATTAAGGAGCATGTACAAGTTTAGCCCTTTGCCTGCAGGAGTAACTTACCACTGTTGTGTTATCGGTGCTGCTAAGCTCTGCAGGCAGTGTATCATATACAGTATATCTATATATATCTATATATATATATGTTTTTATTTATCGTATGTGTTTTTATGCAGCACACTCTGTGCATTATTTCTAGGGCACCCGCCCTACAACTCTGACTAAGCACCTGTAATTGTAATGATGTTATGTTATAGCTTCATAAATGCTGAGTGGTTTTAGCTAGCGTCCAGCCAATAAAATCATAGCCTTGTGTGTATGTCTATGTTCTTGCTTTACAACTGACCAACGACAATAACGGAATCATTGCTGCATTTGTGCACAGGAAGGCACGGAGATCTAGAAAAACAATTCTGTATCTTATTCTTATTAAACAGCCACGCTTAGGAAACAGGCAGTCAATTGTTACGGAACACAACTTCCGCATCCCACTGACAGATGCCCGGCACTGAGTTTCATGCCATTGTTTTACTAACACTGGATCAGTGTATCCCTTAATGGGGCAATGTTTCACAAAAACCCAATAAACAGGAACCGAGTTGTGATATGAGTTGTGCTATTTGGTTGAATGGAAAGTGTCAGATGTACCCTTGTTTACTTTTACTGCCTCTGGAAAGTCAAAGTGGGATGATTTAGTCCCACTGTACCATAAACTTATTATTTATTTTTTTTCTAGAACTTATGCAGCATATTGTTATGGTACAGGAGAAATTTTAATATTGTGATGGTAATATCACCATAAGCACTGGCAGCTTCCCTAATAAAATATTTAGGGGAATGAGGACTGGCTGCAGGCTTGTGCATGTCCGTGCTTCATTATATTCTTTATTAAACTCATACTCTGCTTACTTGCAGTGGCAATGATATCAGTAAGCTGGAGCTCTAGGATTCCAGGAAGCATCACTACATATGAAACTGCCTTTAAGACTGATTTATTCACTCCAAGTAGTACAGGTAAGGGATCCGTTATCCAGAAAGCTCCGAATTAAGGAAATGCTGTCTCCCATAGACTCCTCTGTATAAAAATAATCCAGATTTGTAAAAATGATTTCCTTTTTCTCTGTAATAATTCAATCTAAGATATAATTAAAGGGCTTGTTCACCTTTGAGTTACTAGAGAGTGATATTCTGAGACAATTTGCAATTGGTTTTCATTTTTTATTATTTGTAGTTTCTGAATTATTTAGCTTTTTATTTGGCAGCTCTCCAGTTTATAAATTCATCTGGTTGCTAGGGTCCAAATTACCCTAGAAACCATGCACTGATTTGAATAAGAGAATGGAATATGAGTAGGAGAGGCCTGAATAGAAAGATGATTAATAAAAAATAGCAATGACAATGAATGTGCTTTACAGAGTATTTGTTTTTTGATGGGGTCAGTGACCCCTATTTCAAAGAGTAAGAAGGCAGATAATTTGAAAGACGATAAAAAAATTAAAAATGAAGACCAATTGAAAAGATGCATAGAACTGGTCATTCTATAACATATTAAAAGTTAACGTATTGGAAGCAAAACTTATGGAAAGATCCGTTATCCGGATACCCCCAGGTCCAGAGCATTCTGGATAACAGGTTCCATACCTGTACATGAAAAAGAGTCTACACTCCCATTTAAAATTGTCTAGTTCAATGGATAAACATGGCAGGAAAAGATTGGTGACAGACTAAACTAGTTACAGTCATAAAAAGTTCCAGTAGTAAAATAATGGCATGGATGATTTTAAGGGCACAGCACATTAAGGGGGTTATTTATTAAAGTCCGAAAGCCAAAAACTCAAAAGATTTGAGTTTTTTTACTATAAAATCCAAATTTTTTGTGAAAAAAAAATGTGAATTTTTCCAGATTTATTATAACCCAAGGATGCAAAAAGTCAGAATCCGAAAAGACTCCATTTTCAACCTGTTGAGGTCCTGCAGAAGTCAATGGCAGAGGTACCTTTTACAATTTGAAGATGTTATGGTCTGTGCTGGGTTTTGCACAATAATTCGAACATTTTGGGCTTTTCCGACAATTCCTCCGATTTCATGAAAAATTTAGACTTTTCAGGCATGAAATCCAAAAAATTCAGATTTTTCGCATAACAATCAGAAAAAGTTGCGGTTTTTGTGTGACAATCCAAAAAAGTCATGGGTTTTACCTGCTTCGTTTTTTTTAGTGTTTTTTTTAATGATAAATAAGGGTAAATCGTGGATTCTAGTTTGGTCTGACTTTTTTTATTTGAAATATTAGAAATACTCAGATTTTGATAAATGACCCCCTTAATGTTGATTTATTGCAAAATATAAAAAATGGATACATACAGCAAAGTGCAACCCTTTCTATAACAGATATTTATAGTGCTGCTGAGGCATGCTGCATCTAGTGCAGCTTCTAACTGAGCAGCCAGTCAGAAACTGTTATCAATTAAACCTATAAGCACCAGATCTCAGAGCTTATTTAAAAATTGCTTTTCTAAAGAAAAAACCCCACGAAATGTAAGATGAAGTGAATATTTCAGTGGTACAATGCAACTATTAGATATGAAAACCTATCCTACAATCCACTGCTGCCTTCACTGAAGCCTCTAATAATCAGAGAGGCTTTTCCACTCCAGTGAAGCATTTCAGCAAATAATTAAAATGTAATAGCTTACAAATAAGATGTCTGCTACCACATTTTTAAAACATAAATGACATGATTTTCAACACTGATGACAGCAAAACACAAATAGTCTTATCGCAGGATGAACAGTTAATCATATGCATCCATTCTGCGAATTTATGTCAATGAATCCCAACAGAAAAAAGTAACTTTAAATTACAACCTTATTATGAGCCTTTTCAAAAATATTAATAAATAAAATAATCACATTTCCAGACTGACATTTCTACACATTGGAAGTGCTTGCTTGGTTATACTGAGAACATGTACCTTATATAATAGGCTACGTCTTATTTATTTATAAAAGGGGTGACATTTAATTTATACCTACACCTGCTCTAAAAATATTTATATGTGGCCCTTTTGCTTTTCCCAGGTGACACATTCTTATAGGTAGACATTAAACTAACAGGGGATTTTGGGGATTTTGTTGTACCACTGAACAGGGCAGCCATCAGGGGGGGACAGGGGGGAGAGTTGTAGGGGGCCCCGAGGGTAAAGGGGGCCCGGCCACACCACACTTACTTGATTAGTCAGTCCCCCCATCTTTCTGAGAGCTGCTGACTTCGGGAAGGCATGGACGTTTAAGGGGCCCTGGCCACCAATTTTCTCATAATGTGGGGGGGGGGCCTGGCCACCAATTTTTTTCTCTCATGTGGGGTCCTAGCCACCAATATTTTTTAATGGGAGGGCCCTGGCCACAAATGTTTTTTTATGGGGGGCCCTGACCACCAATATCTTTTTATTTTTTATTAACATGTGGGAACCCTAGCCACCAATATTTTTTTTGTTTTTTTACTGTGTGGTGGGGGGCGGACCTGTGGGGTGGGGAGGGTGGACCTGTAGGTGGGGCTTACAGTGGGCACAGCCCAGGGGGCCCAGGAAATTTTGTTGTATGGGGCCCTGCGATTTCTGATGGCGGTCCTGCCACTGAAGGTAGTCTTATTGGGGCAAATGGAAGATATGAAGGTGGAGGAAGCTGATTCAGGTCTTGCATTCCATCCTTTAGGTTTATCTAGGAGAGCAAATGGCATTTACACCCAGTTCTATCTCTACCTGGCATTCAGGTTGAGCTACACACCTGCCACTGCTCTAGGCAACTGCTCAGGCAGTCTGACAGTTTGGGAACCACTGCTTCAGAAGATGGAGCCAAGAGGCTGCCAGAAGGTCTAAAGAGTGATGGAACCAGGGAGCTGAATGCTAAGAGGAAGAGGAATGCTATCTGTTATGGTCCATGTGTAATCAGCTCCCAAATGCTGCCTTTTTGTCTCCACACTGCCTGGGGGAAGTTCAAGGGAAATTATGTTGTTAAGTTTTGTACCATTCCTCTTTTCACTAGATGTTTACTGTTAATGTCAAAATGTGAATGTAGTCTACAATGCTCATGCTAAGGAAGTTATTTAGGCAACAGCATAGGCAGAGAATAAAGACAATTTAGGCAGGCTAAGCCTCCCCAAAAAGTGACCAGCTGAAAGCATTTATTTAGTAGCCTCCCCAAATAAAATTTTCACCTTTTGAAGTGAAATGTCTCTGTCATTCTAGGAGTGGTAAGTTAAAGGATGGACTGTTGATATAGAGGTAGGAAGATGCATAATGCTCCCAGCAGCTGGCAAGGAGTTGCAGGAGCTCTATGCAAAATAAAGTAGAAGTTCAGCATCATTTGTACCTGTTACACCTTGTTAAGGGATCGCTCCTTGAGCCTTCAGAGCTGTTACAGTAGCCCCATCACCTGAGTCAGAAACCACTCAAGCAGCAAATATTGGAAACGATGCTGAATCAAATAAAGCACATACCGATGTACTAGCCTCACTTCAATGCCATACTTGTCCCATACACTTCTGTATACTCTGTAAACAAGGGCAGACCAGGAACAGAGCTGGCTCAGACAGGTTTCCTATATTACAGCTTATTTTCCCCCTGTGCAGAATCTGAGCAATAGTTTTACACTGAAGCCTTACATCAGTGGAGATGTATCAGAATTTGAAAAGTAAATCCAACTTTTCTTTGACAAACAGTACTGGGTGTTTCTCAACTTGTTGCTTTTGTTTTCTCCACTGCAAAACCATGGTTTTTGAAAGTTTATTCAAGTTTTCAGTTGACTTTAATTTAAAAAAGTTTAAGACATGTCAAGAATTTTCAACAACATGATGTGCAGGAAGAGTTAAATTGAAACACGCATTGATGTCCCCATTGGTTTAACTGATCATTTCAGTGGGTTTCAGATCAGATTTTTTTTTATTAAGAAAATGCCATGGACAACACTCTGAGATAGAGTCTATTACGCTTTAGATGCCACTTTAGATGTCTCACATGTTAAATTCTGCCAGAATCTGGCCATACACTCAATTTATTTTTTTCAGCTATTTCTGCCAATGTCCCTTATAGCAGTACATTTAATAATTAGCATTGCAGTGGCAAAGTAAAGATGCTCCTGAAATAATTGTGTCCAATCCTTGCAAAGAATTTTGGAGTTGAAATTTTCATCTCCAGGGCTCTCCATCAAAATGGTGCCTGTGCATGATTCATTAGGTGTAAGTACAATGTGTTATGTTTTGGGTAGCTGAGGATGAGTAGAGTATGACAGTGCTTTATCCGCAGAGTCGTGCAGGCATTACACAACAGTAACTTTCACTTTGACTTTTAAGCTACCAGGAAGTATGCACAGTAACTCATATAGACAGTGACACCTGCAGGCCATTTGTATAAACACCACATATTCCCCCTATTGTAGGAAAGCATTTGGGCAAATGTAATTAACAACAATGCATCTTAAAGCAATAATATACATTATTCACATCACATAGTCCTGAGTCCATGCAGGTAGTTTTTTGATTCTCTCAGTATGCCTTATAGGTTCACTTTCTTCAGGCCTATTGCAGTTGACATCAGGAGTAGGAAAATGTCCTTCATCAAATGGAGCTTCTCCAAAGTCATATCTAACAGGAGCAAGACGATTTGCATTCCATATGGGTCCATTAGACAGTTCATATGTGTACGGTCCTCGCTGGCGTCTCACTACAAGTGGTGTAGTAAATTTAGATTGTCCTTGTTTCAGTATTCCTGGTTTCTTAATTCTGACTAAAGATCCAGGCTGAAAGTGTACTTCTCTTGCACCACTTCTCTTTTGCAGGACATTTAACATAATTTGCAGTGTGTTGAACCACAGCGAAAGCAGTATTTTCTATTTGTATTTGCTGTGTGGTTTTGCAGTATAGGTGAATCCCTTTCCTTAGCACTGTATTCACTTGTGTGTGCATTCTTAGGCTACAGTACTGAATTCACAATCTGTACATTCCAAGCAATTCCCTGACTGAGAGTTTTAACCTCTGCTACTGCTGTTTCAATTTGGCTAGCAACTTTTGCAAGGGTTAAATCCTGCTCTAGGAGCAGTCTCTCTCTAATGTGAGGTGAGTTTGTTTTTTCCACTATTTGGTCTCTTAGCATTTAATCTGTTAGAGTCCCAAACTCACAGGTAACAACCAGCTCTCTCAAAGCTGCTCCATTACGCTGTCCACGTTGGCGGGATTTATATCTTTCAGCAACCACATTTACTCTTGGCACAAAAAAGTTCTTTATAGCAGTAAGAGCAGTTTCATAAGTATCATCAGGTAATGGTAATGTATAGAATATACTCTGTCCCTCTGCTCCCAGGCAGTGAATAAGTAAAGCACGCTTTCTAGCAACAGAAATCTCCCCTTGGTCAGCAGCAATAATGTAATTTTCAAACATCTGGATCCAAGCAGTAAAAGGTATTGTAGGCTCACCAGGGTTTGGAAGAAAAGGTGCAAGCTTGTGCTGCCATGTAGTAATCTGTATTAATAACTAATCAGCATTATATTGTGACGTTTCTGTTCTATGTGTACTGTATATTGTGAGTGGGTCCCTAAGCTCAGTAAGTGACAGCAGCACAGAGCATGTGCAGTGAATCAGCAGAAAAGAAGATGAGGAGCTACTGGGGCATCTTTGGAGACACTTTAGCTTTACTGCTAAATGGCTGTGGTTGCCTTGGGCTGGTACAGAAGCACAAAACATAATGTACAACATTTCTACCTACTTCTTTAGTTAAGCTTTAGTTTGGATAACAGGTTAATGGATAGTGGATCTTATACCTGTATATTTAATGAATGGTATTGAATTTTGCAAGTACTGTGTCCATTTTTTGCACAACTGCAGCAGTAAACAAGTTCTATTGTCATTAAGTTAGAAGGGTCCAGTGCAGGAATGCCAGTGCCTCTAATATGGAGGGATGGTTAAATTAGAGGGAAATCATAATTGCATAAAAAAAACAACAATTATTATCATGTTTTAAATATTGAATGTTTCATTAATGAGCTCATGCAACCTTAAAACTTTTTCCAGCTGCAAACTATTCCCTAGTGTAGAGAATCCCAGCCTGATAACAGAGCAATTGTTTTGTACCGCTGAAAATTGTTAGGTTACCAGTTACCATGGTCTAACAAACCGATTCCAGTGTGAGTCAGAGATTTGGAATTTCCAAACAACTTCCAAACAGCATGACTGAGATATTTGGAGCAGGAAAAAAATGCTAGGATTAGTGTGCTTGCTACTAAGCCATATAATAATGGATCTCAGGAACTATTTATAGATGGGTCTGGATATGCATGTGTATAAATATTCACTGGGGTTCATTTGGAGGGGTTGAACTTTTGCCTTTTTTCAACCCTAATTAGCTATGTAACTAGAACAACACTTGTGAAATAGATTTAATATTTGCTATATATTGCATATATATTCATAGTTATGATAATTCCCAAATAGAGACACACTTAACAGGGGTGAAGTTGATACCTTAAATCTGTGGTTTAAAAGAACAATCCCTACACCCCTATGAAGTCAGATATTTGGCTATGACTCCCCTTCGTTCATAACAAGGTAAAAGACAGACTCATTCAGCTATAGTTAATACAGAAATTCAGTGTTGTTCACCCCAAATCTCACCCTAAATGACCTTTCAGCCATTCATTTAGGAATGTCTGGGAAAGTGAATGGGCATTCTCCCTAAATCTTACCTTAACTCACCTTCAGGCTAGACCACTGAGTCACTGCCCCTGGCCCCCCAATGGCAACATGTGGACATCACTGCCTTAGATAAGTATATGTGCTCCTTAAATTAGGAATTACTGACACAATCTCTGGTTTTTACCCCTTTTACATCTTGCTTGCCTTTTTACTGTTTATAATGTCCCTTTTATCCTGATTTTAAAATAAGCTCTCTCTATTGCATCAAATAATTTTCTTCCTACGGGAGTTTCTGCTATCCTTCTACTCCAGAATATTTAAATTATGGAAATTATAGATTTAGAGTGGCATTTCAAAACTCCACTGCACTGAATACGTGTGCTCGGATCCAGGGCTGGAAGGGTGGAAAGAAACCTGAGAAATCAAATACTACAATGCAGGTTCGGACTGGGATTCAAAGCATGGCCCTGGCATTTCAATTTAAAAGGAGCCCAAATAGCACCCCACAGATCCAATAAATAGTGACTGTCTATGGCATCTTAAAGAAGCCCCTCTGGCACTTGCAAAAATCTACAGATTGCCAGTCCAGGCCTGACAAAATGCCACTGAGCCCTAGGGGCAAATAAGGTCTTGAGCTGTATTAAAAGGGGCATAGAGTCAAGGGAGGAGGGGGTCATTCTTCCACTGTATAGAGCACTTGTAAGGCCCCATCTAGAATATGCCGTACAGTTTTGGTCTCCATCACTCAAACAGGACATTATTGTATTAGAGAGGGTCCAGAGAAGGGCAACTAAACTGGTAAAAGGTATTGAAAATCTTAGCTATGAGGAAAGGCTGGCCAAATTGGAGATGTTCACGTTGAAGAAGCGCTTAAGGGGTGATATGATAACTATGTATAAATATATAAGGGGGATCATATAATAATCTCTCTAATGCTTTATTTACCAGTAGGTCTTTCCAGCTGACACAAGGTCACCCATTCCGATTAGAAGAAAAGAGGTTCCGCCTAAATATTCGGAATGGGTTTTTTACAGTGAGAGCTGTGAAGATGTGGAATTCTCTCCCTGAATCAGTGGTACAGGCTGATACATTAGATAGCTTTAACAAGGGGTTGGAAGGCTTTTTAGTAAGTGAGGGAATACAGGGTTATGGGAGATAGCTCATAGTACAAGTTGATCCAGGGACTGGTCTGATTGCCATTTTGGAGCCAGGAAGGATTTTTTCCCCCTCTGAGGCAAATTGGAAAGGCTTCTGATGGGCTGTTTTGCCTTCCCCTGGATCAACTAGGCAGGTTAAAAAAGTTAAAGGGTTGAACTTGATGGATGTGTGTCTTTTTTCAACCTAACTTACTATGTTACTATGTTACAAGAAGATAAACAAATATATGAAAACAAATAAACTCTATGGCAAAGTCTCCTGTCTGCTCCAGACAAGGATGTGTGTGGTGTCAGAATCCAGGGCAAAGAGCTTCTGCAAGAACAACTGCAGAACTTGTGATTCTCCAACTGTTGAACTACAATTCTCAGCATCCCCCATTAGCCTCCCACTCTCAGAAATTACTGGAACTTGTAGTTCAGCAACAGCTGGAAGTAACAGGTTGCACGACCCTAATATAAATTGGCAGTGTGTGTGTATTGCTTATAAAGCTCTCCCACATTCATAATCGAATCAAAGCCATTCATAGCACTTCTCTATTTCCCTTCTGCACACAGCTGCTGCTCTATAAAGCCTAACACAAAGCGCGGGCCCAGGGTGGTCAATCGCAACCCCTCAAATTCTGGGAAAAATGAAACAAATATACTATCATTATAAACGAATTTGCTCTTGGATTTACAGATGAAATGATCTATGAGTAAAGCACATGGATACAAATTCTGGTAAACAGAAGGCCCCTAATAATACACAGTGTGTAACATGCAGCCAGAGTCTACTCAAGAGGTCAGTCACAGCTACAAGGTTTTGCACAAGCCAAAATAAAGTCTAGTTTGTCATATGTGGGGAGGCAAAGCAAAACCAAGGAACACAGTTGTGTTGTTTTCGTCCCCTCTGAGAGGCCCCATGGAGCAGTTACAACCCTCTCGATAAAATTAAAATGTGACTGAGGGCTGGAATATCTGAGCGAGTTCAGAGACCATGGTAAGCAGCTATTTTAAAAGTCTTGTTTCATATGTCCCATCCAGGCCGGCAACCTTGTTGCTCTGTCAGGAGGAGCGCTGGGTGAAGACAAGGATGAACTTCTCCTTATGTGCTATTTGAAGTCATTGGTGTTGCAATATCTAGTTATCCACTCCCTCTTGCTTTTTTTCTAAATTAATCTAGATTCTCTAAGCCTTTTCCTGCAAGAATGTGTCAGTAGATAAGAGACATTTGGCCCACCCAGCATGTCCTGTCCATATCTGCTGCAAAACATTGAACTGCATTTCACTTCAGCTTCTAGGAGCCAAACAAGAGCCGCCTGCTCCAAAATGGAAAACTGATTTTCATTCGATTGTAAGCTCTATGGGTTAGGCAGCCTTCTGTATTCTTTACATGTTTATCTCTCTCTCTATCTCTGTGTCTCTCTCTCACAATATATATATATATATATATATGGAAACTGCTCTGTATCAGATCGCAAGATCCTGCAGCGGGTGGTGAGGACAGCGGAAAAGATCATTGGGGTCTCACTTCCTGCCATTATGGATATTTACCACACCAACTTTCTCCAGAAGGCTACCAGCATTGTCAGGGATAGCACCCACCCTGCACATGATCTCTTTACCCTTATGCCATCCTGTAAAAGATACCGCAGTATTCGAGCGCTGACTTCCAGAATGTGAAACAGCCTATTTCCACAAGCCATCAGGTATCTCAACTCCCAAGGACTGAACTTAATATATTCATAAGAAAATGAAATGTCCACTTTGCCCAGCATGACGTGTACTAGAGTTATTGTATAGCACCTGGGTGTTCTGGAGGAACGTCATTTCATTTCTACTATGTACTTTATTTACTGTATATGGCTGAAATGACAATAAAATTCACTTGACTTGACTAATACTGCTATTCAGGACCTCAACTATTTATCTTCCTAATCCCCGCCTAGTTGCTAGGTTAATTAAACTATTGCAACCAAATAAAATTCTCAAAACAACAAAAATTTCAATAATTCTAAAACCACAAAAAAATATGCAAATTGTCTTAGAATATCATTGTCTTCATCATACTAAAAGATAATTTTGACATGAACAATCCCTTTATTTTTACAGCAGAATGTTGCCACTGAAAAGAAGTGGTTTGGGTACAACAGAAAGTGTCATTTGGAGTTATAACAGTCAATAGAAAGTGTATTTTTTGCTGGCAACTAGGTTGGGAAAGTCATCTCTCTTTCCCATGCACCAAGGACAAAGCAGAAAGCTCAGGCTAACGACCAAAGGAGTGTTTGTAGAGAAGTACTCATAAAAAAACAAACAAATACAATTTGCTTCAATGGGAAATGTATTATATTGCCAGTGAGTGGTGGTGTATTTCAGCCTCAAGATGATCACTAATGCATCTCCACTACTGGAATAGCTGTTACTCTTTTCCAATTTAAGTGAACAGGAGGAGACAGGGGCAGTTTGGGTGCTTCTCTGCTGGCTGAAATACACTGGTTTTTAACCTACCCTTACAGTCCAGTGATATACACCAGGATCTGCTTGATAATGTATTTTAACCTGTCAGATTAATATCTGCCCAATTTTCAGCCAGATATCGGTCAGGTAGGCCCATCGGAGTGCCCCATACTCGGGCAGATAAGCTGCTGACTCGGATTAAGGGGCCAAATCAGCAGCTAAAAAGTATGGCCACTTTAACAGGTTCATTTTTTACATTCAGGAGTCATCAAATAAAGAACACACATTGAATGTAATCGGGCGGCTAATTTCAGCTGTGGAAATGGACAGAGCAAAATCACTCCTAAATCCAGTGTGATTAATATGGTCTTTAAATTATGCCAAATGTAAAATCATTTGCACAGCTGGAAAATAAGCCCCTAAGTGCTAAAAACAACTGTTTTCCCATTACTATCACCTAGGCTTCCCTTATGGGTCAATTCATATCTCCCACACTTCAGACAACTCCAAGATTTCACGTATTGGTCAACTCACGGCCTGAAATACCTAGATGACCTCATTATAGACTCCATCTTCCTTACCTACAAACAACTCTCTCTTAAATGCCAGAATGATAAATCTACTTTTTATAGATATTTACAGCTCCGACATGCATTCCAGGCACAATTTAACACGTTGACTCTACCCATACGTCTCCTAACCATAGAGCATACTCTGCATACACCTGACACCCCTAAATTCGTTTCACAACTTTACCAAACCATTCTAGCCACAGGAGCCAAACCCTTTGAGACATCAGCCTGTTGGCCTGTTGGATATTCCCCAACTAACCCAAGAGGACTGGGAGGAAGCCATCGACAATAGCTATAACTACCTAATCTCAATAAGGGATAGAATGATCCAATACAAGATAATTCATTAATTGTATGTAACCCCAAGCAAGTTGCATGCCATGAGATTGCAACCTGACCCCTCTTGTCCTCGGTGCATTACCTCCCCAGTAACTTTCTACCACATGATGTGGTCCTGCCCCCCCCCCCCAATAACAAGGTATTGGACTAAATTCTCAGGGTACTAATTGAGCACTTTGACTTCCCAACAATTGTCTTCCCTTATTTGCCTCCTGGAAGTACTAGAAATAGATACCGCTCACTACTGTTCTAGGCATAGCCATGCACTGGACGGGGCCCTGACCTCCATCACTGAAGACATGGAAACAATTAGTTCACAACACTATCCCCCTAATTAAACTGACATATGAAGCCAGAGGGACGCAGTCCAAATATGAAAAAATATGGACACCATGGTGTGAGGAGGATCTTAACTAAAAATGTCACCCTCATCTTGTATATTGCTCCTTACTGTATCGTGTACTGTAAGTAGCAATGAAAATTCTAATCACAAAGATGTGACGTAATTTACTCAGCCTCAAAAAAATGTCCGAACTTGAAAATGTTTCTAGTACTCGATGCTATTTTCCATTCCATTATGAAAATTCCAGACTGGCATGTGAAAAAAATGTTTATCGGTAAATTTCAACAGCTTTCCGAGTAACTTTTTCCATAAGCAGCCTTCCTGCAGGATATAATGGTTTATGCCAGGTTCTGGTTGGAGTTTTTATCATAAAAAATTATTTTTACAACTACCTGCCCCACTCACACCACTATTTCATAATCCGGCTTTCCCTCCAGGGATGAACTCTTCTTCATTTTTGTGGTGGACAAATAATGGCATCAATACCATTCAAGATATGTTCAAAGATTCTAAATCACTAACATGGGAGGTTCTATGTGAAAAAAATCAGATACCATTAAAGGAACACTACAGATCTCATACCAACAAATCACCCACTACATATTAAAGCTGATGGGCCAATCGCATCCAGATGCCTCACCATTCGAATATTTATGCAATAATCCCAATCGCAAACACAAAATCAGTCTCCTATACTCTGAAATACGTGACTCCACAAAGTTAAGAGAGAAAACAAAGGCAATGCTCAAATGGGAATAAAGACTAGGGGCAAATTTACTAAGGTGAAGTGACTAACGCATTTTTGGGAATTAGCGTTGTCCTGGCGAAGTGTGGCGATGTGAGCAAAGCCGTCGCTGGCAAATTTCCGGAGGTTAGTGAATTTGCCCCTAGGTGAATCACTAGAGAAAGAGGAATGGGAGAAAAAACTATGGCAAAAGCCTCCATTAACACTTGCATAAAAGAAAACGCATATAAAGTATACCACGACTGGTATCATGCACCCAAAAACTTCATAAATGGTTTAATACATCAGCCATCTGCCCAAGAGGATGTGGAGAGATAGCGGATGAAATGCACATGTGGTGGAAATGCCCTATGGTTAACCAGCTCTGGAAAGAAGTATTCGAAACAATAAATGATACTCTAGCTACGGAATTACCACTTGACCCATGGCTAGTCCTTTTATTACGAAAACCAGACTTCAACCAATGAGCATTTGTATATAAATATGCTTAACCACACGAGGATTTACAGCCAAAAGGTGGAAATGTCCCCCTCCAACGATGCAGGAAATACGAAACAAAATGTGGTGGACTATTGAAATGGAGAAACTATTAATGAACAATAAACTAATAAATTTGAAGAAGGGTGGAACATATGGCTATTTAGAGAAGGCTTGCTACATACATTGTGAAGATATGTATAAATTGTAACTCAACCACCGAACCCCCCCCCCCTTAAACCCCACCCCACCCTGATTTCTTTCTTCTCCCCTAGTATAAATATTAGTTTACGTTACAACAAAATGTACACAATACAGAAGACAAACACTAGGGGGCAGATTTATTAAGCTCGAGTGAATAGTTCGAATCCAAAAATATTCGAATTTCGAAGAAATTTTTTGGGTACTTTGACCATCGAATTGGTCAAATTCAATCGAATCGAATGATTCGAATGATTCGAAGTAAAAATCGTTTGACCGTTCGACTATTCGATAATCAAAGTACTGTCTCTTTAAAAAATCGTTCGACTCAATACTTCGCCAAATAAAAGCTACCGAATTGAATGTTAGCTTATGGGGACATTGTAGATAGGTTTTGGGCACTTTTTATGATCGAATAAAAATCATTCGATCGCTCGCTTAAAATCATACAATTCGTTCGATCGAACATTTTGAGCTAAAATCCTTCGAATTCCATATTCGAATTCGAAGGATTTTACTTCGAGGGTCGAATTTGAGGGTTTTGTAACCCTCGAAATTCGACCCTTGATAAATCTGCCCCTAAGAATGTATAACAGAAATGCTTTTTATTTAATGTCTTAAAAAGGAAAGCAAAACACATTTTGTTATGCATGTGTAAAAATCTCAATAAACACCAAGTTAAAAAAAAATTATTTACTTTTGACCACATCTTGTAACCTATAGCAACCAATCCGATGTTTATTTTCAGTAAATGCTTCCTGCTTATTAGCTGCTATGGGTTACTAGATGTTTGTTTTCAGTAAAGTCTACCTGCTGGTTGGATCAAGATGCTTGTGTGAAAAATTCAGGGAGTTGAAGTTTATCCACATCTGGAGAGCTACAAGCTACTCACCGCTGGGTGAAGCTAAATATAATGATCAATCAATAGCAGCCCGTAGAGTGGTTGCTGTGTGCAAGGACTGGCTGTGTGTGTGCAAAAGTAAATACACCTTTCTTTTGTCTCCATAAGGATGTGGCGGCAAATCCATAAATGGTCATGTTTGTCTGACCGTGGTGTGTGGGAAGCAGATGAAAGAATATAATTACATCTGAGGATTACTGCTGGGGTGTGTTAATATTTAAATGTACGGGAAGCGAGGCTGATTGGCAAGAAAATGGCACCTTTATGACATACAATAGAAGCCGAGGCGGCAGTGCCAGGGAGCAGCACAGAGTGGCTCAATTCTTAATGAGCAGTTTTCGGGCAAGGGTGGCGGCAGTGAAAGAAGGGAGTGCTTCTCATTACCTGCCAAGGAAAAAAAAAAAACTCTCAGCAGCCAAATCAGAGGAAAACAATTTTGTTTGGGTGAGAGACCTGACTGAGAATGCACGCCGTGTAGGGGAAAATCCTTGGGGCGGTTTCGGGCAAGATATAAAATAAGTTATAAGGTCGCTCAATAAAACCATTTAACTCTGTGTGTGTGTCTGTGAGCAGAGAAGTAACATACATAGCTGGCCAGATACTCTGTCGTTGTGATTAAACAACAAACTCCACACTGTCTAAAGGGATACACTCGCAGGCAGATCCATCCTGCAGAATGTGGTTTACAAATCTAGAAATTAGGGAACAATTGCTGACTAATATGTGAATCTTCTTGGCCAGATGGAGGATCAGATCATCATCAATTTGTTTCCTTTTTTTTTATAATCTTATAAGATCAAGTTTGCTGCATTTTTGCATTCTCCCTTTTGTTACAAAACTGACCAACTGCACAGAAGTATTCCATCGTTCCAGTCTCAGAGAGAGTCATAGTTAATGAAAGGGATGCATAAAAAACACAATAAAAGGCTAATAATTGTGTTGTATGTCATTATGTAAGTTGAAGGTGGCACCCTATTACCCATTTTAAAACAACATTTATGTGACTCAACCGGCAGCAAAGTGTCTTGGTAATTATTTTTAAATGCTGGCCACTGTGTATGTTTTACTGTATTACCTACTGCCACAATAATTATTATTATTTCTACCCTTTATTTATATAATGCCAATGTATACCTCAGAGCTATAATGAGATTATGCAGAACTCAGTGCCTGTTCCAGATGGTAAACAGATTTAAAGCTGTTTAGGTTTAAACAAACCTGCAGTCAATCTGAACATTCAAGAGTGAATTTCAAAATTGATGTGAATTTTTTTTTACTCTAATAAATTAGAATTTACTCACAACTAGAATGGGAGGTTATTTATGAAAGAAATTGAAAGTCTAAAATACGATCAAATGGGAACGACACGAAAATTTGATTTAATCGAATACGAATGATACTTGAATCGAATTTTCCTCCGAAAAAAACATTAATGTCAGGAAGGCTATTAACATCTTCAAATGGGTCAACGGAACCTCTGCCATTGACTTGTAAATGAATTTGGCGGGTTTTAAGTGGTGAATATTCTATTTAGAACTATTTCCATGGTCGAGGTGTGATAAAACTCCCATTCAAATTTACATTCGAGTTGGTGCTTTTAAATTTGAATTTGTGAGATTTGACACATAAAAAAAGTGAAAATTCTAATTTACCATTCGAACCTTAATAAATCTGCCCCTAAGGTTAATACAATGTCAGGTATATTTTACTGGTCACCTGTTGGAAAGCAAACATCTACTTGGTTGCCATGGGTTACTAGACCTGAGGCAGCTTTCGTACAACGAACTTGCTTTTCCACCATTAAAGCTAACTTGCATTAACAGAATAATGAGATACAACAGCAGTTGCAGTTCTAATGGCTCATTTACAAACAAGGGCGCTAAATTACACAGGTACCAATAGCAAACAGTTAGGAGTTTTCATTCTTTTCATAACTGGTAGTAACTTGTTCAAAATTAATTGATTATTGGTTCCTTGGTGGGAACTGGTATTTATGAATCAGCCCCCTAAAGTGTTTAAAGGAGAATCTCACATACAAATGTTTTAAGGGGATTTGTTCCCCTTTCACACATGGGTCAGGCATCAGAACAGCAAATTTATTTAAAAAATTGAAGTTTTTAACTTCGGCTGTATTTGATTAGTTCAAAACAAAGTTTTACCAAATTCGTATTGAAGCGTTTGCCCCAAAAAACTTCGATTTTTCCACCAAGTCCACCAAATGAATCCAAATAAAACAGCAATTCGGCAGGTTTAAGAAGTCGAAGTTTTAAAGAGACAGTGCATGATAAATTTAGATATTCGTATAGTCTAATTTTTTTCAAATTTGAACGAATTTTGGACGATTCAATAGTCGAAGTACACTAAAAATAGCTTGAAAAATTGATTTTTAAATTGGATTTTTCACCTTGACCCTTGATAAATCAGCCCCTAAATGTGGGTGCATGTATTGCCCCCTCGTCTGCTGTCTGTCCATTCAGGATTGTGTATGGTCTCCTTTTCAATCACACTATTATCAGATAAATGTATATATAATGAATGCTGTAGTGTTGGCCCACCCAGTCTCCATTCCTTGACTAGAATGTCATGGGTTAACAACAATATTGATTGTGCAATATCTTGACATTTTGCTTGTGTGATTGTAAACTAATTATTGCTACACAATAAGAAAAAATCACTCACGCTATAAGTTATTCTGTCTTGGAACTGAACCAACATGTTAGTTCTGATTTAACATCAACACTTTACATATTTTAAAAGGCCAGCAGAAGCCAGCTGTTGTGCACTATGAATTTGCAGCATCATATCGGAGGATATCATAGTGCATCATTGCTGGATAATCGTGACTCTGCATCCTTTGACTTGCAATTTAAGATTCTGAAAAAACAAAATAAAATATTTGAATGCTATTCCGTGCAATGCCACCATGATCATTATTAAAGGTTGTTGCTCTTGTGTTTTTCTGACTAGACCCATAGAGAATAATGGAAATTAGGAAGTATACACATGCAGCAACTAAATCTCTTCCCTGGCAGAAATGAGGGCATAAGGTACTAGTTATTGGACGTCCCTTTCATCAGCCAAATCAAAATTTAGAATTGTCATTTCATATGTAATGAAATTTTGTTTTGCATTTTCTGCATTTACCTCCCATCATGGCACTACATTATTACTGATTGCTACATAGTTAATAAAGAGACACAGGTACAATACGGACCCAGTACAAATGGCAAGCTAAGAGAAACAGACTGCGGCCCTTTATATGGTGTCTATGTGGCTTTCCAGTTATTTAGGGATAAAGATAGAAATCCCAATAAAGTAACATGTCTCTATTTGCATGCATTTGGTGTGACCATGAATTCTGTCTCCGCTCTGAGTGTGTCGCCTGCTGTCTGCACTCTTATCACACCCATTTCCTTGTTCAAATCAGCAGAAGGTATTTGTGTGTTTCAAACATACACTCACAGACCCGACTGGTGATTTTGTGTCCTTGTGCTAGCCCTGAATTCCAAACGTCCTTGTCATTCACTTATTAAACATTCCCGCATGTAACAGTCAAAAGATAGGCAGGCGGGAAAAACAAGGGAGAACATGAGGATTTTTGTGTATGTGCTGGAAACTTGTGAAATGAACCTGATAAATGACATTCCACAAGGACCCACCTGCCTTTCTGTCCTTTGTTGGGCTGATCATGTACAAACACACACAAGTGACTCTAATAGGCTGGATTTGTCAACCGTGTTCAACAGATCATTTTGTACCATGTTTTTTGGCAACCATATAATCGTGCCACCTCTATTGATAGACGTTGTGTTGATATATTAGCAACAACACATTGCTTTTCATAATAAGGTCACATTTCTATGGATTCTGTTTATAATTGGCCAGTGTACAACAAAACAATGATTTACCTGTGTTATTGCATGCTTTAATTAATGCAGGTATTCAGTGAACTTAATCATTTAGAAGACATAGCCCAAACAGGGAATTTCTACATATTTGTGAGGTCATCAAACCAGCGAATCTTTTCACAATTTGGCCACTCAAGTGGTCGGCTAAATGAGGTTGATCGGATCACATGGGGACAAACTGTCTGGAAAGAATCATCCCTATGGCCTGGTAGGTTCCTTGTTTGATGGGATTTCCATAATCCCAGATTAGTTTCCAAGACCAGTTTAGATATGGATTTGGGGAGCCCATGGATTTGTCCCCATACACTAGTCAGTAAGCTAACAGCTTGCTTATTTGGATTAGCTTCATGAATGACAAATGTACAAATACAATTATATATATATATATATATATATAGTGAATAAAGTACCCCCTCTTGTAAAATATAAGGATATTATAAGTTACCGAGGAGTTTCATGACCATATAAAAACACGAGGCCGAAGGCCGAGTGTTTTTATACAGGTCATGGAACTCCGAGGTAACTTTTAATATCCTTATATTTTGCAACTGGGGGTACTTTATTTATTATAATACACAAATTTAAGTGAGTCATGTGACAGAAATGACATCAGAACTCACCGTTTATAACTGATGACATCAGAACTCACCGTTTATAAGGATATAATTTACAGGATATTCATGGCTTTTGTGTATTATATATATATATATATATATATAATGCAAAAGTGATATATTATAGCTAAAAGTTATATATTAAAGCTAAATGGATTTTGGAGCCAAGTCACATTGAATCCAGGCTACCTAAACAAACCTGTCAGGTGGGACAGACCATATTTATAGCCCTGACATGGGAATTGTCTGGGCAGAACTGAGAACAGTTCTGTATGGAACAAGGGGTGGATTGTGGTAGAACAATGTATGGCCAGAAACACCCAATTTCATATAATGGGAGGTTGCGGTCTCTGTGGCTACCAAAAAACTGAATCCTAACAATGTCTATTAAAAAAATCACAAGTATTGGCACATCAGTACAGGTGTTGGATCCATCTGGAAACTCTTATCCAGAAAACTCCAAATTACAGGAAGGCCATCTCCCATAGACTCCATTTTATCCAAACAATCCTATTTGTTTTGAAAAGGATTCCCTTTTTTTTGGGATCAAGTACAGTGCCGAGTACTTGATCCCAAAAGGCTGGCAAAAAAACAGCTTATTGGGTTTATTTAAAGGGGTACTCTACAAAAACATAGCTTAACGTTTTTGAAAAGTAAACATAATTTCAAGCAACTTTGCAATATACATCAATTAACAAATATGCAGACTTTTCATGATTTGTAATGGTTTCTGACAGTTCCCTAAGCCTAGCCCCCTGCTCTTCTGCTGATCTGTCTGACTACTTTGCTGAGCTGGCTGACTACTGCTACTTTGCATCAACGGGCTCTGTCCTCAGCGTGCATCCTACAAACCAAACAATTCTCTGCGCACATGATTTCAATAAGGAAAGGAACATCACAGTGCAATGCATTGTGGGTTATGTAGTTCCTGCATGCTGTCTGTAAGCTGTGGAGAAGTTGTTACAATTTGTAACATCAGTGTTTAGTCCCTCCTTCCCTGCCAGGATTTCAAATGATGCATGAAGTAAGAACTGTTAAACAGCTGGATTTCAGCATAGAAAATTGCATTTATTCATACTTTTTGAAGAAACAGGTAACTGTGATGGTTATATTAGGGGTTTCTGTGTTCTGTGAGCTGGAGTTCCCCTTTAATGTTTACATGATTTTCTAGTAGACTTAAAGGGATACTGTCATGGGGAAAAAAAAATTCAAAATGAATCATTTAATAGTTCTGCTCCAGCAGAATTCTGCACTGAAATCCATTTCTCAAAAGAGCAAAAAGATTTTTTTATATTCAATTTTGAAATCTGACATGGGGCTAGACATTTTGTCAATTTCCCAGCTGCCCCTGGTCATGTGATTTGTGCCTGCACTTTACTAGAGAAATGCTTTCTGGCAGGCTGCTGTTTTTCCTTCTCAATGTAACTGAATGTGTCTCAGTGGGACATGGGTTTTTACTATTGAGTGTTGTTCTTAGATCTACCAGGCAGCTGTTATCTTGTGTTAGGGAGCTGTTATCTGGTTACCTTCCCATTGTTCTTTTGTTTGGCTGCTGGGGGGGGAAAGGGAGGGGGATGATATCACTCCAACTTGCTGTACAGCAGTAAAGAGTGATTGAAGTTTATCAAAGCACAAGTCACATGACTTGGGGCAGCTGGGAAACTGACAATATATCTAGCCCCATGTCAGAATTCAAAATTGAATATAAAAAAATCTGTTTGCTCTTTTGAGAAATGGATTTCAGTGCAGAATTCTGCTGGAGCAGCACTATTAACTGATTCATTTTGAAAGAATTTTTTTCCCCATGATAGTATCCCTTTAAGGTATGAAGATTCAAACTGCGGAAAATCCCAGGTCCCGAGTATTCTGGATAACAGGTCCCATACCTCTATCTAGAAAGGTTGATTTTTAGGTATGCAAAAACTTAAAAGTACCTTTTTCTCTATAAATCACTAAACTTTTACCAGTGTTATTTCCTATAATGGGGAATTTGCCACCAGTAAATCATATACCTGTGGCCTGAAAATGATACGTCTGATATCTATGCAGGTGTACTGTACTCACAGCACTTCACCTTGTTTTGTCCTTGCTGCTTTCAAACTCCTGGAAAATAAAATGCAGCATATGTGTATGTACTAATTGAAGATATGACTGGGCACACAACATATTGGGGAGAGCACAGAAAGGTTTGCTGAGCACATCCATTATTAAGTAATTCATGGGACTGACAGATCTGTGCATGCAATTTTTTAAATGTTTCCAGAAATTATTATTTTTGCACATAGCTTATAAAATGCTAAAGGGGACATAATTGGTAACTGCTTACCTTCCAGTTTGCTCCGTATCCTCCTGCCCCCTCGTCTATAAAATGTAGATTCTTTCACATGCAGATGCCCTAAGAAAGAACATGTAGCAAAATTAGAATCAAGGCTTCCTCTTGCATTAACCCCTCCGTGCCTGATTTAGTTTGTATAAAATAATGAAAAGGAGCAAATGATTTTTGCTTTACATTTCTCAGTAAAGCAACATAAGGATTCATGCAGGGGTGTTTTGAATTTGAATATAAAAGCACATTTGGTTTTGTTCAGCTTTTCTTCTCTACCAACAGTTCCCTATTTTGGTTTATCGGACACTTAATGTTTATAAATAGTGCCTGAAAGAGATTTAATTTGCCATTTACAAATTAGTGGGGAGTACAGAGCAACGCAGACACAAAGCACCCACAGTTTTTCTCTGAATGCACCCTGGAAACTGGAATAAGAGTGATTAAATGCTCACTTGGATGGCTGCTTAACTATAACATTTTTGCTGAGCCTCAAACATTGTGTGTGTTTCAAAGTACAGGTATGGGACACATTATCTAAAATGCTTTTGGAGCTTGGGTTTTCTAGATAAGGAATGTATAGCACCATTTGTTAACTCTAATAGAAACATTTAAACGTTTAGAAAATGTATTGCCACCTACATGGATTTATGCAGTTTAGCTACCATCAAGTAAAAGGTTCTCTACTTAAATGTTTTCCTAAATAACTGTTTTGCATTTTAGATGTGTGTGTTCAAGATTTTCTGACTTTATACCTACTGGGTCACTATACATTAAAATACAACAACAAAACAGTGGTGCAAATATTTTAATAAAATGTGTCCCTTCCAATACTGCATCTAAGACTCATGCCTTTTATTCCTGCCCCTAACCTATCCATAGACAATTCAAATGAAGTTAAAAATACAGAGAAAACCCTGTTCATTCAGAAATAATTAACAACCACCGTACTTTGGCTTCCTCTAGAACCTTGGTTTAAAATCAGAAATATAGCATTTATTTGCATGTTCTAATTGGAGCTAAAGTGAACATAGATTTGACTATGTCTGGAATTATTAATGACCTGTTTTAGAATCCTAACAGATTTAGAAGCCCTAAAGGAGTGGACCTGTATCCTGTTATTTCAGGGAACATGTAAAGTTGTAAATATCCTTTTAAAATGTATCTTCGGTTTTCCAAATCCTGAAATACATTTCTGTTCAAAATACGTGGTGCATTATGCAGGATATTAAAAACAAAAAACACACAAAACTGGATGGAACATATCGTATGTAGAGGGTGGATGTGCTTTTACCACTAAATCTAATCTTTGTGTCAAGACATACATGAGAAATAGGTGTGTGTGAGCATTCTATAACAGTCTGCAGTAGCAGTTTATACTCTTGCTGGGAAAGCAATTTTAACTGAACCACCAGTAAACACGCAGCCTCAGGTTTCCTTAACTCCTTGCATCCCAGAACATGGAAACATGGCATCAAACTATCATCCCTCTCAGAAATGTACATTTGGAGATGGGCAGTCTTTTATGGTGATGGAGCTCACGGCAAAACAGACTTTGCAAGGCCCCCTAATTCCTGAGTAAAGTTGCTCTTCGGCTATTGTTAGACTACTATTCCCAAAAACCCACCAGTGTCACAGCTGAAGTGTTACAGGCTAGGCAGCACTGATAAATTGATATTCTCACCTTCCAATACTATAAACGCAATCCCACAATCTCACTCCCTTCCCAGAGACTATTATCCCACTGCTACTATAGGCACCATCTCTCCCTACTATACCTGCTATCCCACAGCCACAGTTCCTTCCCAGGGACTATTATCCCCACTGTTACTATAGACACCATCTCTCCCTACTATACCTGCTATCCCACAGTCACACTCCCTTCCCAGAGACTATTATCCCACTGTTACTGTAGGCACCATCTCTCCCTACTATACCTGCTATACCACAGTCACAACCCCTTCCCAGAGACTATTATCCCACTGTTACTATAGGCACCATCTCTCCCTACTATACCTGCTATCCCACAGTCCCTTCCCAGAGACTATTATCCCACTGTTTCTATAGACACCATCTTTCACTACTGTACCTGCTATCCCACAGTCCCTTCCCAGAGACTATTATCCCACTGTTACTATAGACACCATCTCTCCCTACTATACCTGCTATCCCACAGTGCCTTCCCAGAGACTATTATCCCCACTGTTACTATAGACACCATCTCTCCCTACTATACCTGCTATCCCACAGCCACAGTCCCTTCCCAGAGGCTATTATCCCCACTGCACTACCTGCACAGTCAATGGGTACATTTTTAATGCAGCACTGAGCTTACCTAAATGATCTACCTATAAATCCAAAGAGCCTTACTTTTTGTGGGACTAATTGCAGTCATTTGCTGACGGGCTCCTATTAGCAACTAAACTGATGCAATTTAGCACCTATGTTAGTAAAACAGCCCCTATGTGCCAAAGTACGACATGTCACTGGCCACTCCATTTTTATACATATCAGTTAAGGTTTTTTAATTTGTACATGCACAGGGATAGTCAATATTCAGCTCCCTTTCGACTGGAGGATTGTAATTATAGTTGTATTCTTAGTTACTTTTATAGGTCAAGTAATTTTGTCTTATTAAATTACAAGTCCTATGTAGAGTGAATTTAAGTGGGAATTTTTTTGTCTACAATTTTTGATGGTAAATATATTCATTAGCATATATTTAGGAAGTATGGTGAAATGTTTGTTGTATCAATAACTGTCATAACTATATACTTATATACATGAAATGTTCCCTGTTTGTTGAGGCTAAGACTACATAAACATTTATTATTCTCTATGCATCCATATTTTATTGGCCAACTGATATATATTAGAAAAAAAAGACTGCAAATTAGAAATATACATTAATTTATGTCTGATTACCATAAATTGCCAATATACTTGGTATATTTAACTAGAAGACTGCATCTAATTAATATTTTTTTCAACAGTTTAAACTTTAGGATGGGGAAATTGAACACAAAACATTACAGTATTAACCAAAGTAAAAATGGTGAGAACTATACAAAGTTGTATAATAGTAGGGAAAATCATGCAGCTACTGCAGTACTCCCGGCAACCCTAATACAGAAGAGCAATTTGGGAGATTTGCTCAGTGTGGTTTTTTTACTGGTCAATAATGTGACATTGAAATGCCCTAAAATGCTGTCCTTACTATGAATGATGAGCCCAGGTAATACCGGTACAGGTACGGGACATGTTATCCAGAATGCTCAGGACCTGGGGTTTTCAGAATAATGGATCTTTCTGTAATTTTCATCTCCATACTTTGTCTACTATAAAATCATGTAAACATTACAAATACCCAATAGGCTGATTTTGTTTCCAATAAGGATTAATTATAGCTAAGTAAAAGGTACTTTTTGGATCAAGAACAGGTACTTTTTTTATTACAGAGAAAAAGGAAATAATTTTTAAAAGTTTGGATTATTTGGATAAAATGGAGTCTATGGGACATGGCTTTCCCGTAATACTAAACTTTCTGGATAATGGGTTTCAATAACAGATACTCTAGGATACTGGCTTGTGATGGTCACCTGTAAACATAGCAACTGTAATGTCATGAAAACTGGATAGATTTAAAACTGTTCAACTCTAATCAGAAGTGTAAATGGGGTTTGCCAAAAAAAAAAAAGGGATATTTTGACAGGTATGGGACCCGTTATCCAGAAACTCTCATCCAGAAAGCTCCAAATTACGGAAAGACCTTCTCCCATTTTTATCCAAATAATCCAAACGTTTAAAAATGATTTCCTTTTTCTCTGTAATAATAAAACAGTACCATGTACTTGATCCAACTAAGATATAATTAATCCTTATTGGAAGCAAAACCAGCCTATTGGGTGTATTTCATGTTTATGTGATTTTCTAGTAGATTTAAGGTATGAAGTTCCAAATTATGGAAAGATCCATTATGCGAAATACCCCAGGTCCAGAGCATTCTGGACAAGAGGTCCCATACCTGTACATTACAATTCTCACATAAAAGAATTTAAAAAGCAAGGCAGACATATTTGGCATGTGAAAGAACCCTCGTGTTTTTAGTCCTTTACCAAGGGGATACCAATGTGCCTCTACTGGTTCGACACTTAAATACCTTTGGCACCATCACTGCAAAAGTCTATAACCTTTAGTCTGCTGCATTCTATAAGTCTATAACCTTTAGTCTGCCAGCATTCATTGTTGAAACAGGCTATGCACTTTCTCTCTCTTGTTTTCTTTTTCTCCACTTTTGTTATCAATGTTTATATGGAAATATTTGAAAAAAAACTAAAAAAAACTATTGTGAATGGCTGTTGGCAGGCGAATTAACTAGCTTCTAAACAAGCATTACAAAATTACCAAAACAACCTGCTGCCACTGTGCCCTTATATATAGTATAAAATTCCTGTAGCAGCAGGTATATTGTGCTGATGCAAGTTAGCTACAAAATGTATTACAAATAGTAAAACATAATAAAATACACACGCTGGTTATGGCTTCACTCTAACAAGATTAGTGCCATTATCTATATTTAAGTGCTGATCCAGTAGAGGTACATTAGAATCACCATAATTTAAAACTTAGCTCCTAAACGAGGGTTTCTCACATGGCAAATCTGGTTCCTTTCTTTATATTCTTTTGTGCACTAAGAGAAAATTGCATTAAAATACTATCTATTGTGCCTTTTGTTGTTATTGCACGTAGCACTTATTTTCTATATAAAGAAATATACCTTGTGGACCCAATGCCACTTATTCTTGAGGTGTTGCTTTGAGTTTTATTTATTTTAATTGTGTTGTTGGGTCTGTTTTGTGCAATTTTGACTTCTGAAGAGTGCATTGACCCTTAGCACCAATGCAGATCTAAATGTTATTCTTTAATTTTTGTTGGGAGAGTTTGAGATAATTATATTAATCCATTACTATCTAGGAGGTAATAATCTTATATTTTTGTATTTTGAACACTATATTCTACTCCACACCAAATGGTAACGACCGTAACGTCTTTGACTGCCAGGACTGGATCATTATTGTAATGATCACATGGAATCGGTTAATATCTTCAATCGTCGGATATGCATTTAGAGATGTGCCATTCTGATTGACGTCTTTCTTAGTGACATACATAAGTGGAGTGATTGCAGTTGGTGCTGTCACACAAGTGAGACAACGCTCCGAGTAATATTCTTTATAGACAAAATAATTTGGAGTGCTGATTTAAACTTACACTCCTATTAGAGGACCGTAAAAACTCTTTTTGAGAAACGTTCTCTCTAGGACACAAGAGCAGAGCGCAAACATTATACTAACTAAAAAAAACGCACACTGCACCATGAGGAAGGAGACTACAAAAGGTTGACTGAAAGTTAACTTGCGATCAAAATGATATTCACGAGTTCTTTATGGCATCATATGGCAGCAATGGTTCTTATCTATTTTTGGATGAGATTTTCCCCTTGTGAGGCTGAATTGGCAGCTGGCCTGCAGGGAGGTTTTGTTTGCATTCTTCTGTATATTGTTCTGAAAAGGTTGAGTCCAATGGATTTATATTTGATAATTTAATTTAGTTTGTTATTATAGAGTAGACGGTGATGACATAAAAGGCGTGGACAACTCATGCCTCCTTGAATCAATGATTTTAAAAAAAGGATCCAGTAGCCAAGAAATACGAGGCAGTTTGGCACCTGGTAGAATGAGGATAAAACACCCAGAGAAGACATTTTAAACACACTGTAAAATGTCTATAAAAACAAGGATCAGAAATGACAAGTGTTGATGACTTTGAACTCCGGTGCTGGCGAGCACATAAGGATACAGTGGGGACAGCAAGGAAAACAAACAAATGGAACCTTGGCCAAATCAAGTCTGACCTTCCACTTGAAGTTGGTTTATTCTGAATTGATTTTGAAAAGACCTGGGACAAGACAACAGCAAAATCTGAAGGGGAAAAAATGAAAAGGGCAGGCAACAAAGTGAATAGATTCACAGTCATGAACTTGCTACTGAGAAGACCCAAACATCATTTTACAATGATACAAATAAAGTCCTCAGCAATATTTTGCTTTGCAGATTGAACCTTTGCTCTGGGGCTTTTCGAAGTAAAAAAATTCGAAATTCAAAGTAATTTTTTTGGATACTTCGACCATCGAATAAGATACTACGAATTCGAATTTACTTCCAATTCGATTCGAAGTAAAAATAGTTTGAATATTCGACCATTCGATAATCGAAGTACTGTCTCTTTAAAAAAACTGTGACTTCAATACTTCGCCAAATTAAACCTGCCGAAGTGCTATGTTAGCCTATTGGGACCTTTTACAACCCTTTTCTAAGTCTTCACACATCAAAGTAAAATTGTTCGATTGTACGCTAAAATCGTTCAAATCGTTCGATTCGAACGATTTAAACATTCGATCGAACGATTTTACTACGATCGTTCGATGGCCAAATTCAGTGAAAAATACTTCTACTTCGATATTCGAATTCAAAGTATTTTAATTTGATGGTCGAATTTCGATGTATTTTACACTTCGAAATTTGACCCTTGATAAATCTGCCCCTTAGTGCTGCGCCAGCAAAATTCTGCACTGAAAACAGCAAACCAATTTTTTTTTTATATTTAATTTTGAAATCTCACATGGGGCTAGACATATTGTCAGTTTCCCAGTTGCCCAGTGATAAACTTCAGTCACTCTTTACTGCTGTACTGTAAGTTGGAGTGGCATCACCCCCCCAGCAGTCTAACAACAGAACAATGGGAAGGTAACCAGATAGCAGTTCCCTAACACAAGATAACAGCTCCCTGGGTAGATATAAGAACAGCACTCAATAGTAAAAATCCAAGTCCAACTGAGACACATTCAGTTATATTGAGTAGAAGAAACAACAGCCTACCAGAAAGCAGATCCATCCTAAAGTGCTGGCTTTTTCTGAAACCAAAATGACCTGAGATGGCTCCTACACACCAATATAACAAATTAAAAAAATACACTTGTTGGTTCAGGAATGAAATTTTATGTGGTATAGCGAATTAAATATATGCAGTGGAATTTAGAAATAAAAACTACACCATAAAAATCATGGCAGAATCCCTTTAAGTTAAAAATGTTAAAAATGGCAAGAAACAGTGAAAGGTAAGGCTACTACAGAATGCAACCACTTCAGAAGGCTGAGCTCTAACAGCAGACCTAAGGAACAGGTACATGCTATAGAATGAAAGGGGTGGTTAACCTTTACATTAACTTTTGTATGTAATACAACGGCTAATTGTAAGCAAATTTTCAGCTGTCCTTCATTTTTTCTTTAATAGTTTTTGAATTATTTGCCTATGGCCTATGTTGCTAGGGTAGTTTGGACTCTAGCAACCAGATTGCTAAAATTGCAAACAGGAGAATAAAAAGCTAAATAACTCAGAAACCACATATAATAAAATTGAACCAATTGCAAATTGTCTCAGAATATCACTCTCTGTATCATAATTTAAAGGTGAACAACCTCTTTAATGAAGCTATTTTGTAAAGCATATTTATATAGGTCATTATATCCTAATCCATACATACTGTATATGAAATTGAAGTGCCACAATATCTTCCCCTAGCTAGAGCAACCAACTAAATTCATAGTCTCCATTAAAACAATGGCCATGGTGGTCAAATGTTGCCTTTCTTTGGCTCGAAAATTGCTTTGTATACATTATCAGATATATAAAAGGTACAACTGTAAACTTGAACTCCAATTTACTCTATTGAAAATAGGTACTTGCACTCATACATCCTCCAAGCAACTAGAGGGGAGCAACAATTTAACGCCAATGATTAGCATGCAATGACCTGCATAAACACAAAGGGGCCCATTTACTTAGCTCGAGTGAAGGAATAGAATTAAAAAAAACTTAGAATTTCGAATGTTTTTTTTTGGCTACTTCGACCATCGAATGGGCTACTTCGACCTTTGACTACGACTTCGAACTGAACGATTCAAACTAAAAATCGTTCGACTATTTGACCATTCAATAGTCGAAGTACTGTCTCTTTAAAAAAAAAAAAAAAACTTCGACCCCCTAGTTCGCCACTTAAAACCTACCGAAGTCAATGTTAGCCTATGGGGAAGGTCTTTCCTATCTTTTTTTGGGCGAAGAAAAATCGTTCGATCGATAGATTAAAATCCTTCGAATCGATTCGATTCGAAGGATTTAATCATTCGAACGAAATTGCGGTAAATCCTTCAACTTCTATATTCGAAGTCGAAAGATTTAACTTTGACAGTTGAATCCCTTGATATTCGACCATAAAGTAAATTTGCCCCTAGGGTACAGCTAGTAAATTCCCTTATAAGGTTGTGTCTAGTGATGGGCAAATCTGACCTGTATCGCTTCACAGAAAAAATTTGCAAAACGGCAAAAATTTGGTCAAACACATTAAAATCAATGGGTGTTTTTTTTGCGAGACATTTTTCAAACCATGTGACGTTTCTTTACTATATCTTAGAGTCTATGGATGATTTTTCGGTGCAAAACGCAGCAAAATATTTTGCTAATCCCTATTTATAATTGCAACTGACTTGTGGCAACTAAATCAAAGATGAACATTGTAATTAAAGTTGCAAACTGTTACAGACGCTGGAATGCTGGACAACAAAATGCTGCATTGTGAGTAAATACATCATGGCACTTTGGGCCAGATTTATCAAGGGTTGAATTTCGAAGTACAAAAAACTTCAAAATTTGACCATAGAATTCAAAATTTTTTCACTGAATTATCGAATAAAAATCGTTCGATCGAATGATTAAATCGTTCAAATTGAACGATTTTAGCGTACGATCGAACGATTTTTATTCAATGTGTAAAGACTTAGAAAAGGTCCCCATAGGCTAACATAGCTATTCGGCAGGTTTAATTTGGCGAAGTATTGAAGTCGAAGTTTTTTTTAAAGAGACAGTACTTCGATTATTGAATGGTCGAATATTCGAACGATTTTTACTTTTTTTGATTTTTACTGAATCAAAGTTGAAGTAAATTCGAAGCCGTAGTATCCTATTCGATGGTCGAAGTATCCAAAAAATTACTTTGGAATTCAAACTTTTTGTACTTCGAAAATTCACTCGAACCTTAGTAAATCTGCCCCTTTGTGTTCAAAAATTGCACTTTGTACTTATTTTGTAAATGAGGCTCATTGTCTCTTCTCAGACTCCCAATGGCTCTGAGCAGGTGTCCAATGATACGTCTGAGATACATACCTAGTAACATGTAGAAAACTATTTGCGAGCTCTGCCTATCACTCATTCAGGGTGTAATTTAGTCCAAACACCTGCACCGGAATGATTATTTTATTTTAAAACCAACAATTTTCTTTATGTATTGAGACACCCAATGCACCTTTGTGTCACATTCATAAATGATTTCAGAAAACGTATAGAGAATACACAGGTATAATGGCCTTACACACTAAGGAAATGTTCATATATTTGCGCCTGCGGGGCTTTACATGAATAAACCACAAGTGTCTCAGACTGCAGCCTACAGACTTCAAAAACAAGTTTATTTTTTATTAAGTGCACATCTGAAACAGTGTAAACAGGGTCCCTGACAGTCGCAATTGCACAGCCTTACTGGCACTGCCCACATCAGTGTCGCATTTTCCTTTTCTCTGAAGCTTCTGACAGCTAGTTGTGAAAGCAATGTGCAAATTAGGGTTTCAAGAGAATTGTGAAGCTAAAGAAAAGACACTAAACCGCTACTCAAGTACAATTTATTTTTGTGCTTTCCCCCTCCACCTCTTTTTTTCCATGTTTATCACCTTCATAGGTACAGCAGCGATTCATTCATTTATGTGCGGTTTGCTGCCAAACAGGACATGCTGCATGTGTATACATTTACACTCAAATCTGCAAAGTACAGATACAATTCACTAGTAAACAGGCAAGAACACCTTAGGAGTTACGTCAATACAGGTATGGGATCCGTTTTCCGAAAACCCGTTAGCCAGAAAGCTCTGAATTATGGAAAGTCTGTGCCCCATAAACTGCCATTTTAATCAAGTAATCCAAATTTTTAAAAAACTGTTTTATTTTTTATCTGTGATAATAAAACAGTACCTTGTACTTGATGCAAACTAGGATATAGTTAATCCTTATTGGAAGCAAAACCAGCCTATTGGGTTTATTTAATGTTTACATGATTTTCTATAGACTTGAGGTGTGAAGATCCAAATTACTGAAAGTTTTGTGATCCGGAAAACCCCAGGTCCTGAGCATACTGGATAACAGGTATTTCAGGTCTTTTTAAACCACATCCTACATTCTGGAGTTGGACACTTGCTATCAACCAATAAAACCCCAGATTCCCATGAGTACTAATTACTGGCCTACTGAAGCCACTGTTACTAAATAGTCTATGCAGAGGGCCAATGAGACACCTTGGTTGTGACAGGAAGGCACAACCATTGGGTAACTAATTAGAGGGAGAATACAGATGTAAAGATGTACCATTCCATACACCAGACTTATTTATATTTCCACTAGGCAAATTCCCTGCCTTCTTTAGAATCGATCTTCCCTTTTTTGCATGCTTATGTTGCTCTTTAACATTTTTTTCCTTTGAATGTGGCTCACGGGTAGTGATGGGCGAATCTATTTGCCAGGCACGAATTTGTGGCGAATTCCCATGATTTGCTGCCGTCTAATAAATTCACAAAACCGCAAAAATTTGCCAACGAATCAAGAAAACAATTAGACGCCGGCGTCCAAAAACGGACACTGGCGTCAAAAACGAGACACTGGCGCCGTTTCACAAATTTTTTGCCATTTTGCAGAAATTCGCTAATTTTTCCGCAAAGAGGCCCAAATTAGCCCATCACTGCTAACGGGTAAAATAGGTTGGGGATCCCTGCTGTATGGTAGCAACATCCACGGGATCAATACATCTGACCATGTGTGTGAATAGATGAGATAGCGTGTATGTGTGTGAATAGATGAGATAGCGTGTATGTGTGTGAGTAGATGAGATTGCGTGTATGTGTGTGAGTAGATGAGATTGCGTGTATGCGTGTGAGTAGATGAGATAGTGTGTATGCGTGTGAGTAGATGAGATAGTGTGTATGCGTGTGAGTAGATGAGATAGTGTGTATGCGTGTGAGTAGATGAGATAGTGTGTATGTGTGTGAGTAGATGAGATAGTGTGATGTGTGTGTGTGAGTAGATGAGATAGTGTGTATGTGTGTGTGTGTAGATGAGATAGTGTGTATGTGTGTGTGTGTAGATGAGATAGTGTGTATGAGTAGATGAGATAGCGTGTATGTGTGTGTGAGTAGATGAGATAGCGTGTATGCGTGTGTGAGTAGATGAGATAGCGTGTATGCGTGTGTGAGTAGATGAGATAGCGTGTATGCGTGTGTGAGTAGATGAGATAGCGTGTGTGTGTGAGTAAATCAGATAGTGTGTGTGTGTGAGTAGATGAGATAGTGTGTGTGTGTGTGTGAGTAGATGAGATAGTGTGTGTGTGTGTGTGAGTAGATGAGATAGTGTGTAGGTGTGTGAGTAGATGAGATAGTGTGTAGGTGTGTGAATAGATGAGATAGTGTGTAGGTGTGTGAATAGATGAGATAGTGTGTAGGTGTGTGAATAGATGAGATAGTGTGTAGGTGTGTGAATAGATGAGATATTGTGTAGGTGTGTGAGTAGATGAGATAGTGTGTATGTGTGTGAGTAGATGAGATAGTGTGTATGTGTGTGTGAGTAGATAAGATAGTGTGTATGTGTGTGTGAGTAGATGAGATAGTGTGTATGCGTGAGTAGATGAGATAGTGTGTATGCGTGTGAGTAGATGAGTTCGTGTGTGTGTGTGTGAGTAGATGAGTTCGTGTGTGTGTGTGTGTGAGTAGATGAGATAGTGTGTATGTGTGTGAGTAGATGAGTTAGTGTGTATGTGTGTGAGTAGATGAGATTGCGTGTATGTGTGTGAGTAGATGAGATTGCGTGTATGCGTGTGAGTAGATGAGATAGTGTGTATGCGTGTGAGTAGATGAGATAGTGTGTATGTGTGTGAGTAGATGAGATAGTGTGATGTGTGTGTGTGAGTAGATGAGATAGTGTGTATGTGTGTGTGTGTAGATGAGAGTGTGTATGTGTGTGTGTGTAGATGAGATAGTGTGTATGAGTAGATGAGATAGCGTGTATGTGTGTGTGAGTAGATGAGATAGCGTGTATGCGTGTGTGAGTAGATGAGATAGCGTGTATGCGTGTGTGAGTAGATGAGATAGCGTGTGTGTGTGTGAGTAAATCAGATAGTGTGTGTGTGTGAGTAGATGAGATAGTGTGTGTGTGTGTGTGAGTAGATGAGATAGTGTGTAGGTGTGTGAGTAGATGAGATAGTGTGTAGGTGTGTGAATAGATGAGATAGTGTGTAGGTGTGTGAATAGATGAGATATTGTGTAGGTGTGTGAGTAGATGAGATAGTGTGTATGTGTGTGTGAGTAGATAAGATAGTGTGTATGTGTGTGTGAGTAGATGAGATAGTGTGTATGCGTGAGTAGATGAGATAGTGTGTATGCGTGTGAGTAGATGAGTTAGTGTGTGTGTGTGTGAGTAGATGAGATAGTGTGTATGTGTGTGAGTAGATGAGTTAGTGTGTGTGTGTGTGAGTAGATGAGATAGTGTGTATGTGTATGAGTAGATGAGATAGCGTGTATGTGTGTGTGAGTAGATGAGATAGCGTGTATGCGTGTGTGAGTAGATGAGATAGCGTGTATGCGTGTGTGAGTAGATGAGATAGCGTGTGTGTGTGTGAGTAAATCAGATAGTGTGTGTGTGTGAGTAGATGAGATAGTGTGTGTGTGTGTGTGAGTAGATGAGATAGTGTGTAGGTGTGTGAGTAGATGAGATAGTGTGTAGGTGTGTGAATAGATGAGATAGTGTGTAGGTGTGTGAATAGATGAGATATTGTGTAGGTGTGTGAGTAGATGAGATAGTGTGTATGTGTGTGTGAGTAGATAAGATAGTGTGTATGTGTGTGTGAGTAGATGAGATAGTGTGTATGCGTGAGTAGATGAGATAGTGTGTATGCGTGTGAGTAGATGAGTTAGTGTGTGTGTGTGTGAGTAGATGAGATAGTGTGTATGTGTGTGAGTAGATGAGTTAGTGTGTGTGTGTGTGAGTAGATGAGATAGCGTGTATGTGTGTGTGAGTAGATGAGATAGCGTGTATGCGTGTGTGAGTAGATGAGATAGCGTGTATGCGTGTGTGAGTAGATGAGATAGCGTGTGTGTGTGTGAGTAAATCAGATAGTGTGTGTGTGTGAGTAGATGAGATAGTGTGTGTGTGTGTGTGAGTAGATGAGATAGTGTGTAGGTGTGTGAGTAGATGAGATAGTGTGTAGGTGTGTGAATAGATGAGATAGTGTGTAGGTGTGTGAATAGATGAGATATTGTGTAGGTGTGTGAGTAGATGAGATAGTGTGTATGTGTGTGTGAGTAGATAAGATAGTGTGTATGTGTGTGTGAGTAGATGAGATAGTGTGTATGCGTGAGTAGATGAGATAGTGTGTATGCGTGAGTAGATGAGATAGTGTGTATGCGTGTGAGTAGATGAGTTAGTGTGTGTGTGTGTGAGTAGATGAGATAGTGTGTATGTGTGTGAGTAGATGAGTTAGTGTGTGTGTGTGTGAGTAGATGAGATAGCGTGTATGTGTGTGTGAGTAGATGAGATAGCGTGTATGCGTGTGTGAGTAGATGAGATAGCGTGTATGCGTGTGTGAGTAGATGAGATAGCGTGTGTGTGTGTGAGTAAATCAGATAGTGTGTGTGTGTGAGTAGATGAGATAGTGTGTGTGTGTGTGTGAGTAGATGAGATAGTGTGTAGGTGTGTGAGTAGATGAGATAGTGTGTAGGTGTGTGAATAGATGAGATAGTGTGTAGGTGTGTGAATAGATGAGATATTGTGTAGGTGTGTGAGTAGATGAGATAGTGTGTATGTGTGTGTGAGTAGATAAGATAGTGTGTATGTGTGTGTGAGTAGATGAGATAGTGTGTATGCGTGAGTAGATGAGATAGTGTGTATGCGTGTGAGTAGATGAGTTAGTGTGTGTGTGTGTGAGTAGATGAGATAGTGTGTATGTGTGTGAGTAGATGAGTTAGTGTGTGTGAGTAGATGAGATAGTGTGTATGTGTGTGAGTAGATTAGATAGCGTGTATGTGTGTGAGTAGATGTGAGTTGGGATGCGCCAGGCAGAGAGCATCAGTATTAGCATTGATTCCCGTGCAGCAGGAGTAACTCCCCCAGTCCAGGCTTTGCAGACAGCCCAGTGTGTGAGAGAGAGAGAGAGAGAGAGAGAGAGAGAGTGCGGCTCAGGCTCTTGTTTACAGCATTAGCGCCGCGCACACACTGAGAGGAGATCCCAATGAGAGAGGCTCGGCGGCGGCCCGGGGATCCCTACACACACGGACAACAAGCAGCGGGAGCGCAGCCTGTACGCAGCTTTAAGGCTTTATCACAGAGCCCAAAAGAAGCGCTCGGTCGGCGGCGAGTCGGGCGGGCCGGGATAGTCTAGTCCATTCATTGGTCCGGCGGGTGTGCAGTAGCGGCCTCCTGCTGCCGTGGGATAGTGGCTTGTGCCCGGGGCTGACATGGAGGGAGAGGAGGGCGAGGTGCGGGCTTCGGCTTTCTCCTATCAGCTTCCTCCGTGCGCCCGATTCCAGCGGCTGGACTGACACACTGTGCGCCGGGGGAGATCAACGTTTCCCCAAGGGATTGAGGAGCCGCACACTTGGATTGACCCAGCATCAGGCGGATTTACTAGCGCCCCCTCAGGCCGGGGATATACGACGTCTGTACAGACACCGCCAGGGATCGGGGGAGATACGAAGAGAAACAAGGGAGAAATCCATGCCCCCCCGCATTGGTTAACGGGGCCCAACTCCTCGTAGTGGGCGGCGCTTACATCTAGGGAACCCCAAGTAACCCCCTTGTCCCTCTGCCTATCAGTCAGGGCAGGGGGGACCTTGAAGCTCAGGGGCTCCCCCTAGAGTTGGTGTTAGCTCTCTGCTCCTCAGCACAACTCGGCCAGTCCGCCGCCGCTGCTGCTGCTGAATAATCCACGTTTCACGATCCGAGCAGGTTCCAGAGCAAGGTGACCCGGGAACTCCAGGGCTTGTGCTCCAGGTAGAAAAGGACCGGCGGCGCCATTTTTGTTATTCCGGGCCAGGGGGGAGTTCCTGGCAGTGTGGATGAGCATTTGCTTGGATTCCCTCTACGCGGGGACTTGTTTGTGGACATGAAGGCCGAATTGGTGCCTGTTTGTACGGCCTGGATCCTGGGGCTCCTCCTGTGTCTGGGACCAGCGGCTGCCAAAGGTGAGTGTCCTACAGCCCCTTAGTTTATCCCGTGGGGATCCTGGGCACGTGGGTCTCCCACGCAGTCTGGGAAGTGTCGCTGCATCAGTCTGTACTCGTCGCTGCATCAGTCTGTACTTGTGGCGGATTTGCTGCGCATCAGTGGGGAGCACAGGCTTTCAGGGGTCAGGACCCGCACTTCCCCTCTCCTTGGCTTGAGTCCCACCTGCTCTTACGAATACGCAGCTCCCCGAGCTCTCAGGGGCCCCAGAGAGCCATAAATCATTGCAATATTACATCTATGATACAGCTCAGCCTTCTGTGCCCCGAGCTCCTGTTGTGCAGCTCCAGAGATGCCCAGTCTGCAGCCTCTTGTCAATTAGGGAGAATGCTGGGAGTTGTAGTCAACAACAGGTTGGGCATATCTGCCACCAATGTCTTGGCTTTTGCTTATTGATAGCTGTTTCCTTTCTCCTGTGGTTAATACTATGGATGTGTCTCTGTGAGTGGCACAATATATATAATAAGTGCATGTGTATTCTACTAATGGATTACAGCACATGCTGCATCGTTTCTACTGACGTATCAACCACTCTCTCACTGCTGCTTATACTTTTTAAATATCATTCAGTGTCATGCTGTGCTTTATAGTCCACAAACTTGCTCCTGTTGGACTACAAATCCCAGCATTCCTCCGGGAGCTGATAAATAACTGCGTGTTGCTGCCCCCTCCCCCCAGATTGCACTCACTCACTAGTAGTAAATGCAGCCACTGTTTTGCTAAGTTGTAAGCTCATCATTGCAATTGTAGCATCATATCAATCTCAGGTCAGGCAGCTACCGCCCTGCTCGTGTACCGTCCATGATTGGTTTTGGGCTTTCCGGGGGAAAAGCACCATAGACTTGCCCCACTTTGACAGGTGTGAAGTTCAAGAGATGCACATGTATCTAGTTGTATTCTAGTCTACACTGTTTGTACTGTAATGAATGTTAGTGATAATGCTTGGGAGAAACAGAAGCACGGCTTAACCTCAAGGATGTGACCGTTTTACCTTTTACCCAGTAGCTAAGTTACTGTTTCTTTATGTTGCCGGCAACTGATGCACCATGATACTGACATTCCGCAACCTCTTTACTGACACAAAGTTGCAGACTTGCAGCATCCTTATGACTTTTCTATGCACCCAAGTTTATGATCAATCCCTTATATGAGTCAGGCCAAAACCATACAATGGATATTGGGGATAGTATTATATGGTATCTGACACATGCATACCCTACATGCCCATGTCCAAGGTGACAGTGTGTGTGTATATGTGTATATATATATATATATATATACACACAAACTACTCGATAGGTGCACTCAGAAAGCAATGGAAATGCCTAGGTGCTAGAACATATATCAATATCAATAGAGCAAAGAAATCCGCACTTATAGGTCTTGTGATGAAAAAAAAAAAGGGTTTATTCAACGTTTCGGCTCTTAGACTCGAGCCGTCATCAGGATCATATATATATATGTGTGTGTGGAGTACTTTATCATGCTGCACCAATCACTGAATACTGAAGTTAAAGATATAAAAACAATGATTGTGCTTAATTACAGGGGATTGAACCTTGATTGCTTCCCTCCCTTTTATTTCCCCTTTTATGCCCAATTGTGTGGTTCCTGCCAAGATTTATTACCATCTCAAGTTTAGGAGAAAACTGTATGCAAATATTTTCTCATTTTGTGTTTTTCATATTTAAGTATAAGAATTACCCTAATAATGATAATAGCTAGTTTTACATGTGTTTTGGGAAGTGCTGCGCCCAGTGCTTCACTTACAATGAAGGAGAGACAGAGATGTGTGTATCTCTTGCATGGCATTAATAAATGCTGCCGGTGGTTGATTTGCCAGCAGAACCCTGTCCAAAGACTGTGCTGATCCGCTCCACAATAAAGGCACACCAAGGATATTTACTCTCTCCTCTGCCATGTGATCATTGTGTCTGCCATATACAGACACAATCATACTTTAGGTGAACCAGACATAACATTACAAATAATCCCTGTGTCTCCATGTAATGCTCAGACTTTAATAGTAAGCTTCTGAGGCTGTGTTTTCATTTGCCACCAACTTGACCTCTCTCCCCCCCCCATACATATGTCTGTATATCTATCTATCTATCTATCTATCTATCTATCTATCTATCTATCTATCTATCTATCTATCTATCTATCTATCTATCTATCTATCTATCTATCTATCTCTATATCTATCTATCTATCTATCTATCTATCTATCTATCTATCTATCTATCTATCTATCTATCTATCATCTATCTATCCACACATATACAAACATACATATCCCTGATCTTATATACAGAGAGGTATCACAGCTTACAAGTAGCAAAATCCCACAAGCAGTTAAATGCTCTTTATTTTGATCCTGTCTATGCATTTAAAGAACATTTGCTTGTGACTGTACCCTTGCAGTCATTCTAGAAGAACAGCACCAGCTTTATTTGTATGGGAGACCCAACTGGCGGCTCCCACTTTGCACTATCCTTAATTAAACTGGTACCGCAGGCTGTGTGCTAGGATTCTGTTTTTGCTTGTGTGTCTGGGATTGGCATTTTCCCATTGCCCTATCTCTTCCAGACAGGGTTTTTTTTTTTTTTTTTTATAAAGAAATTCACTTTTCTCCTAGGCACTGGAGAGGTTAACAGGGGTCCCTTAATCCTAGTGGGTGTTATTTTTAGTACAGTAGGTAAGACAGAATGTGAGCTTGTCGCTGATACAGACAGTGCTTTGTATATAGGATCACATAGCAATCAAAAGGTGGTACCAAAACAACACGGCACAAATACGGCTTCTGCAAAGTCTTGTGATTCTACTATTGATCATTTGGGTGCAATGCTGCTCTCTGCATTTATATTCCATCTACCCGGTGTGGGGCTTCTATAAAGATTATTTCCTGATCTATTGCTGATTCTTGCATCAGTTGGGGGAGTGTCCCCTGCACATGCCCCCCCAGTTCTGACTTGTTTAATAAACATAAAGGAAACTGACACTTGCTTACCTTCACTGTCATTTACTTATTTTCACTGTCTGTTTTTATTTTGCTGTAGAACTATACATTTTTAATTAAAAACAATTTTTTTCATATTTAATCCATAAAACCAAGCAAGCATTACCCATACGGTATAAGCAATGTGAAATATAAACCCGATTGTCCTGTGTCTTATTAGCACTTAATATATTTCTGGCTTAACTGTTTCTTAGGCATATTCAGGAGACCCCAATGTTTCTAGATCAGAATAAATGTAATGAGTGTGCCTGGGAAATCTTGCAATTTATTTAAGTTAGAACTGCAGGTAACTGTTATCATTATGGTGCTAGAATGTGCTTCTGGCTAGTCCAGCCATTAGAGTGATCAAAGATAAATAATACCTAGGAAAATTAACTGGATCTACCCATTCTTCTTATACCAAGTGTCTGCCACATCAGTCTGGTAAAAAGAGTCCATGTAAGTGTTACTAAGAAAGAGGCAGTTATTGGCAGCTGTTTTAAGAAGTGTATCTACATGGCTCGTAGGGTATGCTGGGACATATAGTTCTGTTTGCAGTGGCAGTTGATGCCAAGCCTGTGTGTTGCTGGGTTTCAACAAAAAAAAAAACAAGAGTAGCTATTGGTTTCAAAAATACAGCATGCTTTGGGTGCACACCCGCAAGATTGTTTGGTTTTTGTCATTGTAAGAATAATAGAGTGGAGTTAATTTATATTTATGAAGCCCAAATCCAGCTATCTCTTCTTAACACAGGATTGCTTTGAAGGTGTTTGAATGATCTGGGGGCTCCCCAGAGCACCCCAGGTTCTTGCAGTAACAGTGGTGTTAGAAACATAGAGAATAATCCCCCAACAAGGAAAGCCATCCTGAAGAATACTTCAGCTTAGCCTCTGTTCTGTTATCTACAGAGCAGCCATACAAGCAGCTCATGTATAAACTGTATTAATATCGCCTGATAATATAGTGAATAAAGTAGTTACATAGTTAAATTGGGTTGAAAAAAGACAAAGTCCATCAAGTTCAACCCCTCCAAATGAAAACCCAGCATCCATTCACACACCCCTCCCTACTTTTAATTAAATTCTATATACCCATACCTATACTAACTCTAGAGCTTAGTATCACAATAGCCTTTGTAAATATATAAGGATATTATAAGTCACCGAGGAGTTCCATGACCATTTTATACAGATCATGGAACTCCGAGGTTACTTCTAATATCCTTATTTTCCAACAAGGGGTACTTTATTTATCATAATAAAGTTTTAGAGAGGCATGTGACAAAATGACATCACTACTCACTATTTATAACTGATGACATCACGAGTCAGAGTTTATAAGGATATCATTTACAAGATATTCATGGCTTTTGTGTATTAGATGTGAATTATGATTTAACTTCTTCACCCACAATCGCTACCAAACATCACTTCTTTATATCCACAAACACATTGTTGTGCTATGATATCCTTAGGAATAGCCCTACAATCACTTCCAAAGGGATCTGGGGTACATTTCATATATACATTATATCCCCCCCATATAGATTTGTGTTTTAATATCCATATCCCGGATCCATTTGTTTAGGCAATATCCTATAAACTAAAATGATTTGTTGGTTAACAGTGATATTTGATCTGTTGCTCCAGTTGTTTCGCAGTCAGTTGTATTTATGTAAAGATAATGGCTGAATCATTCCTTGCAGTAAGAGGTAAAATTCCCCTCTTATCCAGAGCCTGCTGCTTAAAGGAGAACTAAACCCTAAAAATGAATAGGATCATCCCCACTCGCAGCAGACAGTAAGGATAGTTGTATATGCATAGGTGCCTCTTGACTGCGTTGATGCTCACTGACATACTCTGCGTGGAGGCAATGGGATCATGAATCTTTAATTTTTGTCTGCGTTTAATTCATTTTGGAACCTTTGGGGAATATGTCTGATTGCGAAGATTCCAGACCTGAAAACTGTAGGTCATACATTAAATACTGACATGGGTATCACTTGTTAGTCTTATGGAAGTGTGCAGTATATAATGCAGTTCATTAGACTCATTTACAGGTATCGGACATATTATCCAGAATGCTCGGGACCTGGTTTCTAGATAACGGATCTTCCCGTTATTTGGATCTTCATACCTTAAGTCTACTAGAAAATCATGTAAACATTAAATAAACCAACAGGCTGGTGTTGCTTCCAATAAGGATTAATTATTTCTTGGTTTGGATCGAGTACAAGGTACTATTTTATTATTACAGAGAAAAAGGAATATTTTTTTTAAAAAAATTGTATTATTTGGATAAAATGCAACCCATGGGAGACGGCCTTTGCATAATTCAGAGCTTGGGTTTCTGGGTAACAGATCCTTTACCTGTACTGCTGTACATCTAGCAATGGGACTGTTCCTTCATCATATATGCTCTCTCATTTATTTTGTAGTGGAGAGCATTATGTTCCTGGCCATATGGAATGAATTAGGATTTCTAGATAAATGTAAAAAAGGGATTGTTATGGAACAATATGCTCTTAAGGGGAAATAAAGCACATGCAGTGGTGTAAAGGTTTATTTATTTACAGTTTCTAGTTCATAAAATTCAGTATAATATGCAAGAAATTAAATTCCTCTAAAACAAGGATTATGGCTGTGAAACTACAACTCCCATAACCCCCTCCCTCCCCTCTTCTCCCGGCTGGCCTCTAGATTATAGATTTCTTCACGTGAGCCACAGGTTGAATATTTCTGCTTTAAGAGGAATGACAGACTTTATATAGCACATGTTTAACAAGGGTACAAATATTTTCATTCCTTGCCAAAAGACATAAATTATTGAAATATATATATATGTGTGTTCCTAAATGATATTCAACACGGTGTATTTATACTGCACACACTGCAATTATTTTTTTAAATAAAATGCAATTTCTTACATTTTATAGGATAGTGTGGATATACGGTAGTCTTTTTTAAAAAATCTTGTTTGGCTGTGTTTCATGTTGGTGTCATTTCCAGGTGCTTTGAACTATATAGCTGGAGTCGTTAGTTGGACTCATTAGGAATGCGCCCGATTGTATCTATAAAATAATTTTAGTTTTAAATTGAAGCATAGTTAGAGAGAGAATACAACAATTATTTACATAGAGAGCTGATGATATTCTTCATTTATTTGTAGCATGTATGTGTATTCTTTCATCTCTTTACCTTCACTTGCATTATGGCTACACCTATTTGTTGCAACAAGTTGTTGTGGATTATTGTGTAAGTTTTTCCTTCCAAAGTCATTTGACCTTGATTTGCTGAAAAGTTGTTTTCATAAGGGCTGTTCCTGCACCATCTATACATGTAGGGCAGAATGAATATGATGTGTATTCCTTCTACATACAGGATATGCTGATACATTTTCTAAAGAGGCACGAGCCTTAGGCATCGATCAGAATGTTCCAACATTTTCACAACTAATCAGATTGTTAGTCACAATTCTGGAATGTACTAAATTGCCGCTTTGTATATACCCAGACAATCTAAATGAAACGGTTCTTTCTGTGAACTGTCTACACATGTATCGGCCTCATTTTATTCTTTTTTCCTATCATCTACACTTATTAGGAGAGAGCACTAAATATAAACTTAAAAAAAAAAAAAATAGACATGTTAATCTCTGCTTATTTTTGTGCTGGTAAATATCAAATTTGCAGTCTTGAAAAACGGTGTATTTGCAAGACTTATTTTATTCACATGAAATTGCTACTTTTTCTGAAAAGGCACAGTCTTTAGAAATTTGAGACTGACCTATAGGTTGTGTTGTGAGTATATATGAATGTATGGGATTTTCCTTGCTAATAAAACTACATTACAGGTATGGATCCGTTATCCGGAAACCCGTTATCCAGAAAGCTCTGAATTAGAGAAAGGTCGTCTCCCATAGACTCCCGTTTTATCAGAATAATCCAAATGTTTAAAAATGATTTCCTTTTTCTCTGTAATAAAAACAGTACCTTGTACTTGATTTAAAACTAAGATATCCTTATTGGAAGAAAAACCTGCCTATAGGGTTTATTTAATGTTGACATGATTTTCTACTTAAATTTAAAGTATGAAGATCCAAATTACAGAAAAATACCTTATCCGGAAAACCCCAGGTTCCAAGCATTCTGGATAATAGGTCCCATACCTTTATTAACATGGTTATGAAAAAAAAAAAAAATACTCTACAGCCCTTGCAAAGAATTAAACTGGATTGTGTGCTTCACACCCTTGTGAACCCTTTGTTTCTCATTGTTAAAGTGTTATGTATATTTTTCATATTAATTCTGCTTCGTTAGAAACACTTCCTCTTTAGCATATAATATATATGAACACATTTGCCTCCTGATTAAAACTGTTTTAGGATTTTAGAGCCTTGATTGCAGACTCCATTAGCAGAAGCATATTGTTGTACAGCTTTGCAGAAAGATAAGGGCTTTAGAGATTGTTAGCAACACATGGATGAAACACTGCCTGCAATGCAGCATTTTATGTAAACTGGCAGTTATGGAATTGCCATTATGACAGTTTTATGCCCTAATCATGATATAACTCCGTTATACTGAAAAATGTTTTCATTTTTTGGAAATGTATATTTTTATTTGTAGGGAATCATTGAGTTCTTTTCTGTTCTTGATTTGTTTGGACTTTGAGTTTTGTTTTAATCCATGGACTTTTTGAAAACCTTCCATAAATAGTTCTTTTTTTTTTTCTCTTGGGGACTTGATCTTTTTCATTGTCTGTTGGCAAAACTTTCACTGACCCTAAATGATATCATCTGGAATTTTGAACTGATTATGTTCTATTCTGATTTTGCTTTTCTTGCCTTAAAAGTAAGTTCCCCCTTTTTATTACTGCAGTTTCCAAAGTTCTGTTTCTAAACTCAAGTGTTTTCCTGATGTTTGTTCTTGGTAAATTTTTGATGCAGCACATGCTTTTAGTAAACAGCCTTTAATGTGTTCCTCAGGGAATAATGTGATGTATATATAAATTAGTACTAAGCAAAACTGGGTTTTATTTACACATAGCTATAGAAATCTGACATTTTTGTTATGTTCAAAAATGAAATTGATGGAAATAGCTGAGAGGCAATGCAGAAATAATTTAGTAGGGTTATCTCTAAGTCTCATTATAAAAAGTCTGAAATAATGTAAATTTACAAGACAATCTTTCAGTTTGTCATTTATGATTTGTACTTGAAAGAATGTATTTGGGATTATAAATTGTCATGTTTTAAGTATGATTATTTCCTGGAAAATTGGAGATATTGGGGTTTTGTAATCTGTCATCTGGTGTTTGAACTACAACTCCCATCAGGAATTGCGGGATGCTTCAGGGTTGTAAATTTCATATATAAATTATATTCATCAGGATAACTTTGTGTGTGACAGGTGTGGGATCTCTAATCCGGAAACTAGTTTTCCAGAAAGCTCCAAATTACAGAAAAGCCATCTCCCATAGACATTATAAGCAAAATAATTTTTAAAAATGATTTCCTTTTTCTCTGTAATAATAAAACAGTACCTTTAACTTGATCCCAACTGTGATATAATTAATTAATCCTTAATGGAAGCAAAACCAGCCTATTGGGTTTGTTTAATGTAATGTAAAATATTTTTATATCTAAATGTGTCTGTAGGTGAACTCAATGTAGACGCCGGGTATATTAGTATATTAGTTGCACCACAAGTTATAAGTACATATGAATGAATCCAATAAAATTTGGACTGTTAGTATATAATAATGCTGTACATTATGGAAAATATCAGTGCAGTTTTCTAACTCCTTAATATATGGCTGCCATAGGAGAAAGATGACAGTTATTGCAGTGTTGCATTAGGAGTACATGCTGGGGGCTTGTTTATCTAATACATTATTTGAAGTTTTTTCCTACCCTCATGCCTTTTATACCGTAAGCATTATTCCTGCAAAAGATGAAAACTCCAGTACATTTTCTGTAAATAAGTGCTGAAAAAAAAACTGCATGATATAAACAACAAACAGTTTTTATTATTTAAAAAAAAATGCACAACTTCTAAATGGATTTCTTATGGCAAAATATTTTGCAAAAGTTTGCAAACCCATGAATAGGCTATATTTTCTGCATGCTGCAAAACTACAACTCCCAGAATCCCTCCATATGATCTGCTGATGTAGGCGATGCTTATACTTGTAGTTTTGCAACACTTAGGGGCACATTTACTATGGGTCGAATATCGAGGGTTAATTAACCCTCTATATTCGACCATTGAAGTTAAATCCTTCGACTTCGATATTTGAAGTCGAAGGATTTTCCGCAAATCTTTAGATCAAACGATCGAAGGAAAAATCATTTTATCGAACGCTTAAATCCTTCGAATCGAACGATTCAAAGGATCTTAATCCATCGATCGAACGATTTTCCTTCAATCCCAAATTGCCTAGAAAGCCTATGGGGGACCTTCCTCATAGGCTAACATTGGTGCTCGGTAGGTTTTAGGTGGCGAAGTAGGTGGTCGAAGTATTTTTAAAGAGACAGTACTTTGACTATTGAATAGTCGAACGATTTTCGATGGTCGAAGTAGCCAAAAAAAACCCTTCAAAATTCAAAATAATTTTTATTCTAATCCTTCACTCGAACTTAGTAAATGTGCCCCTAAGGGTGCAGATTCAGCCCTGTAACAAAATGATCTTGGATTCATTTCTAATGTTCAGTAGTTCATTAATTTAAAGGTAACCAAAAGCATAAAGACACATAGACAAAAACAAACTCCATGTTTGTGTGCAAATAGAGGCAAGTTGAGAATTTTGCAGTGTGTTCCCTATCAGAAGGGATGTATTGTGAGTATACACAATGCTTGGCACAATGGCGCAGGGCTCTCTCTCTCATGGCACAACATCCATCACATCATTTAACTCAAGCGATGTGTAACACGCTCACGGAAATAATAGGTTTTTCTTCTTAAAGACATCAGTTTAGAGGCATGAAAAAGTAAATATTTCTTCTCGTGTTTTCAAGTTGAGACTTCTGTGAAATCTGGCGGAACCTTTCTTTTCTGTGAGCTGATTAAATGTGGCTGACAAAAAGAGTAATTGCCCTAAATGTTTCACCTGGGAAAGAGCTAAAAGCAAGCAGCCATACACTCTGAACTAGACTGGAATTTTGTCTGAAGAGGTAAATAGGCAACAGCTGCACTGATGTTAAAGTCATTTAGCTTCAGATGTGTTGCCCTGTGCTAATGGTCATTTCGGCACACAATGCCTGTAAAGGAGAAATAAGCAACCCCTAGTAGTACTGTAGCTGTTGTACAACTGCAATTCCTTGCATCAACCCAATTTCCCCGCCCCCCGTTCATATTTGACTTTTTGTTGTTGTTGTAATTCTATTTCTACATCAAACGCATCATCTTTAAAGACGTAGCCCACATTAAAATCATAACTTTTGTGCGATGCAGACAGTAGTATTCTTATAGGGATACCGTCATGGGAAAACATGTTTTTATTCCAAAATGCATCAGTTAATAGCGCTGCTCCAGCAGACTTCTGCACTGAAATCTGTTTTTTAAAAGAGCAAACTGATTTTTTTTTATATTTCATTTTGAAATCTGACATGGGCTAGACATATTGTCAGTTTCCCAGCTGCCCCCAGTGATGTGACTTGTCTTCTGATAAAATTCAGTTACTCTTTAATGCTGCACTTCAAGTTGAAGTGATTGATATCAGCTCCCTCCCTTCTCCCCCAGCAGCCCACGAGCAGAACAACGGGAAGGTAACCATATAACAATTCCCTGGTAGATCTAAGAACAGCACTCAATAGTAAAAATCCATGTCCCACTGCGATTCCTTCTGTTAAGTAGAGGAAACAATAGCCTGTCAGAAAGCAGTTCCATTTCTGAAAACACATGCCCAGGCAAAATGACCTGAGATGGCTGCCTACACACCAATATTACAACTAAATAAAATACACTTGCTGGTTCATAAATTACATTTTACATGGTTGAGTGAATTATTTGTAGTGTCAACAGTGTCATTTAGAAATAAAAACGACACCATAAAAATCATGACATAATCCCTTTAAGTCTGTTCCTATAAATAAAATGATTGCATTTAGCTAAGTCAGCAGCACTCTGGCATGAAATGTGAATTGTTGTCTAGTAGCTAGGACTTTTACTCTAGCAACCCAGCAGCAGTTTAAATGTCAGAATGAAAGATGAATAGGACAGGAAAGATAAACCACAAAAATAAGGTGGAGGATAAAACTGAATGCTCAGCTAGAAGGAAAGAAAATACCACACATAGCTGACTTAGACAGTTGTAACATTCTTAGAATTCTTGAAATGTGACCTGCCATGCAATTTGTCTTGATATTATTGGTTGCTGAACAATATTATTAGTTTTATATTTTTTTCATTAACTTTTTTGGGGGGCAAGTAAGAAAAGGACTGTAAAATGCAATAGTTGCTTTAATCAGAAATGGGCATCTGAACCCTTTCAGACCAAAGCAATGCCAACACAATTCTGTAATGCCCACTGTACCATCCCTAGGAATAGGGTATTTTGTACAAAACTTTGCTGTACCCATTATTATATTAGGTCCTGGGTCGGCAAATTAGTTTATAAAATCGTCCGTATCCCTTTAAACTAGAAACACAAAATATGTTACTGTGTTTCCTTTGTACTTGTCTTATGGAATGCTGAAAGAAGAACATATGTTGAAATTCTTGTTACAGGGTTTTCTGTTGATTCTGCTTGCTGATTATATAGTGAATAAAGTAACACTTATTGTAAAATATAAAGGTATTATAAGTTTATACAGGTCATGGAACTCCGAGGTTATTTCTAATATCCTCATATTTTCCTACAAGGGGTACTTTATTTATTATAATGAACAAGCTTTAGTCATGTGACAGAAATGACATCACTACTCACCGTTTATAACTGATGACAGTTATAAACGGTGAGTAGTGATGTCATTTCTGTCACATGACTAAAGCTTGTCACCGTTTATAAGGATTTAATTTACAGGATATTCATGGCTTTTGTGTATATTTTATATAATATATATATATATATATATATATATATATATATATATATATAATATATATATATATATATATATATATATATATATATATATATATATATATATATATATATATATATATATAAATATATGTATATATATAAATATATGTGTATATATATATATATATATATATATATATATATATATATATATATATCTATATATATCTATATATATCTATCTATCTCTATCTATCACAATCCACAATCACGCAGCCATTTTTACAGCATGGATAGTGGTGCTGCTCCATGAGGTATAGACTGTGGCTGAAAGTAGCCAGACATGGGCAGATCAAAGCAGCTACAGCAGTTCTAGCATGCAATTAGGTCTGGTGTCAATATTATGATGAACAATCTCTGTAAAGTGCTGCATAAATGTGTTGGCTCTATATAAATAAATGATAATAGCAACCTGTTGAGTAAAACATGTTTATAGAGTTTAGTGGCCCTCTGAGTTTGGATAGTTTCATGCTTTCCCAGTCTGACTTTCTTGTGTAAATCTGTTATGCTCTCCGGGTTTTCTGCCTACGTCACAACACTTGGCTCTAAACATTCCCTTAGAATAAACGTGTTCTCATCATTTTAACGGTGCCAAAGGGAGCCATCCATAAGACCAAGCGAGCACCGTGTTTTGGAGAACGTGTTCTGCCCTTTTGCAAAGGTCCCCTGATATTTTGCGCTCCTTGTTTGGCTTTGTGTCATGCACGAGTCCTCTCTGTTGTGCTGTGGTTCTCCATGCTCTGTGCTTTAGAGCACATTCTTATCAGAGAAGGAAAGGCCAGTGAACTTTAAATAGTGTTTGATTATAGCCCAGTATTTCTGAATGAGTCTGTCCTAGCGTTGAAGGCTGATGCTTCCCATGTGATGCTGATGGTTTTTATTTGTTCAGTTAAAATGCTTTGTGCTCTGCTTGCCAGGAGTTTTATTCCTTGCCTTACTGATTAGGAAATATTTTTTTTTTTTAAAGAAGAAAAATATTTGAGTTTGGGATTTTTTTTTAACACTATGAGGTACGGTGTTTACTAATACATAGGGACTATCTCAGGGACTCTTAACTGGGGCAAAAGAGGGGACCCCCAAGTTGTTGTGAAGTGCACTCCATGGTTCTCTTATTATAATGGGACATTTCTTCCTACAATAAGAAAAGAATGATTAACATAAGATAAGAAACCAGATTTTAGGTTGCACAAACTTTTGTTGGTCGAGCAAAAAATGTTTCTATGTCTCTGCAGTCCTCTGGTTTGGCTCAGTTAACACAGAAACCACTTTTGACCATTTTCGTTTTTTGAGCTGTTGAACCATTGTTGAGCAGTGGCACATATACACCCACTGGGCTCTAGTTGATTCTTTAAAGGGGTGGTTCCTCTTTAAGTTGACTTTTAGGGGCAGATTCACTAACTTTGAGTGAAGGATTCGAATGAAAAAAACTTCGAATTTCGAAGTATTTTTTGGGTACTTCGACCATCGAATTGGTTAAATTCGTTCGAATTCGATCGAAATCTAACGATTCGAAGTAAAAATCGTTCGACTATTCAACCATTCGATAGTCGAAGTACTTTCCCTTTAAAAAAAACTTCGACCCCCTACTTCGGCAGATAAAACCTACCGAAGTCAATGTTAGCCTATGGGGAAGGTCCCCATAGGCTTGCTAAACTTTTTTTGATCGAAGGATATTCATTCGATCGTTTGATTAAAATCCTTCGAATCGTTCGATTCGAAGGATTTAATCGTTCGATCGAACGAAAAATCCTTCGATCGTTCGTTCGAACGTTTAGCGCTAAATCCTTCGACTTCGATATTCGAAGTCGAAGGATTTCAATTCGAGGGTCGAATTTCGAAGTATTTTTAACTTCGAAATTCGACCCTTAGTGAATCTGCCCCTTAGTATGTCATAGAATGGCCAATTCTACGCAACGTTTCAATTGGTCTTCATTATTTATTTTTTATTGTTTTGGAATGATTTACTCTCTTCTTCTGACTCTTTCCAAACTTTTAAACTGACCCCATCTAAGAAACAAATGCTCTGTAAGTCTACAAATGTATTGTTATTGCTACTATGTATTACTCATTTATTCAGGGCCTCTCCAATTTTTATTCACTGTCTTTAATTCAAATCATGCATGGTTGCTAGGGTAATTTGTGCCCTAGCAACCAGACTGCTGAAATTGCAAACTATAGAGTTGTTGAATTAAAAGCTAAATAGCTCAAAAACACAATTTACAAATAATGTAAACCAATTGCAAATTGTCTCGGAATACCATAGCTAATTTAAAGGTGAACATTGATGTGAAGGCCTGACAAACAGATGAACTCCAGCCAGTTTAACAATCCCAATGACTATAGGCAGTTCAATTCTGCTTATAGCAGTGATTCCACCGCTCTCTTCTTGCCATAGGTGTCTTTCTAATTACAAGCACATTAGATGATCCTGGACCAGTTTATGTTGTCTAAAACATTTTTTAGTTACAATGTATGATATGAGACTTTCATCATTAAATTATTTAGAAGCAAGAGTTTGTCATTGACAAGAATGTTAGTCTTTAGCTTAATACACATCAGTACTGCAATTCCTAAACACTATATACCGCGGATGTACAAAGTGCCGTCCATGAAGAATTGTAAGCTCTTAGACTCACTTTTTCTCTGCCTCCTGTCCCTGAACTGCTGACTGTCCGCATCTCGGCAAGAAAAATGATGGAAATGATTCCAAGTTGTGAAACAAATGTTTGACGTGGCAGAGAGACTGTTACCCATCTGAGTTCTTTCATGTGGCCGGTACTTCTGCTATTTTGATTAGGGAAGTGGGAAGTAATATCTGATATTTTTCCTGTTTAATCAGAGCAGGTTGCACTGACTTTGTCTGGCAGAGGATAATGGGATTTGTAGTTGTACCTGACTGGAGCATCCATTCTACAGCTGATCGCATATGTGCCTTAATTTAAATATATAATGTTGTTTAATGAGCCCAGAGGGACATCTGCTTCCATTGTGTACCTATTTAAAGCTCTTTGCTATCATTTTATTGTCAATTGGACTTCTATAACTTAGATGAAATATTTTCTTTGTCTAAATTCTTCTTCTAGTGTCCTCTGTAGTTTTTACACTGTAGGATGCACCCCCACCCCCGACAGATGTTAGTTCAACAGGGCCTTTTATCCCATTTTTTCCTTGCATTTTATTGTTCTTCATTGGCGGGTTCTCACTGTTACAAAATGCTTTTCAGCATAAAGCCCTGGAGCCAAAGGGTTATTTCCTCCTCCATCCTCTTCCTACCCCCCACTCTGAAAATAATGCAAAATGCCTAGGATTTTTCACATTCCTGGGAGGGCTGGGAAGAAAGGACTGTACTGACCCCCCCCCCCACTAGAAACCCCCACCCCATTCATAGACTGCTCCTTAGATTTGTTGTGCCTGCAAGCTGATTGGCCACTTTGCATAAAAGCTTTCATTGAAGAAGTTCTAGGGGAAAAAACAGAGGAATCTCATTTCCTGTGACTTCAGTTGAGGTCAGCCTCTCCTGGAGGCCACAGTCAGGAGGTCCGAAAGCCGACACTGTCTGTGTGTGTGTCTGTGTGTCTCTGTGTGTGTGTCTGTGTGTGTGTTGGTTCTACTATTGTCCAGCTGCTTGTTCTTGGGCAGTGGCTGAAAAACAACCTATAATCTGTGTGTGTACTTGTTGTTTTACGGTATATTAATCTGTATAAGGAACAGTTACAAAAAGTAAGCCATTCTCTGCGATGATGTACAAGTCTGTTCCTTTGGTACGGCACTTTGTAAGAGCCATGTCCCCAAACAGTGGAATTTTGTCATGCCATTAAAGCATGACCATGTTATGAGATCCATTATCCGGAAACCAGTCATCCAGAAAGCTCCGAATTATGGGAAGGCCATCCCCCATAGACTCCATTTTTATCAAATCAGATATTTTTTTAATTGATTTTCTTTTTCTCTGAAATAATAAAACAGTACTTTGTCCCTGATTCTAAGGAAGTCTTATTAGAAGCAAAACAATCCTGTTGGCTTATTTAATGTTTAAATCAATTTTAAGCTTAGACTTAATGTATGGAGATACAAATTACGGAAAGATCCCTTATCCAGATCCCAGTTCCTGAGCATTTTGGATAATATGTGCCATACTTGTACAATTCTTTTTTTTTTGATTTGTTTGAGAGTGTACAGTAGGACCCCCATTTTACCTTTTTTCAAGGGAACAGAAAAAAATGATTTAAAATCCAGGAAAATGTAAATTCAGTGGAATATATATATATATATATATATATATATATATATATATATATATATATATCTATCTATCTGCGTATCTTGACAGCGCTATATAAATAAATGATGATGATGATGATGATAGAGTAAAATGCACTTGTAAAATGCATTTGGTGCTTGAGTGCACTTTGGATACACGAGAATGTGGAGCCAGTGCTTGTGAGAGAGCTCAGTTGGATTGTAGATGCTGGCCCCAGTCTAAGTAGACAAGTGTTGTGTGCCTGCGTGTACTTGTGCCTGGTTACACCTGCGTGTACTTGTGCCTAAATTCTGTTCCACATGTAGGCTCTGCTCCTTGGTCTACTTGTACCTAACCTCTGTTCCCAACACAGACAATAGGCTCTGCACCTTCCACATATGGGCTATAGGCTCTGCACCTTCCCCGTATAGGCTATAGGCTCTGCGCCTTCCCCATATAGCCTCTGCGCCAGGCTTCTACTCGTGCCTAAAAATGACCTAAACCTCTGCACCTTTAGGGTTAGGGTCAAGCCACACGAGCAGATTCGGGGAGATTAGTCGCCCCTCACTGACAAATCGCCTCTTCTTCGGGCAACAATCTCCCCGAACTGCCTTCCCCCTGCCCTCCGCCGGATAAAATGAAAATCGCCTGCGGCAATGCACAAGAGGCGCTTCATTTTCCAAAGTCCCCGAAGTTGCCTCACAAGGAAACTTCAGGGCAACTTCAAAAAATGAAGCGCCACGCGTGAATTGCCGTAGGCATTTTTCATTTTAGCTGTCGGAGGGCAGGGGATAGGCAGTTGGGGGAGATTGTCGCCCCGACAAAGAGGCAATTTGTCGATGGGGTAACTAATCTCCCCGAATCTGCTTGTAACTAAGTTTCTCATTAGGGGCAGAATCACACCTAGTGGTGAAGCCTAAAACTGCAGAGTTTGTTTGTTTAGGTACAACAGAAGGGTAAAATCCGTGTGCACTGCTTATTAAACTGTCCTAAAATTCTTAAACCGTTTGTTGAGCCCCCAAATAGATGCCAGTAAAGTTAGTGCGTCACTCCTGCAGTTGTTCCTGATCACGTGCTGACACATGACTGTGCTGTGAATGATGGCGACGCTATGTGACTGTGCATCCTGATCTGTAGTGCTTTTGATTTTAACTGTGTTGGGCTTTGTGGGGTATATGGAAGCACTCCTATTCATTCTTAAAGATGTAAATCTGTGCTATTGCGTGACTGTAAGTATTTGAAGTCACCCCTCAGGAGTCCTTTTCTGACCCCACAGGGGCTCCCTGAGTGTGTGACAGCCTCTATCTAACCAACAGACTCATAATGTGTTCCGAAGAATGGATCTGCTAGACGGTTAGTAATATATGTGTATGGCTAAGCCACACCTGTAGCAGGTTTGTATCACTGCAGAATGCTAGACAAATGTTCTATGTACAAACAGCTTGTAATTTGCTGCCTTCCTCTGCTGATCCAGACAGCTTACTAGCAGAACACAGCTTAAATATTATTATTATAGTTAAGGAAAGGTTTTACTGTCATAATATGCCACCCACTTCACTTGCTTCTGCTAAGCGACACATCATGTAGTGTGGAAAGCAGAATTTAATCCTCATTTTATCCTTCACTTGTTCAGCATTAGTAGATCATCATTCCTAGCTATCTTAATGATGAATTCATCACACTCATGCACAGCTTCATTATTCCCAACCCCTGCTATCCTTCTTCTCAGTATAAACACCCTTCTTCCCACCCATAAGGGGGGACTGGTCCTCATTGGGTGGTCATAGACAGTAGCTGTGCCAGATCTGGGATGGTATCACTAATGTAGAGATTGCAGTTTTCCAATAGATATTGATTTGATAGGCACACTAAAGGGGCAGTTTACATTTTGAGTTAACTTCTAGTATGATGTAGAGAGTGATATTCTAAGACAATTTGCAATTGGTTTTCATTTTTTTATTTGTGCTTTTTCAGTTATTTAGCATTTTATTCAGCAGCTCTCTGGTTTGCACCTTCAGCAATCTGGTTGCTAGGGTTTAAATTAACCTAGAAACATGCACTGATTTAAATAAAAGACTAGAATATGAATAGAAGAGGACCTGAAGAGAAAAATGAGTAATATGAGTAATACATGTCGCCCTACAGAGTATTTATTTTTTTTTAGAAGGGGTCAGTAAACCCCTATTTGAGTTGGAAAGAGTCAGAAAAAGTCTGCATATAATTTAAAAAAAAAAACTATAAAAAAATGATCAATTGAAAAGTTGCTTAGAATTGGTCATTCTATAACATAGTAAAAGTTAACTTAAAGGTGAACCACACATATAAGCAAGCCAATAATCTCGCTGGATGTGCTGAATTGGCAGCAGCTTTTATTGCTTGATAAAATACAGAACTCTTTGGAGCTGCAAGTCCTATGTTTCTATGACTTTTAATAAAATCCTTTGTCTACGGCAGACATAGACGCAAAGATCTTTCGCTGGTGAACGATCGTTTTCAGTGCAATCCGACCAATCCATCAAATTATCGTGCGAATTGAACGATCGTGCATCTTGCGATTTTTTTTTTGACCAACATCTAAACTGATCGGCCAGGTTAAAAAAAAATTATCGGTCCCAGTGCAATCTGTCTATGTTTGCAGGGCCAAGCAGGCAGCCAGTTTTCCTGGCAATATCTCTTCAAATGGTCTTTTTAGTTGATGGACAAATCATACATTTAAACGATTGTTTCGAGATACTCTTGGTCTCACGATAACGAAAAGATCTTTTAAAAATCTTTACATCTCTGGCCAGCTTAAGGCTGTTGTAGTTCTCCAACATCTACACATAGCTGCTTCACTAGGTTGCTGAAAAGTTAGTGTTACACTTGCACAGTCCAATAGGTTATATGACATAACAAAGAACCCTGCATGTTTAGTGCACTTACTTCCTCTGGCCACCAAATTCTGTCTCTTGTATCAAGGTGAGAGGTGGCCTATGCTTTTCTCATATTTTTTGGTCGTTCTCTACCACCTGTACACAGGGGCAAATAAACATCTTCCATTTGTTTGCTGTCACTCTTTGGTCTGACTCGAGAATATGACCTCTCCATAATCTCTTCCCTCTCAGAGGTACAACAAACATTTATGAATCATGCCTGCAGTCTTGGCATCCTCGCGAGTCGAATGTTTTTGCATCTGTGCATCTCATGCCCGACTCTTGCAAAGCTTCAGGTTCTTACTCTGCAGACATGAATATATCCCTGGAAATGTGTTTGTGCTGGATCTGATAACAAAACAACACACTCAGTGTGCAGAGAAACTAGACTAAAAGGCAACTTTGCTCATGGATAAAGCATGCTGTGCTAAGGGCAGATTTAGCTGGGGAGGGTATGTAAATTCATTCAGTGCATGCACATTTTATTTTTAGGCAGCTGTTCTAGTCAGCACCCAAGAGATTAATACTGTTATTAGGTCTCCTAATACTGAGGGGTACTGGCTTCCTGTAAGTACCACTATCAAGATAAGATATCCAGAGGGGTTGACCATATTGCTTTTAAATTCAGTTTTTGGGGTTACATTGTCCTGAATATACTCAACTACTGAGCACTTTTGTTGTGTGTTGCCATACAGCTACTCAGGAGCCACTTTCAAATGTAAACAGAGTTGGGGAGCAACACAAGCATGAACAAAGTTCCTTGGGATGCCAAATAAGGGCCTTGATTGGCTATTTGATAGCCCCTATGTGGAATGGAAGCCTACAGGAGGCTGTGTTTTTTTTTATGCAACCAAACCTGATTTGAGGCCACTGGGAAATGATGTTGCTCATGAGCCACTGGTTGGAGACCACTGCCATGGACTACTATAGCAGAAAGCAGACTTCTGGTAGTTTGTATTCCTAAAAATTTTAAAGCAACTCCACTATATCTTTCTGGTGATGTCAAATTTTACATTTGGGTCAGTATCCCTAGGAAAAATTAAGGGTGCCAGTTGTGTGTGTTGGGGTGGTTGTGAAATCACATATTTGTATACAATATTAATACAATGCCTCTAAAAAATACAGTCCTTGCACATTACATAGAAGGTGAAATAGTACTGGCTATGTCCCATATTCACATAGGGATATTAGACAGTGGGAAAGCAGCTATAAATTAATGGTTATGAGGGAAAAATTATGGGAGCTGCCATAAATGTATGAATATAAGTACATATACTAGTTAACTGGCAATGCATTATTTGGCTATAGGCACAGATGTCCATTTACTTTTAAAGCTGCGCTATACTTTTTTTGAAGGAAAAAGCAATATAACAAAAGATAAAATAATAAGTTTGATGTCCTGTTTAATTACCGTGTGGCACAGAAACTGCTGATTAATTCACACAGTCTGCACGGTGGGGGAGGAACAAGGATAAAGATGGTTTTGCAAAGCTTAAACAGGGGAGAAAGCTTGTTATTGTATTTGCTTAAAGCCTACTGTCAAATCTTAAAGAAGCAGTAGCACCTAAATGCAACTTGCATATGTATCTTAACAACGGAGAACGGATTGGCATGAACAGAAAAAAATAACGTGGTTATTCTCTCTGTACTCGATACAGGTTTATTTTTCCAAGAGGCATATTTTTATTTCAAAGCACCCAATTATTTTTAACTTTATACTATTTTATTTTAGGAAAGAAAACCTTAAGAAAACTAAATACAATATGTTGTTTGCATAAATAATCCTTTATTATTCTGCCCTTTGCAGCAGTAGCAGCTTGAAGTGTCGCGGCACGTGTTCCAGTTTGCACAATGCTTGAGAATGACTTTGTCCCATTCTTTGGGCAGTAGCATATGGGGCAGTTGTGAACAGTCTGCCCTCTGAGTGATGTCCATTTATAGGCTAGTCGATTATTAGAACATAAATGTGGGTGTTTTTCTGCCCACTGAGCTAAAGATTAAGCAGTTGGTCGTGTTTGCCACATGTGCGCCATTTTCCTTTCAGTCTGATATGCTTCCAGGATGGAAAACACTTATCCAATAAATCCATTGATTTCTGAAACTCTGAAACTAGCTGATCGCTCTGTAGCAGACTGAATTCTCCTGTACTTTGCACCATCCGTTCTTTAAGAAAGTGTTTTTTTTTTTTTCGTTTTTTTTGGTGAAACCAGCTCTTTTGCACAATGCTGCTACCATCATATTATTCTGTAGGTATGTGTTATCTATATCTAGATAACACATAACACTGTATGGGGTAGCACAAAAGCCTTGGAAACCTGGAATTTCTCAAAGTCATCCAGTTGTAATGTTGGAAAAGGTTTTTATTAGTGATGCACCAAATCCAGGATTCGGTTTGAGATTCGGCCAGGGTTTAGCCTTTTTCAGCAGGATACAGCTGAATCCTTGTGCCTGGCCGAACCGAATCCTAATTTGCCTATGTAAATTAAGGGCGGAAAGGGAACTCATGTGACTTTTCACCAGAAAACAAGGAAGTAAAAAAATGTATCCCCACTTTTTTCTTTCCCGCCTCTACTTTGCATATGCAAATTATGATTCGGTTTAATATTCGGCTGAATCTTTCACAAAGGATTAGGGGATTCCAGCGAATCCCAAATAGTGGATTCGGTGCATCCCTAGTTTTTATTTATATGCTTTATTTTTGTAGCGCTGAGTTTGCTGACACTTTTGCACAACACTTTTTACATGATTATAGTCATTCACATCAGTCCCTGCCCCAGTAGTGCTTGCAGACTTAAAGGGATTTTGTCATGATTTTTATGGTTTACATTCTATTTACATTTCTAAATTACACTGTTCACATTGCAAATAATTCACCCTACTGTTTAAAATTGTATTCTTGAACCAGCAAATGTATTTTTTGCTGTAATATTGGTGTTGAGGCAACCATCTTCGTGCATTGTGCCTGATTCTGAGCTTTGATAAGCAGCCAGCGCTTCAGGATGAAACTGCTTTGAGACCGCTATTGTTTCCTCAGCTTCTCATTGTACTTCAATATGACCCAAGTCGTGCTTCCCACCTAGTGGTAGATATGAGTATAGCACACAAGCAGGAAAAAGCAGGGCATTAGCAATGCAAACAAGTTCCTTGTGAGGCAACTTTGGACGACTTCGGAAAACGAAGCGCTGCATGTGCTTTAGCGCAGGCAACTTTTCATTATAGCGGATGGGAAGACATGCGAAGGCAGTTCGGGGAGATTATCGCCAAGAAGAAGAGGCGATTAGTCGACAGGCGACTAAACCCCCCCGGATCTCCTCGTGTGGACTAACCCTAAAGAGTGACAGAAGTTTATCAGAGCACAAGTCACATGGTTGGGTGTACCTAGGAAATGGACATTAAGTCTAGCCCCATGCCAAATTTAAAAATGAAATTTGAAAAAATTCTGTTTGCTATTTTTAAAAAAATGGATTTCAGTGCAGAATTCTGCTGGAGCAGCACCATTAACTAATGTTTTCCTGCAACAGTTAACCTGCCTTTATGATTCTGAGTGTTGGATGAATCCATAGTACCTGGCAGAAACCTACACACACAACATACTAACTCCTTGTAGATAGTGCCACTGTTGTTGTTTTTTTATGATTTTTTTCGAGTTTTATTTTTAGTAAACTAGCCAAATTTGTCGGTGGAAGTTAGGTCGAGTTTGTTTCTGGGAGAATAAGAGGAAATAAGAGTTTTAGTAAATAACCTCCTTAGTGTTGAACAACAACTTAGATTATGCTTTTGAGTTAAAGGGATACTGTCATGGGTTAAACGCCTCAGTTAATAGTGCTGCTCCTGCAGAATTCTGCACGGAAATCCATTTCTCAAAAGTGCAAACAGATTTTTTTATATTCAGTTTTGAAATCTGGCATGGGGCTAGACATATTGTCATTTTCCCAGCTACCCCAGTCATGTGACTTGTGTGTGTTATTTCTCCTACTTAATGTAACTGAATCAGTCTCAGTGGGACTTGGCTTTTACTAATGAGTGCTGTTCTTAGATCTACCAGGGAGCTGTTATCTTCCCATTGTTCTGTTGTTAGGCTGCTGGGGGTGGGGGGGGGGTGGAGGGAGGGGGATGATATCGCTCCAACTTGCAGTACAGCAGTAAAGAGTGACTGAAGTTTATCAGAGAACAAGTCACATGACTGGGGGCAGCTGAGAATATGACAATATGTCTAGCCCCATGTCAGATTTCAAAATTCAATATAACAAAATCTCTTTGCTCTTTTGAAAAATGGATTTCAGTGCAGAATTCTGCTGGAGCAGCACTATTAACTTATGCGTTTTTTTTTTTTTTTAAAAAAAAGCATGTTTTCCCATGACAGTATCCCTTTAAGCTTTTAGGAGTAAAACGTCTTTAGTCTGAGCCCTGGTGACATTAGGTGGGCCAACCCCACATTTTTAACCACCGGCTTAGAGTAAATCAGCCTGGAAGAATGGACTATAATCACAGCAGTGTATACCTACCCCTAAGACTTAATGTTGCTGTTTCCATAAAATGCATCTCTATTACAAGTGTGGGGATTGAAAACTTAACACAAAGATGTTTGATCTTTTTTTCTTGGCAAAGAAAAAAAAACAATGTGACAAGCTTTTTTATGCGTTAGTCCTTAGAAATAAAAATATTGCAAAGAACAAAATCCAATGCAGTAATATGTTTCATGGTAAAAGAAGAGAGTTGATCTCAAGGCTCTTGAGTACTTTTGCAAGGTGCCCTAATATGACTTTTTAGGTGATCACCGCACCTTCCTTCTCCAGCTTTAAATCTGAAATAACTTGTTGAAATGAGATGTAAGTGAATCCCACTTTTTAGGTATTTATTGACACTCCGAATGCATAAAATAAAGGATAGAGCTGCTGCTGCTTTACGAACCATTTTTACTCCGAACTATGATGATTATTTCATGAGTGTATTGGAACCATCTATACAGGGCCATAAACTTCTGATGCAAATTAAGTTGCGAGAGGCGTTTTATTGAAGATACGATCACGCTGCAAAGTATATTGTGCATATCATCTCTAGGATTTATTTCTATTAATGATGAGAAATCATTTCAACTTGTTCTTTTATATTGAAATTTCCCATACATATAGCCCATGGTCACATCCTTGCCGTATCTTCTTTATTGTTGGTCGTTCGATTTCATGACACGGTTGTCATAGCAAACAAAACTATGTACAGGCAAACTGCTTGAGAGGCTCTACATATAAATAGAAAGTAAGTAATTTAAAGTGAGGCCAATGTTGAAATACAATATAGTTTTCTATAAGAGCTGGGTTTAGGCATCCAGTGCTATATCTGAAAAATAACCTGTATTAAGTTCCGTTTGCATTCCTGATTTCCAGCTAGGGCTTTTCTCGATTGTTAGTCCTTTAGTGCAGAATTAAGCGTGGTCGATTTATCACTAAATAAATGCATTTTTCGGACGTTCGGAATTGACTTAAGTAATGCGTACCTGAGCAGTTTTTACTTTATGTGGCAAGTGATTGTAAATGCCTGTTATTTGTTTATTGTGGTATTTATCTTGTTTATTGTGGTATAAAAGTCTAGTACTATGTCATTCTAACAGACGTGTTTGTGTCACTCACAGTGTGTGGTCCCAACATGGACATCCGAAATGACGTCAGTGAGCTTAAACAGCTGAGAGATTGTGTCGTGATCGAAGGCTACCTGCAAATTCTGCTCATCTCAAATGCCAAGGCAGAGGACTTCCGGAACCTTCGGTTCCCCAATTTGACCGTTATCACTGACTATTTATTGCTTTTCCGGGTTTCTGGCTTGGTGAGTCTCAGCAATCTCTTTCCCAACCTCACTGTGATCCGTGGCCGAGTCCTTTTCTACAACTACGCCCTTGTTATTTTCGAGATGACCGACCTCAAGGAGATTGGATTGTACAACTTGCGTAACATAACACGTGGCGCCGTCAGGATTGAGAAGAACTCGGAACTGTGTTACGTCTCCACGGTGGACTGGTCCCTCATTCTGGATGCCGTCTACAATAACTACATTGTTGGGAATAAGCCACCGAAGGAGTGTGTGGATTTGTGTCCTGGAGCTAGAGAGAAAATGCAAGTTTGTAAAAAGTCATCCATAAATAATGAATTTGCTGACCGATGTTGGTCGGATGAACACTGCCAAAAAGGTAAAGAAAACTGTTGAGTTATTTACATTAGTTCTTTTACAGATTAATTTGGATATGCATATATAGCACTTTAGTGGGAAAAGTAACAACTTTGTTAGCAGTGTATTGAAGTGAATACTGTATGTACCATTCCATTTTGATTTCATGGAGATGAAAAGGGTTGCCATGGTGATAAGAAACTGTGTTCCATCTTGTGGATCTTGTAGATGGGCTTCATCCTAATGAAACCTATAGAGTGTGGTGCTAATGGGCACAGCAAGCGGTTTGTTGTACCTGTACTATAGTGTTCAAGTTGTTAAAGGAGAAGGAAAGCTACAGAGGCAGTTTATTGCCAATAGATTAGCCACAATAGTGCAAGCTGTAACACTATATTTATTCTGTAGAATGCTTTACCATACCTGAGTAGAACGCTCCAGAAGCTCTCTTCTTTGTTTAGGATAGCAGTTGCCATATTAGCTTGGTGTGACATCACTTCCTGCCCGAGTCTCTTCCTGCTCACTCATAGCTCTGGGCTCAGATTATAGCAGGTAGGAGGAAAAGGGAGAGAGGAGCAAACTGAGCATGCTCAAGCCCTAGCCCTGGAGGTTTAAGCTGAAAACAGGAAGTCTAATACAGAAGCCTATGTAGACACAATAGAAGGAAAGAAATGCGATGTTTCTTTTGACAGAGGACTCAGAGCAGCATTACTTTGAGGGTTTACTGGTGTATTTATATAGACCTTACTGATAGAGTTTACTTAATTTTTCCTTTCCTTCTCCTTTAAGGGCTTGCCTAAAGGATTGCAGAACCCTACAGGTAGCCTTGCACCGATTATGAGATTGGCACTGTGTTATTACTTAGGAGACCAGCAGAGACTGTGGAGTAACAGCATTTCTTTTATTATTTCCAAATGTAAGACTGCTGACACATTACGCCACATATTATTCCCCCTGTGCAGAGCCTCGCCATTTTGAGGCTTTTGTGTTAAATGCAGGAAGGCTGTCACAAAGCAGTTGTAAAGCTGCTAAAGGAACTGGATGTGCACTAGTGGGGGCTTAGGCTCACGGCACACAGGACATATTCTCTGCCGTTGTTTTGGAACCAGCAGAGAAGCCTTTCATTAGTATTAATGGATGCCACCTGTCGCCAGCAGTGACGAGCAGATTTTGGCAAGGGAACGTGCATTTTTAGTGTTTTCGGGCTGAAATCTGTTTTTTTATAACTAGCGACAGGCTTCTCTGGATGCGAGCACTTCTCAGCCAGCAGAGATTATGTCCTGTGTACCACAGGCCTGTTTAGAATTCTTCTGCTGGTTACTCTATATGAAGTTATGTTACTTACCAATGTGATTAGAGTTTAGGAGGCTGTATTGACCCAGCTTTAATGACAAGTACAGATATGGCAAATATTATCCAGGTAATACATTAGGTAACAAGGCCCTGCCCGCAAGGGCTTACAATCTGTAGGTATAGGGATAAAAATCTGTAATTTTCAATCATCAAATAAGGTCACTAAAAAACACATTTAAAAATTAAACAAGGTTTTTTTTTTTGGTTGTTTCGATAGTTAGGCTCAAGTACAAGGCGCTGTTGAGTTATTGCAGAGAAAAAGAAAATACTTAAATAAAAAAATGATTTGCTAAATATGAGTTCAAGTAATATGGCCTACATGTAATTCCAAGCTTTCTGAATATCTGGTTTCCAGATAAGAGATTCTCTTACTGTAGTAGTATTAGAGGAGCTCTGAATGGCCTTTAAAGGAACTGTTACTGTTAAGTTTTGAAGCACTGGAAGATATGGCTTACCAGAGTAACTGAGGGCTTGACGAACAGCATCAGCTTGGCATATACGGTGTGGTGTGCATTTTAAGCACCTGCACAAATATTCAATTCCTTAGTCTCTCTTCATTAAAGGGATGGGTTACCTCTAAGTTAACTTTTATTATGTTATAGAATGACTAATTCTAAGCAACTTTTTAATTGGCCTTGTTTTTTTCTTCTTCATAGTATTTAAATTATTTGCCTTTTTCTTCAGACTGTTAATGGGGGTCACTGACCCCATCTAGAAACAAATGCTCTGTAAGGCTACAAATTCATTGTTATTGCTACTTTTTATTACTCATCTCTCTATTCCGGTCATCTTTCTCAAATTAATGCATGGTTGCAAGGGTAATATGGACCTCAGCAACCAGATTGCCAAAACTGGAGAGCTGTTGAATAAAAAGCCAAATAAATAAAAAAAAAAAACACAAACAATATAACATGAAAATCAATTGCAAATTGTCTCAGAATATCATTCTCTACATCATAAGTTAATTTAAAGCTGAACAACCCCTTTAAGTGGTTTCATGCCAATCGCAATGTATTAGCTGGAGAAACGGGAAATGGATGTAGAAAAGCAATTGCTTTTATTGCCATGGAGTTTAGAGAAGGTAACATTTCAAGACTGCTTATTGTCATATTCCAGTGTTGACGATTTACTGTTTTGCTGTACAGCTGTTTCCGGTTTACAGCTCCACCGGGAGTTGTAGTTCTGCTACAGCTGGAGAAGAACGTGCGGGTTGATGGTCACTACAGTATAGAGCCGTCACTTTAAAATGCTTTGTATTTATTATTACTATAAATTGCCTGCATCACAATTACATTTGGGTGATTGGGTGTGGGGTTTAGCTATAAACTCACCAATGACATCAGAGCCAGGTGATCATGGGATGCAATGCTAACATGTCCCAAGAGCCTCCAGCTGCCTGAACCCAAATAAACCCTAAAATGGGAGAGTTCAATTATATGAATTGCTTTCAGCAACTCCTCAGTCTTATAGAAGGTGCAGAGTCGCATGTCATTTAGTGCATCCCATTCCTGTTATCCTCTCCAAAAGTCTGTCTGCAAAAATATTGCCTTTTAAAATCTCAGATGTTCTAACAGCCCTTATAAAGAAGCATTTACACTGTTGTTAAAAAAAAAAAATCACCCACCGCTTTTATGAGTAAGGACCGATGAATAAATAGCAATTTTATTTTATACCAAGTTTTTCATGATTTTATGCAGCTTTATACATAGACTTCCCTGACGGTAAAGAAACCTGTGCCCTCTTTCCGTATTACAGGTATGCAATCGGTTATCCATAAACCCATTATCCATAAAACATAGAATTATGTGAAAGGTTGTCTCCCATAAACTGCATTATAATTAAATAATCCAAATTTTTGCTGTAATAATAAAACAGTACCTTGTACTTGATCCAAACTAAGATATAATTAATCCTTATTGAAAGCAAAGCCAGGTTATTGGGTTTATTTAGGGTTTACATGATTTTCTAGTAGACTTAAAGTTCCAAATTATGGAAAGATCGGTTATCTGGAAAACTCCAGGTCCTGAGCATTCTGCACAACAGGTCCCATACCTGTATCATGAAAAACTGCAGGGTTGTTAAGATCAGAGGGGCCGTTGTGTGAGAGGTAGATAAAATACAAAGGAAATATAATTTGTTTCCATGGGTTACTGCCCAGCTGTAAATAAGTTTGGTGTTCTTTAAATCAGGAGGGAAGACAGTGGATACAAAGTATATAGGGAATTTGGGTAGAAATGCTACACTTTATTCTTTGTCCGTCTACTCCAGCCCAAGGCAGCCCTTTAACAATGGAGATCTGTGCCACTAAACATGCCCCATTGTCTTTCTGTTGATTCACAGCATATGCTTTGTCCGTTACCTGAGCTTGGGGACTGACTCAATACAGTATTTATACTATATAGCAAATTCACAGTACAATGATGAAGGGATGATTAGTAATTAATTCCTGCATAGAAACCAATGCCTAAATATGATATTACGTTTGCGACAGCTTCTGGGACAGATGAAACCTCAATTTCTACTACTGTTTAATGATCTCCATTGAGCCCTACGCGTAGCTTCTCAGCAGCAGCCCAGACCACATTGAGCATGTGCAGTGTCGCTGACACTCAAAAGATGGACTAAGATCATTCCTGCTGTAGGGCAGCTGAGCCTCTGAGCTGGTACAGTCTATAAAATACCACATTTCTAACAGTATCTGTTTTTTTAAGCTTTAGTTTTTTTTAAGCTGCGGAATATAGTGCGTAGCAACCTGTGCAACAAATGTTCCTTCCCTTATAAATAGAGCGTAGTACAAGCTCTTTCTGCACAGCTCCCGCAGGCATAATATGTTATTTTCTTTAGGGATATTTCAGGAATACCAGCAGAGGAGGGGAATGCCATTCTTTCCAGCTATTTACAGAAGTCTGTAGCCATATCCCCAAATAAAGAAAGAATGTAACCTGGATAGTAGAGTTTATGTTCTCTGACCATGAAGAAATGATCAGGCACCTCCCAGATGCTGAAAGATTTTCCAGTACATAGAGCCAGGGGCCAATTAGTACATGAACTGATCTCTGCCAGCATTTGCTGTTGATTAAATTGGCCTTTATATTAGCAATGAGTGATTTTTGCCTTTATCTCTTCCCTTAAAACAGTGTTGCTCTGCCAAATGTTTTCTAGAATTTAATTTTTGTATTGTGACTGCAGAAAAAAGGTTTAATTAGCCACTCCAAGGGGAAGCAACAACCTAATTCATACTGCTTTGCTCTACTGTACTGCTGTAAGTCAGGCGCCGGCACAGGGAGGGTCTGGTTGTTACTGTGTTGAATGCCGCACTTACCTCTTATTTTTAAAGTAGGCTTCTCCATCCTTTATACTGTCTATAAGTGGCTAGGTGTAACAGATTGATAGAGCATTCCTTCCCAGACCCATAGTATTCAGTGTGCAAGATTAAAGCAATGTCTGTGTCTGTATTAAGTGTCTTTAACCTTGCTGAACTACAGCTCCCGCATCCCTTGACAACCCCTCATCCACAGTATAACTAATGTGAATCCCTTGCAGGCATTGCCTGTAAACCCAGAGCTGAAATGCAGCCTTTCCTTAGTGGGTCATTAGTTGGACATTGCAAAATAAAGCTGTGGGCATTGAGCCTTGAGAAATAGTCAGACAGTTTTCAGTTCTTACTGTAAAGACACAGTTCTGTGCCAAAATCATATATCTTTGGTGACATTTACTATATGAATGTACTGGGAATTCTAGCATTTGACAGTTTTTAGCAACCTTATCAGCAGTCTGGTAAAGGGGTGCATTTAATCTTTGGATGAATTGAAGACTTTTTGTATGTTATTATAGGATTAATATTCTGACCAATCTGTATTCAGTATGAGCATCCCACTCAAAAATAAAGGCAAAAAATGCAGGTAAACAAACTGTCCTGAATAATCTTTTCAAAGCTTTTATTGAGCATTAAGTGAATATTTTTTCCCCCATTTCTGGTATTGGGAGTCATTTCCCTCACCACTAGCAAGAGCTGTATTAGTTGGACTGAAGCATCGGCATTCAAATTCTGTAGCTCAGGGTGGCTGTAGATTCAGTAATGACATTGTATAACTGCTGAACAGTCGTAAGACCAATCAGTCCGTATATAAATCATTAGTTCGTTATCAAGAAGCCTGCTGTTTATTAGTTGGGGGGTTGAATTCCCCTTTAAAGGCAGCTTATTGGCTCGTGTGGGGCCATCCGACAGGCATCCCCGATCGAAATCTGACCGATGCCGATTTGGCAGGGTTATAAAATCCTGTTGGATCGCGGCCGCGTTTTTTCATTGATGCAGTCCCGCGATCCGACCACCCTTGTTGCTTACATTCTGATCCAATATCGCCCACCTCAATGTGGGCATATCGGGGAGAGATCCGCTCGTCAAACAAGCGGATCTCCCTGTGTATGGCCACCTTAAGTCTGCTAGAAACATTTTTAAACATTAATTAAACCCAGCAGGATTGTTTGCCTCCAGTAAGGATTAATTATATCTTAGTTTGAATCAAGTACAAGGTACTGTTATTATGACAGAGAAAAAGGTAATAATAAAAAAAGAAATTGGATTATTTGGATAAAATTGCGTGTATGGTAGATGAGCTTTCTGGATTAGCGGTTTCCAGATAACTGATCCCATACCTGTACTAGAGATTCCTAAGTAGGCACAAGAGATGGATGTGAGGCTGCAGGGCTGCATGGGAGTCTGTGGATAGCCCGCCTGTTATGGGCATGGGATTCCTGGGCTCTCTGTGTTGACAAGACAATGCTTTTTGTTCTCACAATAATACACTGACTGTGTCTGGGCTGGAAGCTCATCAGTATTCCCGCAATTCCCCTTTATGATCCTAACTTCCTCTAGTGCTGCCAGTTCATCTTGGAACACACACAAACACAGCCGTGTGAAAGGGTTAGCGTGGCCTTTACTTGTCTTCTGACAGGCACCCGTGTGCTCCCTCAGTCTCTCCCAGCAAGAGATTCATATGCTCCAGATGTTACGCTTCATTAAATCGACACTTAATGAGGAAACAGTCCCATCCTTGCCCAAGTCTCTCTTCCTCGTTACATCAATATGACAACTGAAGGGATGATATATGAACTTTTGTGGCCCAGGGATGGTAGTTTAATGATGGGGTGTAGGGGCATGTTGTGTTAGTGAAGTGCACGCTTCTGCTGCGCGTTCACTCCCACTGTCTGCGATTTTACTGCAGTGCCTATTTTTAGATATGCCGACGGTGACACCAGTTCACAGTCTAAAAAAAAAAACAAAAAAAGGAAAAATTCCTGTACTGCAGCACTTGCTGGAATAATGCATGATCACAGCATGAACCGCATTCACAACTAGCAAGCAATCACTATGGCAGGTTCCACCTCTCATAGCAAGTTTACTTTTCTCCTTGATGTTGGTGCATACATATAAACATAAGGATAGAGCTAATATACAGTGCTATTACATTGTTTTCCTATAATAGATAGCTCACCAAGCAAGTAGATCACAGAGAGCATTACGCTTCACTTGTGATTTGTCTAAGATTGTCTCCTGTGTATTGTGTGAACGGGTATGTGACTTGGGGCATTTGTTGGCTCAATCGTAAGCTCTTCTGGGCAGGGCCCTCTGTACCTCTTATATCAGTCAGTGTATTTTTGATATGTACATGCTTCTCTTGTATAGCGCTGTGGGATATATTTCATTGTATAACTGCTTATTAATCATAATACTACTGATTAGTAAGACGCAGCATTGAAGCTAGCAGGTGTTTCAGTGTGAGGTGCTTTCTCAGACCACATGAACTCTGTCTGAACTAAGAGTCTCGCTCCTCCCCAGGCACATACTGTAGCATGGAGATCTCACCAGATTGTTTGTCGCTCTCTCTCGCACTGCACAGTCTGCTCCAGATAGCACTAAATGATTCAAAATGCAAATACTGCAGCAAGAAGGGCTCCCTGGTACCTGTAAGCCACATTCGTATACTGTAGAAGTGTCTGACACAATGTAGTTTAGAGGGAAAATGGTACAAATGGAGTAAGTTATTTTTAGGGTATTTTTACACTGATATTTAGTCTTATTTAATAACATACTACGCCTCCTCCCCAACTGAACAAAAGTGCCTTTGGATGTAAGGCATTCTTGGGTTTTGAATGATAAAGACAACTGGAACTGAAAGTGTTTTCGCTTATCATGTTGTCAAAAGGGATCTCTGCCCTAAAATTTCTTTTTATATTTTTTACGTTATCTGAAAACCCACTGTCCAGAAAGCTCAGAATTACTAAAAAGACTGTCTCCCATAGACAATAAAGCAATCCAAAATTCTAAATACTACTTGTAGTATTGTACTAGAGCCCAACTAAGATATAAATAATCCTTGTTGGAAGCAAAACTAGCCTATTTGGGGTTATTCTATGTTTAAATGATTTTTAGTATCCGGAAAGATCTGTTATCTTGAAAACCCCAAGTCCCGAACATTCTGGATAACCGGTCCCATATCTGTATAATGATATTAATACTGGCGATACTGTCCGTTCCGACGTGCTGCGATGAACCGCAGGCGTCACAATGGATGCACCGAATCTAAGGTAAGTTATACGAATGGCGGACGTTGTTGCTGCATGCATCCGAACGGATGGAATCGCACTTGAGATTGACCATGGAGTTCTACCCTAAGGGCTTTTACACACGGGCGTTTTTGCCAAACGCAGGTTGGGATGCAGCATGTTGCATTTCACCTGCGTTCAACGCATACATCCGTCTGTGTGAGTACAGGCCCCCTTCAAAATAATTGACTGCGTCTACTACTGCACTCCCCTGCGGCTGAACGGAAGAAAGCGCAACGCAGGGGAGCGCAGGCAAAAACGCCCGTGTGTAAGAGCCCTAAAGGTCAAATTATTTGCAAATTCTTTGATAAACTATGTCTTATACAATGACACTGACATTTATAAATGTATATATAATAGTGCACTTTCTTTCATTATGCAAACAAAAACAAATCCATGCTGCAATGCTCAGCCCCAGAATAGTAGTAATGGCATAGTTCAAACACGTATTTTCATTTATGAGGGCATCAGGTTTTGTTTAGACAGGGTATTGCTTTGCTTGTGTAGGAGCCGCCTCATCGCTTAGAAAACTGGCATAGCATAACTTTTTAAAAGGATTTTGTTTGTAGAATAAAAGTTTTATTATGTGAAAATGATGCTGATGTATGTCTAAATTCATATAAAATGATAAGACTTGGCATGGATTACTGATACTGTTTTCCATCTGCGCTGGGGAAAGTCATCTGAATTTATCTGCAAGCCCATTATCCAGGAAGCTCTGAATTATGGCAAGAACCATTCTAAGCAGGCAATGATTTCCTTTATCTCCGTGATAGTAAAACAGTGCCTTGTTATTGATGGTAACTAAGCTGCATGGAGCCCAATTTTATTGGCCTTATTAAAAGTTTACATTTCTTTTAGTTTGATCCGAATTAAATTGCAACAACCAGGGATAGAGTTACTACCTGGCCGGTAAAAATTATAGTTGATCCCAATGTTATTAATAGGGAAAAAAGATAAATATATAGGAAGGCCGGTATTTTTTTCCAGAAAAGGTGGCAACCCTAACCAGGGACCATTTGGATGGGTGGAGTTTACTGTTGCAGTAATTAAATTTTATCTTTTCACCTCCCAAAATCTCTCCTGTACCATGAACCTTACTATAATGTGCAGTTCAGATCAATCAGCATGAATCACTCATGGATGAATAAAGATGGGGAGTAGAGGAGGGAAGGGCACAGTTCCGCAATTGACAATAAAAGGGGTTGTATGACATGCCGACTTTAACCCCTTCACTGACCTTGGTGCTTTGGAGGGAAATGTAATTCGCAATGAAAGGGTAAAGTGGTTTATAATTGGACAGAAATTTTTGTCGGCTGAATCACTGCAGTGGGGAACAGTTGGGGGCGGGTAGAGCTCTACAAAACCTACAGGCCCCAACCCTTAGAAGCCCAGTGGGTAGTGTTTGTCATCCCAAAGGAATGTGTGTGAACAAAACACTGAGATGTAGCAGTTTGCCCAAACAGAGCTGCAGACATGGGCAGGGTCTCGAATACAAAACAGAGGGGCTGGGCATTGATCATCACATCACACGCCCCCTTTTAACCCTTTGTTTGCCGACAGAAACCCAGCAGGCCTCTGCAATATGAACCATCACAGTCTGTGTATGTTTGCTGCTGAAGTGCTCTTAAATCCACTGCCTGCCTCTTCTCCTGGCACCAATCAGTGCCGCTGTGGGTGCCGCAGGGCTGGTGGCTACTGCAGTGATTTGATTCTTGTGCTGTTACACGCACCAATCAATTGCATGGGGCCAGATCAGGTGAGCCTGATCTCCCCTCTCTTCAGCTGCTGTGACTATCAGAGAAATAGAATCCTACACAGCTCCTACATAGCTATCATGCCTCATTGTGTACTCGCCCTTTTACTGCCAAAAGACTCTCATCTGTCTTTGCTCAGACTCTATTAGCTCTCTAAATCGGACCAAGGCAAAGAATAGTGGCGGTGGTGCTGTACAGCAGTGCTCTCCTGGTGCTAACTAGCCATTAGTAATACTGTGGCAACACTTAAGGTGGCCATAGACACACAGATCCTATCGTACGAATCGAGGATTCGTACGATTTTCGGATCGTGTGTGGGGAGTGCCGTCATCTTTTGTTTGGCGGAGATCGGTCGTTTGGTGGATCGGTTTTCAGGTTTTGACCCGACCGATCCCGCCGGAGCCCATGGCACATCGTAATCGGATCGTTTGGCCATACGGCCGAACAATCAGATTGCCCCCCTTATAGCCATGCTTGTTTAATGGCATATCGGGGAAAGATCCGCTCGTTTGGCGATGTTGCCAAACGAGCGGATCTTTGCGTCTATGGCCACCTTTACCCTCTTTGCATGGCCATTGTATAGACTCTGGATATATAATGGAAATGCTGATTGCATGCAGTGCCAATGTTTCTCTTCTCTGTTTTATGCAAAGACCTTCCCTTTCTGTCTGCTCTTGCTTTGACTTGTATTGGCTGATTCATTCGCCATGGATAACAGAAGAGAAGCCATCTGTTTATGACCACTAGGCTGTTGGTGTCTTGTCAACTGTACCTGCCAAAACAAGCAACAAGTCAGCCCCCACAACCCTGTATTGGCTAAATAAGCAGTTAAAGGGGTGACAACTTTAAGTTAATTTTTAGTGTGCTATAGAATGGCTCATTATAAGCAACTTTTTGGCCTTAATTTTTTCTTCTTTTTTTTATAGTTTTTGGATTATTTGCCTAATTCTTCTGACTCTTTCAAGCTTTCAAATAGTGAAAGTCACTGACCCCATCTAAAATACAAATGCTTTGTAAAGGTGGCCATAGACGCACAGATAATATGGTATGAAACTAATTTTCGTACGATATTTGGTGCGTGTATGGTGGGAAAGACTTGGACATCGGTCGGCACGGCGATCGGGCTGGATGGAAAATTTTGATTGGGAGCCTTTGAAAACATCGGCCATTGTTTTACTGCTGAATCATCAGATACAGGTAGAAATCTATTGCTTCTACCTGTATATATGACAATTCAGCTCTACACGTGTGCATTGAAACGAACGATCTCTCTTGGAACGATCTTTTCCAAGAAAGGTCGTAATTGTTACGTCTATGGCCACCTTAAGGCTCCAAATGTATTGTTATTGCTACTTTTTATTATTCATCTTTTTATTTAGGCCCTCTCCTGTTCATATCCCAGTCTCTTATTCCAATAAGTGCATGGATGCTATGGCAATTTGGACCATAGCAACCAGATTGATAAACTTGGGAACTGGAGAGCTGCTAAATAACTCAAAAACTACAAATAAAAAATGGACACCAATTGCAAATTGACTCCGAATATCACTTTCTACATCATAATAAAAGTTCATTGAAAGGTGAACCACCCCATTCTAACCATGTGCAATAATATAACATTTTACCTAAAGAAGAATTAAAGTCAAGCCTCAGATAGTGTGACACTGTGGGGAACAGATCCAGAGGTAGGGCTATTTATGTTTTTATATTGTGGGCTGGGATGAATTTCAGAGCTGCCGTGTGTATTATTATTCTGTATTTCTTTCTTTCTGTTTCCTTCTCTGGCCTTTGGCACTGAGATAGAAATATCTGCATGCTTCTAAGCTGAGATGCTTTGCATAGCTCTTTTCTAGAGGTGTTTGCCGTGTTGCATCAGATGGAATTCCACAGCCGTCCAAAATTCTGCCGCATCTGCTTGGCCTCGTATCTTGTGTAAAGCTGGAAAGATTAAAATAACTTGCAGGCGTGTAGAGAAAAACATCCTATTTCTATAGGAACCAAAGGGCAGAGACAGTGATACTTACAGGAAAAAAAACAACCTACAGAGCTTCTACTGTCTTAATCTTGCTTAACTACAACTAACAATATCCTGCCTGATTTGATTCCTGTGCATTCTATGGTGTCAGGTCTTTGGTGATATTAGAGCTGTTTGCACCTGATTCGTTTTGCTCATTGGCTTAACAAGCTCATCGTGCAGGACCTGGCCTGATGTTGGAAGTCGGATTCATTGTGTTGTGTATGTGCGTGGTTGAATTTAAAGGGGTGGTTAACATTTAAGTTAACTTTTTATAGAATGCCTATTTTTAAGCAACTTTTCAACTAGACTTCATTTTTTTCTTTTTTTAAAGTTTCTGAATTATTTGCCTTTTTTTCTGACTTTTTCCATCTTTCAAATGGTGGTCACTAACCCTATCTAAAAAACAAATGCACTGTAAGGCTACAGATTTGTTATTGCTACTTTTTATTACTCGGCTTTCTATTCAGTCTTCACCTATTCATATTCCAGTGTCTTATTCAAATTAATGCATAGGAGCTAGGGTATTTTGGACCCTAGCAACCGGGTTGCTGAAATTGCAAACTGGAGAGCTGCTGAATAAAAAGCTAAATAACTCAAAAACCACAAAAATTAAAACAACTTACAAATTGTCTCAGAATATCACTATCTACATTATACTAAAAGTTAATTTAAAGGTGAACAACCCCTTCAAAGGGGTTGTACACCATCCAAACACTTTTTTCAGTTCAGTTGTTTTCAGATTGTTCCCTAGAAATAAAGACTTTTTTCAATTACATTCCATTATTTATTTTTTACTGTTTTTCCAAAATCTAAGTTTAAAGTTGAATGTTCCATTCTCTGGTGTTTCAGTCTGGCAGCTCAATAATTCAAGTGCAGATTCTGAACAGTTACAATTTTGCAACATTTAGTTGATCCATTTCTCAGCAGCATCTCTGGAGTTTCAATTCTATTCAGATAGATCAGCAGAAATAACCACTTTTTCCAATTACTTTCTGTTTTCTTTGTGTGGCTGTTTTTCTAATATTGAAGTGTAAAGTGTAATGTTTCACCTTCTAAGGGCTCTTACACACGGCCGTTCCGACCTGCGCTCCCCTGCGTACCGTTTTTTGGCGTTCAGCCGCAGGGGAGCGCAGGAATAGACGCAAGTAATGATTTGAAATGGGGCTGTACTCACTCAGGCGCGTGTAGGCGCCGAACGCAGGAAAAATGCAGCATGTTGCGTCTGAACCTGCGTTCGGCGCCTACACGCGCCTGAGTGAGTACAGCCCCATTTCAAATCATTACTTGCGTCTATTCCTGCGCTCCCCTGCGGCTGAACGCCAAAAAACGGAACGCAGGGGAGCGCAGGTCGGAACGGCCGTGTGTAAGAGCCCTAAAGCAGCTCTGGGAGGGGGGGGGTCGCCGACCCTGTAAACTATTTTAATTTGATACATTTAGTTGATACATTTGTTATCTTTGTCCCTGCTGAGCAGAATCTCTGGGTTCCATTACAGGCAGCTGTAAGAATTGATGCAATAGTTGCTAATACTCCAGAGATGCTGCTGAGAAATGTATTAACTAAATGTTGCAAAATTGTAACCGTTTAGGGCAAGGCCAGACGTGGCTTTTTTGCGGCGTTTTTTCATTGCGTTTTAAAAAAAGAACAGCCAGGTGTAAATACGCATAAACTGCACTACCACTGACACTAATGGAAAACGCACTATGGCAATTCACACAGGGCGCTTGCAAGCTGAAATCCGCCACAGGACGCCAGTAATGGTGTTTTTTTAGCAGAAACGCCAATACGTTGAAAAACTACCAAATCAATAGACTCTATGGGATCTGCACGTTTGAAACCACTCTTTCCTGCGTGCTGAAAAACACATGAAAAACGCATGTTGACGGTCACGTGTGGTTTCAGTGGCGTATTGACGCCTGGCTGTTCTTTTTTAAAAATGCAACATAAAAACGCCACGTCTTTCCTTGCCCTAAGAATCTGTACCTGCAGTTTAGCGTGTGTACCAGAGACAAGAACATTAAACTTTAAACTTAGATTTTGGAATAACAGTAAAAAATAAATAATGGATTGAAAAAAGTCTTTATCTCTGGGGAACAATCTGAAAACAAATGAACTAAAAAGTGTTTAGAAGGTGAACAACCCCTGTAATCAAATTAAGGGATTCTGCTCAGCAGGGACAAAGCTAAGAAATGTATCAACTAAATGTACAATTTAGAACAGTTTACAGGGTCGGCGACCCCCCTCCTAGAGTGGTGAAAAAATTACACTTTACACATCAATATTAGAAAAACAGTCACACATAGAAAATAGAAAGTAATTGGAAAAAGTCGTTATTTCTGGTGATCTATCGGAAAACAACCAGTTGTTTAAAGGTGAACAACCCCTTTAATGAGAAGCCACAGTGGTAAGCACCCAGGTACCCAGGTTCATGGTTTTCTACACAGAGAATGGAGTAGCTAGACATACGTGTAAACAGGGGAGTTGTTAAATGCACAGAGCTACTGTACAAGGCAAATTCAGCATCCTTCTCTATATGCAAAGGCTGAGACTTTGTAATATAGTTGTCCTTTAATGCTTTTTACTGGGGATTTACTGCTTACTGTCCAAATGCATAGTTTGCTCTGAGGAGAGATACGGTGGCCTTCCTAGACCAATCTGTGAGTTAATGTACAGCATCCTGCATGTCTGCTTAGATGACCTACTGATTACATGTAATACAGTACATTAAATCATATCCTGTCCATTCTCATCGCTGCTCGAGTAAACTAATGCAGTTAATTACATTTGTTCTGGGAATACTGGCCTTTTTTTAAATGCAGCTCAGCATGCAAGGTTTATATTATGAATTTAACAGCATGAATGAAGCCTAGAGTATAGTCCGCTAGAATCAGTCTGGTAGGGGAAGAGGACAAGGAGCGCGTGTTTTCTTTATTTTTATCCATTCATAAAACATTTATCTGCATCCAGCAGCTGTATGTCTGGGAGGAAGCAGAAGGCATTTTATTAGAGAAAATACAGTTACCCAAAAGAGGCTAAAATCAAATCACATCAAGCAAGGGAGGAATACAGGGACAACACTACTGAACGGAAGGATATATGCCAATGGGATCATCGAACTTGCAGTCAAATCTGGGCAATGGATGTTTCTACTGATGTTGTTGATGTTGAACAACTACCAGCATGCATTTACAATGCTGTTCTCCACCCAATGAACACTTAGGGGCCTTTTTATCATGTGTAAAAAAAAAAAACAAGGACAAAATACATCACCAGGCATCAATCACCGTGTGAAAAACTGCTTACCTCTGTGTAAAAATCCTCTGTAAACCAAAACAGCCATTTGAAATTGCTGTGGCGTTCATCCATTGTTTTTTTTTCTGACTGAACTTGCTTGAATTTCAACTATTGACACATGAGGAGATTAGTCGCCCCGCAATTAATGTCCTCTATCACAGGTGTCCAATCTCTTCCGAATGCTTTCCCACTGGCAATAATGTAAATTACCAGTGGAATAACATACACATTGCTTCAGCTTTCCGAAGTAGCCTCGTGAGGAAACTTCAGGCAACTTAGGCTTGTGAAAAAGTGGTGTAAAATAACGGTGTCAAATCCGGCGTTCGGGTGGAGTAAAATAAAAAAACACTTTGATAAAATCACCATTTATTTTAATTCCAAAACTTCCAAACACTTTTTCAGTTGAGTTGTTTTCAAACTGTTCTCCAGAAATAAAGGCTTTTTTCAATTTATTTTCATTTTTAATTTTTTACTGTTTTTCCAAAATCTAAATTTAAATTGTAATATCCCTGTCTCTGGTGTCTGACAGCTCAGTAATTCAGGTGCAGGTTTTGAACTGTTACAATTTTGCAACATTTAGTTGACATTTTACAGCAGCATCTCTGAAATATTAGCAACTATTGTATCAATTCTAACAGCTGCCTGTAATGAAACACAGGGATTCTGCTCAGCAGGGAGGGGGACAAATATAAGCAATTTATCAACTAAATGTATCAATTTAGAACAGTTTACAGGGTCAGCGACCCTCCCCTTCCCAGAGCTGCTTTAGAAAGGTGAAAATTTAGACTTACACTTAATATTAGAAAAACTGTCACTCATAGAAAATAGAAAGTAATTGGCAAAAGTTTTTATTTCTGGTGAACTATCTGAAACCAACTCAACTGGAAAAAGTGTTGGAAGGTGAACAACCCCTTTAAATGTGAACCACCGCGCAACACAGTATGATAATAGACCCCTAATAGTTCAGAGCAGTTAGTTGAAGATCAATTTCGTTCAGCAGGTGGTTGCACTCATCTAGCATCTGAATCCTTACTTCCCAAATTTCAGTACAAGTGGGTCCAACACAGATGAGCACTGTGATGTGTGTAAAATAAAAAGACACTTGTTTCACTAATGGAAGTGCTAGCCCAGAAATGCTTTATTCCAAACTTTGATTATATGATTGAGAATTGGCCATGCACCCCTGAGATTGCTTGATTGGAGTGCGGATACTGAAGATATATATATATATATATATTTATTCTATGTAACAGACACCTTTGATTTTCATTGATTTTCACCTTTGATTTGACTTTTCTCTATAATAAAAAGACTGTAGTAGAATTTTTCTAAAGTTATCGTAAATACCTTATAAATTACTTAATTTACATTCAGCGCATCCGACATGATGCCTGCGATTCGTCTCAGCACATTGGAACAGACGGTATTGCATTGAAAGTCGCCCGTGGAGTTCTACCCTTATAGTTTAAATATATTTGGCAGCCTTAAGGCAAGTTGCTCTATAGAATATCCAGGACATTCTCAGTTCCCAAATCATTCTGGTTAGTCGATTCCATACTATGTATTTCCTAGAGCAAAGACACAATGCCAAATTGCAGTTTGGTTTTAAAACTGGCGTATTGTTGGTTATTTTTGTTGTTTGTTTTTACAGACAGTCTTATGACTTTATGATACCTTGTGATATTGTATTGTGTTGTTCGGAGGTATAAAGAGAAAAGATAAATATAAGTTTTACACGGCGCAGTATTAACCCTGATCATTTTGTAGGTCCCAGAATACAGGGTATGTGAAAGCTTACTGCATATTATATGATGTTTAGCATTTTAAAAAAGCACAGCCACCTATGCAACCAACCATATATTTCCTTTCTATGGTAACATGATGGAGCTACTAAACCTTTTTTTGAATTTTAGGGATTGTTTTCCTGTGACAAGTCATGTCAGTAAGATGGTGTGTATGACCGTCGCCTAAGGTTCTACCGAGTCATCTTGAGAATTCCTCATTGTCTGTCATAGTTATCTGCCTTGTTCTCATACACACCCAAAGCCCTCCTGTCAATCCTTTAATCCTATAAGTAGGAGCAGTGAGGTATGATCAAGTGGGCAGAACATGTTAAAACCCAATTAGGGTGGCAACATGGATACATCTAACTAAGGTTACACAGCCAGCAAAGACAGATGCCCAAATGTGTGAGAGGATTCAGCAGGCGCACAGCCTCACCCACTATAACAAAATCCCACAAACATGCATTGTGCCCTCTCCTGACCTGTAAGAGCTGACATGCTGATGCTTATATTACTCAATGGAGGCATTCCTTACTTCTCCTGGGGATCAGATTATATCCGCCCTCTCTTGGAGGCCTGCCAGGCAATCATGCATTATCTCTGCATATTGTTCCTCCATGTACTGAGTGGGAAGAGATCATTCAGTAACCTATAGCGGCACAGGGCAACCTACACTTATGAAATGAGCTCAGCTATTTATTTTGAGGGTGCCATGCATTCCCTGGTTTAGCCGTTTGAGTGATGAAGAACTGGAGAATGCCCCATGACTGGCAGCTGTAGTCTCTCGGGGGTCATTTACGAGCAGGCTGCAAGTTACAGTTCTGCCATAGTAATGCCAGTCAGATGCAAGGCTGAATAATATCCAGGGGCAGCTGCTTATGCCAATACTAATCCTGATTAATCCATTGGTACTAATGTTCACGGGAACCTTAGGTCTCAGGAGTGACACAGGAGTTGGGGAGCACCAGCAAGAAAAAAAAATCCTGGGGTGCCAAATAAAGGATATGACTGCCTATTTGGTAACACTTTTTGGATGCATTGGAGGTGGTTGACCCAAAAATAAACCTAAACTGCATAAAGCTAGTGTTTATATGCATGATGTACAGGAGCTAATACACATAAATGAAATTGGGTAAAAGGTGTTTGGGCAGTCGGCACAGGCACATGCCACAGGACCCTGTTAAAATACCCAGCATATGGCTCCCTGCTAATGCCAGACTAGTTCATCATTCATCACAAGGGAAATATCAGCATTTGTTTAATGCAAACCCATCCCTTTATTATTCGGCAAGAAGTCACATCTCATTTTGCAGTCCTAGAATGACTTGTGGAAAAAGCAGTAAAGAGGAACTTTGGAACTGGATTAAATGTGACAGATTCAGTGAAGTTTCTTGCAGAACAGGAGAGGGAATGAATAGTGCGTTTTGTTAAAGTCGGGCGGAGGAATTCATGTGCTGTCTTTGCAAGTCAATTGACAAAACATATCCCCTGTTTCCAGCTCCCTTGCTCCCATTCATTTTAATGCTGTAGTCATATCTTTGGGGTCATTCTGCTATTTATCCTCCGGCTCTTTAAGGCATGAGTCACACTGCAATCAATGTGTAACGGAGGAGTATTCCTGTGCTCAATTATGAACTACAATTCTCCACTTCCTAACGTTGGCATCACTGAAGAAGAGGAAGGTGCTGTTTGCCACTAGATTAATGTCAGCAATTGACTCTTCAAGGATAACAACTTGCTTTGATAAACTCTTCCCAATTCCGAGAACTAAAGGTTCACTCTTTCTCTTATCTTTGAACAGCCACTTGCTAATGTTGAGCTTATGCCAAGCAGCGCAGCTATACAAACTTCAGTGTCCTTGCCCATTCTTTTAATACATGTATGGGACCTGTTATCCAGAATGCTCCGAACTTGGGATTTTCCAGATGAGGGGTCTTTTCATAATTGGTCACTATCCAATAAAGGGATGGTTCACCTTTTAAGTTAACTTGTTGTAGATGGCCAGTTCTAAGCAACTATGCAATTGGTCTTTATTATCGTTTTTTTTAATTACAGGTGTGGGACTTGTTATCCAGAATGCTTGGGATCTGGGGGGTTTCAGATAATTGATTTTTCCATCATTTGGATCTTCATACTTTGTCTACTAGAAAATCATGTAAACATTAAATAAACCCAATAGGCTGTTTTAGCTTCCAATAAGGATTAATTATGTATTAGTCTGGATCAAGCAGGGGCGCTTCACAAATGAGGCGACTGGAGACTGTCGCCTAAGGCGGCAGCACCCCACTAGGTACCAGGGGCGGCTCTTCTAGCGCAGAGAGCGCAGTTAGGCTCTCTGTGCTAGTGCACTGGCCCTCTCTGCTGCCCTGGTGGACCCCCCGGACCCCCTCAGGCGCAAAAAGGTAAGTGCACAGTGGAGGGGTGGGGCGGCAGCAACTGCTGCTTCCTCGGGCAGCGGAGGGGCCAGGATCACCCCTGGGATCTAGCACAAGGTACTGTTTCATTAACACAGAGAAAAAGGAATTGTTTTTAAAATTTGGATTTTTGAATGTTACCGATCTTTGATAAATGTATACTTTAAAGTATTAACCTTTATATTTTAAAGGAAGTATTAAGTAGTAAATATTTTATATTCCGGTTGCAGTCCTTCTATTGCTTCTATAAAATAGTCTTTTTTTTGGGATACCCCTACCTTCAAATAGATTTATTGTGCCTTTCTTTGTCTCATAATCCTTGTCTCCACCCTTCTTATACTTCTGGTTTAAGATCTTCACTAAGGAATAGCTGGGGCGCGTGTTAGAATATTTGGGGTGCGGCCACAACTAGTAATAATGGAGTCATCAAGAAAACCCTCCTACATTGCTTGTATAGAAAGAGTATGCCTTCCTCTGCACCAACGTCAATTAAAGAAATATATGGGGCCAGGTTAAACAGATATGACTTTCCCCGAAGAACTGACTATGCTTTTCTTTCTCACACAGCACAAAGTTTGTTAGGTTTCTGCTTCTGTCAGTTTTCCCCAGTTGGAATAATCTGATGTTTAATAAATGCTTTCCTTGTGCAACAGTGCTGTTTTCTATCCTGCTATTAAGGGATTATGTCTGGGACATTGTATTAGTGAGGAGTGTCAGAGGCGTCAGAGACCTAAAGCAATTATTAACCCCTTCCCTTTGGAGATTTGCTCTCACCATAGTAAAAAAACATCAAAATGCCCTGTGTTTGTTGTTGTCATTTTAGTGTAGCTAAGGCTTGACGAACAGACGCCAGAGCATACAGTAGAACCCCCATTTTACGTTTTTCAGGGGGCCAGGAAAAAATTATGTAAAATTAGGGAAAATGTAAAATCAGGGAAATCTGTTAAAAGTAACTTTTTCTTCAAGTACTGAAATGATAGAAGCACAGGAGTCTGTTTTACTTTGAGATACAATATTTACAGTGTTCATAACAAGGGTTAAGCATTGCAGTGTTAATTTTACACTATGGGGGGCATGTGCAAGTCTCTCTGTCAGTCACATACACAACCTAAAGCAATAAGTGGGGGGGGCGTGGCTAACGGCTCGATGTGAAGAGACGTACTTGTGTGGAGCTCCGGTGCCTGACCTTCCAATAATCCTGATTTAGCCCAAAAAACTGACTACGAAGTGGCCAAAGTGGAGCAGAGTGAGGAGCGGGAGCCGCCTAGACTGCTGATGGGGCAAAACCGAGCACAAAAACGGGCATCTGAGGCGGCTGCGAAGCTGGGTAAATATGCCCGCGAAGATAAGGCTGCGCAAGATGGCGCTGACCGTTCCAGGCCTACCTCCCCGACAGCAGACCACTCTGATTCCCGCTCCGACCCGCCCGAGCCGTCGCTGTCGGACCTGCTGGCGCAGATCCGGGCCACCCGGGATACGTGTACGACACTAATTACTGCCAAAACGGATGAGATTAAGGTGGATTTATCCATCATCCGGCATGATATGCAAAAGATCCGGGAAAGAGCAAAGGCCGCGGAGCAGAGGATTGGCGACCTGGAGGATGTGTGTTTGCCTCTTCCTGAACGAGTGCAGCAACTGCAAAGAGACTTACTACTAGCTCACCACAAGGCAGACGATATGGAAAATCGGTTGCGCAAGAAACAACTTGCGCTTTGTGGGCTTTCCAGAGCAGGCAGAGGGGGAGAGCCGGAACAGTTTCTGGAAGGATGGCTGAGAGAGATATTCGGGGACTTGTCCCTATCGGCCTCTTTTGCGATTGAGAGGGCCCACCGGATCCCCACGAGACGTGGACCCCAGGTGCCCTCCAAGGCCACTCATAGCTCGACTCCTCAACGCAAAGGACCGTGATGGGATCCTTAAACAGGCAAGGCAGAAGGAAGCCATGACCTTTCAGGCTCACCGTATTTCAATATACGCCGATTTTTCTGCAGAAGTCCAGAAGCAGAGGATGCAGTTTACAGAATGCAAGAAACGCATGCGGGCTCTAAACCTACAATACGCAATGTTGTACCCGGCAAAGATGCGCGTCACTCTGGATGGTTCGACGCACTTCTTTCAATCGCCTAAAGACCTTAGCGACTGGCTGGACGGACGGAATCTGAGGGAGAATAACAACCCTGCTCAGCACCAGTGACGCTGAGATGCCCTTTGCGGATCCCTTTCTTCGCTCCATGCACCGGTAAAGCCCCTACTTTCCTACAGCCTCCTAGCAGCATGCATTGTAAGTACTTTTATCCTATTACAGCCTAGCGGGAGGGGTATTGCAGGACTTGGACTTTCTACCCTGAACTCCTGGCCAGACCCGCTTCCGGAAAGCTATGGCATATTATCCCTATATTTGCATTTGAACTCTAGCCGGGGGACTGTATGTAATTGAAGGCCGTAATATCATTGGGGCCACTCCTGGCTGCTTCAGCACGACTCGAAGGGAGGGCACCTCATGGAGCATTCTACAGTTGTTGTTTCAGTTCACCGCGCATTTTAGCGCACTGCACTGGCCACCCCAGTTATGTTCACTGAAACTGTTTTGGGATTAATTCTACCTACAAGTTGGGGAGGTGGTAGAAGGGGAGGGGGGAACTTCAGAGGGTTCAGGAATGTTATTATTGTAATTGGTTCTTGTGAATTTACTGCTCAGGTTATGGGAGCTTTGATTGAGAGATGTATTTTTTGGATTGCTTATCCGTGCTGACCTACCCCTCCTATAATCCACCATGACCACCACACTTCTAAGCTGGAATGTCAGGGGACTTAATTGCCCCATCAAACGTAGGCTAGTTATGGATTACCTCAAGCACAAAAAGATAGGTATTGCATTGCTTCAGGAAACCCACCTCACAGGCAGCAAAATCCTAGCCGTAAAAAAGCCCTGGGTGGGTTGGCACTTTCATGCCACTTATAGCACATATTCCTCAGGGGTGGCAATAATAGTTTCTAAACAAGTGCCTTTTCAGCTTCTAGACTTACGATCTGATTGTAAAGGCAGGTTCCTGTTTTTGCACGCTATGATTCATCACCAGGAGTTTATTATTGCCACCCTGTATATTCCGCCACCTTACAACTCCACCTGTGTTCTACAGCTACTGCACTTTCATAGCGAAATACCCACGAGCTAAGGTGATAGCCACTGGTGACTTCAATACTCTGCTAGACATCAAGTTGGATAGGCTCAGGGTACGACATCATGAGGGGGTTGATCCACAGTCTAATTTGGCCGAGCTAACTAAAGGGACAGGCCTCATTGAAGTTTGGAGGCATTTCCACCCCCATTCTAAACAATTTTCTTGCTTCTCGGCATCTCACTCTGTTCTCTCTAGGATAGACCTGGCTTTCGCCAATAGCTCTGCTTTAGTAAACCTGAAGGGTGCTGAGTATCTGCCCAGGGGAATAACAGATCATGCCCCCCTTGAACTGGTGCTTAATGTTGATCAAGTACAGCACACCAAGAGATGGGCCTTGAATCCTATTTGGCTATCGATACTTGATAATCAGAAAGGGCATGAATCCGCTATAACCGAATTCTTTTCTCATAACGCTCATACCGCTGACAGTACTATACTATGGGACACCTTTAAGGCGTTTTTAAGGGGTTACCTGAATAGCGAAATTATTGCACATAAAAGGCAGGCCAGGCAACTCCAGACTTCTGTGGAGCTAGAGGTCTCGCAGGCGGAGACCCTTTTAACGGTTAATCCATCACCCCAGAATTGTGCTCAGCTAAAACAGCTACAGGACAAATATGCTAAGCTCATGTGGGACAGATCTCAATACAGCCACCTATTCACGAAGGCTAGGATATTGGAACAGGGCGAAAAGGCAGGCAGGATGTTGGCTTTGCTAACTCGGGATCAATCAACACCTCCCATGATCACACAACTTAAAGTGGGGGATGGCACCCTTACTAACGACCCCGCAGAGATCAGGCAACGTATGGTTGCTTTCTATGCCGATTTGTACCAATCTAAATTAGACCCAGAGGGTACTGCAACTGAGTCTTTCCTTGCAGGCTTGTGCTTCCCAGAGCTCCCGGCAGACTGTGTGGAATTTTTAGATCAACCCATCACAACGGTGGAAATACAGGAAGCTATAGGGTCATTCCCGGTAGGCAAAGCCCCTGGAGCGGACGGAATCCCTATAGAATTCTATAAACTTCACTCTGCACTACTAGCCCCCCATCTCCTTAAAACTTATAACTATGCTTCCCACCATAACAGTCTCCCGGCCTCCATGTATGAAGCCTCCATAATCCTTCTTCCTAAACCAGGGAAGGACCCGACTCTACCTGAAGCTTATAGGCCTATTTCCCTTCTCACTGCTGATACAAAAATCTTGGCGAAAATCTTGGCTAGAAGGTTGGGGAAAGTGGTTACTCATATGGTTACGGAGGATCAGACAGGATTTATTCCGGGGAAAACAACGGCGCATAACATCAGAAGGTTGATGCTTAACCTTACCATGGATCATTCCAATATGGGGCAGAGGGCAATAGTAGCCTTGGACATTGCCAAGGCATTCGACACTGTAGAATGGAGTTACTTATGGAAGGTATTGTCCGCATTTGGGATTGGTCCTTACTTTATCTCCCTTGTCCAGTTACTATATGCGGCCCCTACGGCAGCCCTACGAATTAATTCATTGTTAACCCCAGCTTTTGCCTTGACCAGAGGTACGAGGCAGGGGTGTCCCCTCTCCCCATTATTGTTTGCCTTGGCTATCGAACCGTTAGGCCTTGCAGTCAGGCAGAGTCCTCGGATTTCAGGCTTTCAGATACGGGGAAGGGAAGAGAAAATACAGCTATATGCGGATGACACGCTGATTTACTTGGGGGACACCCATGCCTCTCTCACTGCCCTTCTGGACATAACTAAGGTTTTTGGAGAAATCTCTGGCCTAAAAACTAACCCCTCTAAGTCAATTATATTTCCAGTGGACCCAGAGGTGGGGGATGGTATTAGGGCAGATATACCATTACTGAAAGTTCGGCAATTCACATATCTAGGGGTGACGGTGGCATTGCCGGTGTCATCTTATTATGATCTTAACATAGCTCCATTGTTGCAATGGGTTCAGCGTAGATTTCAAGTTTGGAAAAATTTGCCACTGGGTCCTATGGGCCGCATACAGACCATTAAAATGATTATAGCTCCTAAACTATTGTATGTACTGTGGCACACCCCCCTTATAGTACAAAACCGCTTCTTTCTTGACCTGGCTGCTATCTTTAGGCGGTATATATGGGGTACCTCCCGAAACAGACTGTCCTTAGCCTCACTCTGTAGACCGAAGGATGAGGGAGGCCTGGCGGTCCCTGACATGCACCAGTACTATGTGGCAGCACAACTCTCGCAACTGTGGTCTTTGAAATTCGCTGGGCCAGGGGAAGCAGTGTATCAGCTGTGGCAGGAGATACTACAAAGTGACCTGCCTCCCTTTTACGCCCTAACGGCCATAAATCCAAAAAATGCTATGCTTTCTAAAACCAACCCACTTCTACGATTGCAAAGAGACATTGTTTCAAGGGTTCACCATCTAACCAACCCGAAGGGTCTAGACCCGTTTACGACCTTATGGTATAATGCTAAATTGACCCCGTTGGATAAACTCGTAGTTCCTAGAATCTGGTTAGAGGCTGGGATCTGTTGCCTAGATCAGATATGGGATGAACAAGGTATAATTCCATTTGATACTCTTAAGGAACAGTTCTCCGTCCCCTCATCCCAGTGGCTGACATACCACAAAATGAGATGGGCAGTGAAGAAAGCACTTAAACCAGATAATTTTAATTTACGGAATACCCCTGTGGCTGAGGTGTTTAGACAGGATCAACCTAGCCACAAAATTTCTAGTTTCTATAAAGCCCTGCAAACCACTAATCTGCAAAAATCCTCCCTAAAAGTGAGAGACCGTTGGGAGGCAGATCTCTCACCATTTACTGATGAACAATGGGAACAGGTACTTCATACACCTCTTCGGATTTCTCCTATTTATAAGTATAGGATATTACAACTGTACTTTGTGCATAGGGCCTATTACTCAAGAACAGTACTACATAAAATCAATCCAGAGATCTCGCCAGCTTGCTTGAGATGTGGTGCGGCCGAGGGCACGATTCTACACACTTTCTGGGCTTGCTCGGAAATTGTACCCTTCTGGGTAGCGATTCAGAGCCGTATCACTAGGATGCTAGGGTTTGAGATACCATTGGATCCCAAGTGGTATTTACTAGGTATGGACCCCCCAACTCCTCTAACGAACCCAGCCCACACTATGGTTCACAAATTACTATTCTTAGCACGTAAAATCATAGCCCAACACTGGAAAGCCCCAGACCCTCCTTCCTATCAGCTGTGGTTGAAGTCGGTTCAGGACTTACAAAAAGTGGAGGATTTGATTGCTAAGAGAAAGGGTTCTACTAAGGCTAACATCGCTATTTGGCAGCTTTGGATCCTGGAACATGTCTGATTACGCCTAGGGAGCCGGTAGTAATTACCTAACGCTTGATTAGGTTACAGCCCACTTATCCTACGCTACAAGATAGCGCACAACTTTTTCAGATACGAACAGCCTTAAGGTCAAATCATAGGATGCAGTTCATTTCAGGGAAATGCAGTTTGTTTATGTCTTTGCTGTCCATAACCATGTGAGTTTACAGTGTTCAGTGGATCCCTTTCCTAGCGAAAATTATTATGGTTCTTCTGTAAGTTGAGGTACAATGCTTATGAGTGTCATGTATGTATCTATTTGGTCAAGATTCTGAGATTGCAGGTTATCTAAACCCAATCTGCGTATTGGGTAATGTTCCCTTTTGTATGTGCACTGAACTGTGATAATGTTTGTACAACTATTCTGTTTATTTTTTTTTTTTTTCTCTCTCAATAAATCTCACTTGAACCAAAAAAAAAGCAATAAGTGATTGGTGCAGGACTCTGTAAGGGGCAGACGAATTGGAATTTTACATTTACAGGCAGAACCATGGCAAAACCTCATTATTTCACAAGTAATAACATTCATGGAGGATAAAAAGCAATTTTTGGGTACATCTGGACAAAATTCTGATTTAAAATCCAGAAAACATTACGTTACATCAGGGAAATGCACTCATAGAAATGGATTATAAATAGCTGCGACCACAAATACAAAATGTAAAATGTGGAAAACTTAAAATCAGGGTACCTAAAATCGAGTTTTCAGTGTATTTCTTTTCTAAAGACGCTGCTTCCATGTTCAGTGCAGATTATTCCTCCCATATTCATCATGAGATGGCTTTCACAAAGCCCACTCTTAAAGTGGACCTGTCACCCAGACATAAAAATCTGTATAATAAAAGTCCTTTTCAAATTAAACATGAAATCCAAATTCTTTTTTTTTATTTTTTTTTTTTTATTAAAGCATTCATAGTTGTTGTAAACTCTTTAAAAAATTGCAGCTGTCAATCAAATATTGGCTGCCCCTCCTCTATGCCTTAGGCATAGATACAGGGCAAGCAATTAATTTCACTTTCCGTTCAGCATTTCCTAGATGTCACTGACATCAGGTCCCCTAAACAAACAAGATTTTGAGATGATACAAGGCTTGCCTTTATAACAGTGTCCACAAAATGGCTCCTGCCTGCTTGCTATAATTATGAATTCCCACACTAACAGGAAACAAGATTCAAATAATTTATATAGTGTAATTAAAGTTTATTTTGCTTGACTAACATGATAAAATAGGACTTGGAATTTTTTTCGGAGTGACTGGTCCCCTTTAGCAATACACCGTGGAAAACACCTGGTGGGCCCTGTCCGGCCTAGACCTGCTCCCCTTCACCGCTGCCCTGAACCACCACCTCCTGGCCTAGTTGCGAAAGATAAAAGGTACGAGACAAAGCGCGTGGGGGGTGGTTTGTTGGGGGCTTTGTGGTATGGGCAGGGGGTCGGAGGGGGTCCCCTGTAACAGCAGTCCTAGTGGGCTCCCCCAGTCTGACCCTGCATACTGGGGTCCAAACAGCCTACTGGTTTAACCAACATGTTTCAAATATAATAACAATCCAGCAAATTGTAGTGGGCGTTAAATATAATCACAAATTGTTATTGATTTAGGTTATATAGCTTTAGTATGATGAAGGTTTTAATGTTTTTTGAGTGTGTTCCCTCAGCATAAGAAAACAACTAGATGATTCATGCTGTCTGTCCCTAGCTCAGAAGTGGTAGGAAAGCAGCTGGGCCTAACCCCTCACTCATGTAGGATGTCTCACTGGCTCACACCAGTTGTTCTGCTACTTAGTCACTACCACAATTCTGCTCGCTTTTGTTGAACTTAATGTATTTTGGGCACATGACAAAAAACTGTACTGCACAAACACAATAAGTGCCATTTACAGATCGCGACTGTATGTATTTTGTGCCCCTGTGTGTGTGTGTGTGCCCATTATTATTATTATTTAAATTGTTTCCTTCATCCTTGGGCAGCTGAGCTTTATGAGTATAACATCAGAAAAACAAGGAAGTTTGTCAAAACATTATTGTGTATGTAGAGCAGGCATAAGACAGAGCAATTTGTAAAATATTTTATGAAAGAGCTACAGAAAGCCTAGAGGTAGTAAAAGGGAACCAACAATAAGAGCACCCAAATGCAAGAAGAAAATTCAAAGGCACGGTTATCAAATGCATAGATGTTTATCAAAACTGAGAGAGCTGAAAGGCTGTTATGTAAAGTTAAATAGAACAGACAAGCACATCAAATTATGTAATGCCCTATAAACTGGCCAATGTGCCATTTAAAAATGCCCATCCTCTAGGGATTTGTCAGTAAATGAAACGCAAGGCCCTCACTTCAGTTGCTTAACCACAGTCACAATCTACAACAGTTCACTGGAATTGGATCCAGGCTCTGTAAAGCTTTTTTTTAAAATTTTTTTGCCATATTACCCGATACAGTACAGGTATAGGACCGGTTATCTAGAATGCTCGGGACCTGGGGTTTTATGGATCTTTCCGTTATTTGGATCTCCATACGCTAAAGGGGGTTGTTAAACTTCCAAACGCTTTTTTCAGTTCAACTTGTTGTTCCCCAGAAATAGAGTGTTTTCAATTAATTTCCATTATTTATTTTTACCGTTTTTTCAAAATCTAAGTTTAATGTTTAACGTCCCTGTCTCAGGTGCTTGAGTCTGGCAGCTCAGTAATTCAGGTGCAGACTCTAAACTGTTACAATTTTGCAACAATTAGCTGATACATTTCTCAGCAGCATCTGTGGAATATAAGTGCAACTATTGTATCAATTCAACAGCTGCCTCTAATGAAACCCAGGCATTCTGGTTAGCAGGATCAACTATAAGAAATGTATCAACTATAAGTGTATCAATTTAGAACAATTTATTTATTTCTGGTGCACAACTAGGTGTCTAAGGTTGAACAACCCCTTTAAGTCTACTAAAATAAGACTTAAACATTCAGGATTCCAATCAGGACTAATTATATCTTCGTTTGGATCAAGTACAAGGTATGGTTTTATTATTACAGAAAAAAGAAATCATTTTTAAAAATTTGGATTATTTGTATAAAATGGAGTCTATGGGAGACAGCCTTCCCATAACTCTGAGCTCTCTGGATACTGGGTTTCCGGACAATGAATCCCATACCCGTACATTTGTCTGTATGGTTTCTAAATTGGTTGGATAACTTATGCTGATGCAAACATGAAGATGTCTGGTCCATAGCTGAACAGATTTTGTACATTGCCAGAATAAAATGAGAGCCAGAGACTGACCAGGTATGGGGGGATTCATTTATAGTTTTAGCCTCACGCAGTCCAGTAGACTGGACATTCAGTCATGATAGTCTGGATTAGTATCCAGTATGTTATGGACATTCACCTTCAATGGTTAAGTAATGTAATGTCATCTTTGCAGAGTATCAAGCCTATAAATTCATAGCTGTCTGGGAATGATACACACAACAGGCAAAGAGTTTACTGTGCTCAGTGTAACGTTCTGCTCTGTATAGTGTAACACAGCTATAAACCCAGCACACATGTCAGATATGACTAATTTATAATCCTAACCCAAACAGCCAGAGACAGACTTGAGTTGGTGCAATTAGAGTGCTTCCAGACAGTAATGGTACTTTAGAAAGGTAATTACGCCTCTTAGTGCTAACTGGAAGTTGTACTTTAATTTTGTTGGGTTATCAGAACACTAAATACTGCTTGATGTAAACTTTCCTGCTTGAAGGCTAAGTAAACCTGAACTTTGTAATGCCTCTATGTGAAAAAGCATTTTGTAACAGAAGCATATTTGTATTTGAAAATTATTTGTAAATCGTATGCCAAGTAAAGCAAATTTTCTTTGATAAATTCATTTATAATGATGAATAGACAGATGCTCCTGGTTTCTTTTTGTGGTCAAAGGTTTAAAGTACTGGTATGGGATCTGTTATCCAGAATGCTCGGGAACTGGTGTTTTCCATTGGATCTTTTTGTAATTTGGATCTTCATACCTTAAGTCTACTATGAAATCTTGTAAATTTTAAATACACCCAGTAGGCTGGTATTGCTTCCAATAAGGATGAATTATATCTTAAGGTGACCATACACGGGCCGATAAAAGCTGCCGATAGACCAAGTCGGCATCTTATTGGCCCGTGTATGGGGCCCCCCGGCGGGCTTCCCCGATCGAGATCTGGCCGAAAGTTGGCCAGATCTCGATCGGATGGGACAAAAAATCCTGTTGCATCGCGGCCGCATCTGTTCGTTGATGCGGTCCCGCGATCCGACCGCCCGTTCCCAATCGTTAGGATCCGATCGTTGGGCCCTAGGGCCCACAATCGGATCAGCCCGATATTGCCCACCTCAAGGTTGGCATATCGTAGAGAGATACGCTCGTTTTTCGACATCGCCAAACGAGCGGATCTCTCCGTGTATGGTCACCTTTAGTTTGGATCAAGTAGAAGGTACTGTTTGATTATTACAGAGAAAAAAGAAAAAAATTGTAAAAATTTTGATTTGGATTAAAAATGTTATAAGAATCCTCCTCATCACTTAGCACATGGTAAATATTACATGGTGCCTGATTTAAATGTTGGCTAAATCTGAATGTTAGCTTTGAAAATTACACCCATATTAAGGCATCCCATTGATCCCCTCCAGTTTGTGTTATAAATGAGAGGTCAGCATGTTCCCAAGAGCACTGAAGAATGTGGTAGCCAATCACATACGTACATACATATATCTGTCTTTCAACTCATACAGAGAGAGATAAGTTGTAGTTCCACTTCCAGGTCCATCAAGCTGCTGGCTGGTTGTCCTCCAGTTGGGCATTGGCTCACATTCCATTGTGCAGTGCGGGGTGTCAGCTTTGTGGAACTGCCAAGTAAAGCAACCAGCTGGAAGTGGAACAGCTAGCAACTACTAGCAAGGTTAGAGGTGTGTAATAACAATGAGAACTAATTGCTCATTATATTATCTGCTTTATTAAAATTTTGGATTTTTTACAGTTGAAACATATTTTATGGACCAAACTGGGGTGACTTTTCCCTAGTAGCAGGAGGCTGGCATTTGTGCATTTCAGTGATTTTCTCCATGGAAAAGTGCAGTGACCACCATCTCTAAAAGCAGCTGTTGCAGGAGAACCAGTAATGTAACAAATATGGTTGAACATGCCATCGTTAACCCATCCAACAGCAGATGATGTCAGAAATATATTTTGGTGCATGGCAGAACATAGCTGAGTAGTAGAGAGTTAAATAACCGCGTGTAGCATTAGACAAGATGACATTTACATCACATTACCTTTGCTGGAACTGCCAGTTTGTATAAAGGTTACTACATCTTTCATGGTAGACAGCGCACAAATTTTGAGAGGGAATAGTTTGTTTGCTTAAGGTTTCTTGGGAAGTGCATTAAACAGCTAATTAAACACAGGCTGGTTCGGCAGTGACGTTAGCCTTCGTATGTGACGTCCCTTCCTATGGAACATACTGATGTGAGAGACTCCTGTGACATGGTTCTGGGCAGGTGTAAGAAAAACACAGCACTTCTGCCAAAACACCCTGTAGTCTCTTTTCCCAGGCCTTGTGTTTGCCATGGACAGAGATGCAAGTGTTTGTTACACAATGCTTACCTTGCTGTTCCGCTTCAGCAGAGCCTGGTGCCATTCATAAGTAAGCACACCATTAAATATGAATGGGGAGCAGGTGCTGATGTGGATGAGAAGTGCACAACTGAAGGTATTGCCTCCAGGATGCTAAAGGGTAGAGTCTGCCTCTCAGGGGGAATTTCCTACTGATAAACAGGATCTACCCCAGCGTCAGCATCAATCTATGGGATTTTTACTTGTCCGTGTCCAATAACGTCAACAAAGGCGAGCAATTCACATGTATTTAAAGGAGAAGAAAAGGCTAAAATGAAGTATGGTCTATATATATATATATATATATATATATATAGATATAGATATAGATATAGATATACCTATACCGACGTCTGAACCGTCGTCAGGATGCATCCTGATGACGGTTCAGAGGGAACCGAAACGCGTTGATGTGGGGTAGATTGTAACACTCCAATAAAAGCCTTTTTCACAATACCCGTGAGTGCTCTTAACTACATATTCATATGCTATTCTTTGAAGAAGCACCAGGGACGTGATTGATCGATGGTGAGTGCCGGTTTAACAAACTATATATATATATATATATATATATATACACATATACACACCAGTAAATGCTGCTCAAAGTCTTCTGTCAAAGAAAACCACAGCATTTCTTTCATTTTATTGTGTTTAGATGGGCTTCTGTATCAGACTTCCTGTTTTCACCTTAAACCTCCAGGGCTAGGGCTTGAGCATGCTCAGTTTCCTCCTTTCTCCCTCTACTCCTCCTTCCTCCCCTCTCTGTTGTAATCTGAGCCCAGAGCTATGAGTTAGCAGGGAGAGACTCGGACAGGAAGTGATGTCACACCATGGCAGCTGCTATCCTAAACAAACAGAACTTCTAGATCTGTTCATTCAGGTATGGTAAAGCATTCTGCAGAATAGATATAGTGATATAGCTTACTCTATTGTGGCTAATTTATTGGCAATAAACTACTTTGGTAGCTTTCCTTCTCCTTTAAATAAACGGTTACCCTGGTCTTATACAGAGTTTTCTCCTGAAGCTCTAATGCCCTTCATAGAAGTGAATTTATGTATGAAGGGCAGTTCCACTGGCGCTGCTTGTATCAACAGGTCACAGCCATCGGTGGGAAGCTCCACAGGCTGCCCGCCTCCTGTTGCCATCTCCAGCCGCCATCTCCAGCCAGCGGTACTTCCTACAGTTGGCTGAGTGCCGTCTACCTATTTGGGGTGCAGTCAATTGTTCATCCTATTCTCCATTTGCTGGCCCAGTTCGATTTGTTAAATACTTAAATATATGTCCAGCATGATTAATTTTCTTTATGTAAATATAATTATGCCTTCATTCAGTTATTTACTCTGCTTAATCAACAAGGAGCCTTGAAGCTTGTGTTACACAGGGCAATTAACACTTGGCCAAAGTGTAACATATTTCAGCCTACTGAGCAAGGCCTGGAAGCCTGTGCCAACTGAGGCATCTGCTCTTGAATGTTCTGGCCTGCACCTGCTCAGTGACACTTGTATGTGGCTTAGAGCCGAATATCCGATTTAGTCATTTACCATTTGTTACTATGGACAAGCAGTTGATGACAATGAACTTGTTGGTGAAGTCACCAGCATTCATGTTGGCCTTTTCCATCCTGCTCACTTCTGACTGGAGCAAATGGTTACTATAGAATTTCTGTGCAGGGCTATGTCTCATACAATTAAATATACCCTGTTAATTTTACTTCTTCATTTAAAAATTATTGGAGAAATAGTTGTTCAGCTTTGTATTAACTTTTAGTATGACTTAGAGAGTGTTATTCTGAGACAAACTATAAAACATAAATAATGAAGACCAATTTAAATATTTCTTAGAAATGGCCATTCTATAACATACGAAAAGGATCCACCCCTTTAAAGTTAAAGCTTATTTTTTGTATATTTGTGACATTTAATATGGATGGGAGCTGCTGTAATGTTTACCCTGTCGATTACAAGTCTCCCCAGAAATGGTTACTCTTTCAAGAACGCAAAACTATAGGCTGTTCCCGTACTTTTTAAAATGTGTAGCCATAGGGATACTAGGATCTGGCACATTAACCAGAAGCAATGAGATGTCACTTCATGCTGATTTGCATGAAAGTGCTTGGTTTTAGCAACTGTTTAATACTTAAAGGAACCGTAACACCAAAAACTGAAAGTGTTTTAAAGTAATGAAAATATCATGTAGTGTTGCCCTGCACTGGTAAAACTGATGTGTTTGCTTCAGAAACATTACTACAGTTCATATAAACAAGCTGCTGAGTAGCAATGGCGGAAATTGAAAAACGGCTATATGGCACATAGTGGATAACAGATAACATTATGTTCTACAGAGCTTATCTGCTATCTGCTGTGTAACATGAGCCTTTTCTCCTTTGAATAGCTGCCCCCATGGCTACACAGCAGCTTATTTATATAAACAATAGTAGTGTTCTGAAGCAAACACCGCAGTTTTACCAGTGCAGGACAACACTGCATTATATTTTTATTACTTTAAAACAATTTCCTTTTTTGATGTTACTGTTCCTTTAATGCAAGGTTAATTGAATAGTTTAGTATGAAAATCGCATGCTAGATCTGGCAAACCACTTTCTTATTATCGTAAGATGGCAACAGTAACACAGTGGACCCTTTGACTACTGACAAAAGGGTTTTGAGAATTATTGTTCAATATCAAATGCATGGCCACAGATGGGACAGTCCTACTCTTTATAACTAATCAGACCCTGCAAGTAATATTTTGCAATAATATTAATGATATTTTGCACCAGGACCTGTCACCAGTGAAAATGGACCCTTTTACTGTTTTATTTGGTTTGCCGAAACAACGTACAAGCTGATGCTCCACTTCAGTTAATGCTCTGTTCCACCTAGTTCTTGCTATGTGAGTGTGTGCCTGTGTGCACGCCAGTCTGTATTTATGTATTCGTATGAATGAATGATTGTATGTTTGCTCACGTCTGTACATTGCAGGCCATCTCTATCCTAAAGGAATTAAAGGTGAAGCAGAAGCATTTATAAGTTATGCTAAATGCAATGTTGATGTACATAATAAACATAAAACATTATCCAGAAAGCTCCGAATTACAGAAAGGCAATCTCCCTTAGACTCCATTATAATCAAATAAACCAAAACTTTTTCTCTGTAATAATAAAGATAACTAAGATGTAGTTAATCCTTATTGGATCTGTTATCCAGAAATTCATTATCCAGAAAGCTCAGAATTACGGAAAGGCCATCTCCCATAGACTCCATTTTAATCAAATAATTCAAAATTTAAAACATGAGTCTCCTTTTCTCTGCAATAATCAAACCTAAATCTTAATTAAGACTTAATCAATCCTTATTGGAGGCAAAACTATCCATTAAATCCTATTCAGGTTTATTTAATGTTTACATGATTTTCTAATTTCCAGAAAACCCCAGGTCCCGAGCATTCTGGGTAACCGGTCCCTTACCTGCATTTTTTTTTAATTATACCTGAACCCCATCTAGCATAAGGTTGATTGAAAGATCCCACAGATCCATCTCTCACTTCTTACTTTCTATTTTCTATTTGTGACTGTTCTAATATTAATGTAAATCAAAATTTTCACCTTTCTAAAGCAGCTCTGAGGGGTGGGGGGGTTGTCGACTATCTAAACTATTCTAAACTGATACATTTAGTTGATACATTACTTAAATTTGTCCCTGGCTCAGAAGCTCAGAATTACGAAAAGGCCATCTCCCATAGACTCAATTTTATCCAAATAACCCATGTTTTAAAAAGATATTTTCTTTTTCTCAGTAGTAATAACACAGCAGCTTGTACTTCAAATTAAGATTGAATTCATCCTTATCGGAAGCAAAACCAGCCTATTGGGTTTATTTCATGTTTACATGATTTTCTAGTTGACTTATGAAGATCCAAATTACGTAAAGATCTATTATCCAGAAATCCCCAGATCCTAAGCATTCAGGTTAACATGTCCCATACCTGTACCAGAGTTTAAAAATGTAAAAAATATTTACCTTTATATAAAAAAATTTTTTTAAAAAACAAAATATGGTGCTTTGTTTTTAAAGTTTTTGTCTTTATTTCCTCTTCAACAGATTAGTCTATATACTTCAGTTTAGCATAATTATTGTCAGGCTCTCGTTCTTAAATTGTTTATTTTCTTTCTGGGAAAAAAAAAACCTATAAGAAAGATTCCATTCGGTCCTGGGCTTGGAACATCAAATACAGCTTATTATATGCCTGACGTTCTGACGCTGCAACACACGCAGTCACAAGAAATCTTTATAGGGTAAATAACGGTGGTTAAGTAAATGAACTATCATTTCTCCTGTAATGACATCCTGAGGAATGTGCCTGCAATGGCACCAAAATGTCGCCTAATTTAAATCTCTTTTGATGTTGGAATCCTGATTTGCCCTGGAATCTTTGTATCCTTTCAATTTGGTATTGGTGTGTTGTCCTCCTGAAGGCACCTGCTGTAAGTAGAGTGAGTATATGGTTTGTTGTAATACCTAATGAGAATCAAGATGGAAAAAAAAAAAAAACGAAATTAGTGATTATTACTGATATCTTAGGGGCAAGGGGAATGTTTCCCTTTATAGATAGTGTTAAAGGTACATCCATCTGCCTGATTCCTGCATACTCTTGACATGGAAAAACTTTCTGGAGTAGTGACTATTTTGCCTGCTTTAAGCCGTTTCTGATTCAGGCAAACAACTTTAAATATTTCCTGCCTTGGAATCAATCCCTGTTAGTCCTGAGAAAACACGAGTTGGCTGGAGCACCTGTTCATTGCAGACAAGCTTCTCCAGCCTGCTATGTAGCAGCACGCATGTTTGTCCCTGGAATATGCAGTTTACTCCTCGTCTCTCTTCCACTATATACTTACTCACTGTTTCAAGTGGCTGCTGCTGATAAAATCAGACCTCATTGAATATAAATATATATATATATATATATATATATATATATATATATATATATATATATATATATATATATATATATATATAGAGGTTGGAAGGATCAGCACACTCCATTTTGCGATGAAAAAAGTGTTTCTTTATTAAACACACATAACTCCAACGTTTCGGTTCCGCCTGGGAACCTTTATCAAGTTCCCAGGCGGAACCGAAACGTTGGAGTTATGTGTGTTTAATAAAGAAACACTTTTTTCATCGCAAAATGGAGTGTGCTGATCCTTCCAACCTCTATATATGATACATTGATCGTGCACCTCGTGATCACAAGCTAAGGAGTGCGGACACCACACACAATTTGATTTATATATATATATATATATATATATATATATATATATATATATATATATATATATATATATATATATATATATATATATATATATATATATATATATATATATATATATATATATATGTATATATGTATATAGGCTCCTTGCCCTTCCACTTGTTTCCACCTGAGCAGAGACCATTAAACAGCCTTTATCAGTATTTTAGCAGTTGATGATTAGAAAACATTGCAAAAGATCATGGAAAATAATGCACATCATGGTGTAAACGATCCGTAAGAGGTCACAGTTCAATTGTTTTGATAAGTGATAGAGCAATGAGTGGCAGTTTCCTTGCTAACACTTTCTTTTTTGGGGCACAAATAATGGGTGCAGTCTGACTATATATGAATATATATAAAAAAAAAATATATATATATATATATATATGTATATACACACAGCATGCATCTGGGGCAGATGTTTGGATCACCTTTGGTTCAAATGGTACATTTCATAGAGTATATATAAAACAAGTCATTTAGAGATGTAGTTTCCTTTAAACTGACTTTTATAAAACAAGTCATTTAGAGATGTAGTTTCCTTTAAACTAACTTTAAATTTCTTTTTTTTTTCTTTTCCAAATTATTAAATATTTAAGTTTTTCCCATAGCTTTCCCATATGGCATTTAAGGTCAGAATTTGTCTGGCACCCTGTATTTTTACACTTCGCATTAGTGGTCTGAAATGGCACAAACACAACAATAAATTGAAAAAAAAAAGGTTTTCATCTCATTCAGGTAAGTTCAGTAAAATATAACCTTTAAAAAAAACTAAACAAAAAATAAAAACAAAAACTTACAGCTCAGAGGGAGAATCCCATGTGCCACTGTTTCGCCATCCAACAGCTATGTGTTTAAAGGGTGTTGATAAAGGATACATCAGGGAAATGATTCTCTGAGGGTTAGTGGGCTAGATAATATAGCTACCTGTCAATATCCCATTGTATTCTAAAGACTCATTTTTGAAAATGTTTTCCTTATTTATGAGTACTTGTAACTCATTTTTGAAGAATGATTATTTTTGAAGCATGCCACACAGTTATGTGGTGGTTCTAATTTAATAAATTAAATTTTTATTGGACTCTTCTAACTGATATTCTGAGTGCTATTGAGCTGTTTTTTTTCTGTTCCTATTTATTGTTAAATATTGCTCTTACTGAGAGAGCGCGCCCCAGATATAGGGAAGAATCTACATAATCAGGGAAGAAGTGGGTGCATGGTATTGTATATATGCATTATTAAAACAATGGCATCCTTTTCAGCATCAATATAAATAGTGTAAACAGATGTTTGCAATGGGAAGTTTCCACAATTATGATACATGGCGTAATTCACGTTTAGGCAACAACCGAGCTTTGCAAATAACTTTAGTTTACTAGTTTACTAGTTTACTCCGCTATTCTTATTTTTTGTGTGTAATAGCTTATATAACTTTTAAAAAGTGCACCAACAACCTCTTCTTTTGTACTTTAATTAAAAAAAGCCTTAGCATTTCCTAATAAGAAATCCCCTTTTGATGGAGAACTAAAATATTATGAGCAGTAGGATGATGAAGTTATGGCTTGCCTGTATTGACTGTGCCTTCCTTATAAATCCTGATAAGAATACTGTGCATGGATTGTTGTTGTTAAAGTGGGTATAGAGATCTTGGTTTGCAGGTTTGGTGGTAGTGGGTTTGTTTATTCATAGGGTTACTGTACCTGCTGTATGGTATAATCGCTTTGACTAATGTAGGCATGAGAAGATCCTACTGTAGTAGCTTTATCCCCTAGATCACAACATGTGGGTGTTGCTGATATTCTGACTCGTTCCCTGTGTTCTTTGTTACATTTCCACCCTGTGAAAGCTAACCAGTGTCTTTTCCTCTTGCCTTCATTAAGTTTTCAATTGCTTCCTAAGTGTCTCCTCATTCATGGAAACCCTGCCGGATCTCTAGTTGTCTCCAATTGACTCATTCTGTTGCCTTTAGCCTCCAAGTTACTTGAGTGACTAGTTTACAAGTCATTGACTCACTTCCTCTCATCCAGTTCCCTAATCAATTCAGTGTGTCCTTTGTCCTGTGCCTTTCCAAGGCTTGCTCTAACAAAGCTGTCTAATGGCTTGCAGCCGGCTGATCCTTCTGTGAGGACTTTCATAGTGCTTTTGGTACTTCCAATCACTTGTAAAGGCTGTTTATTTTCCTCCTCTCTTGCTGTGTAGGCAATGTCTTAAAGGTTGTTTTCTCTCTTTCATGAAGCAGTTATTGCTCTCCTTGTTTTGCCCCCAGACCTATAAAGGGAAGTGCCCATCACTGTGGGTTGGACTCTTCTGAAAGTCCCAAGCAGACTATTGCAACTATTTGCCAGCCCTCGCACAGTTTGTTAACCATATCTTGCTCACGTTACTACAGCAAATTATTCCAGTCTTTGGACAACCTAACAATAATACTTTTCTACTGGAACAGCCAACTGCGTGTTTCCTCTTGTCATTGACCATATGGACATATGTATTTCTTTTTTGGAATAGACTGTAAAGCATGAAATTAAGTTATCCAGGTTGAGGCTTAGAAACAAAACCAAAATATGGAAAATGAAGCTACATAGAATGGTTCTTGCTGTGTTGTCTCTAGAAGGGGATTATTTTTAAGTAAAGGCCACATTCTATGTTTAAAATGTCAGTCCCTTTAGGTCAGAAGGTTATATGCTCCATTCATATGAGGGTGAGTCACATCCCTGTAAATGTGTGGCACTATATATAGAGTAGCAATGTCTGGCATTGCAGCAACTGTCTCTGGTGATTTTTTAATTCAGGCGCTGGAAGGAAAACTCTGTATATAGTCAATATCTGTATATAGAGTAAGTAAGTATAAGTCCCATACTATGAAATGGGATGTATTGCTGGGTCATTGAACATATTTGTATTGTATATGTTTTACATGATTATCTTGGGTAAAGATTGATTCATTCTAAGCAACTTTTCATTTTATAGTTTAATAATGATTCGCCTTTTATGTCTCTTTTCGTCTCTCAATGGGGTTGCTGCCCCCAATATCTGAAAAACAAATTCTGAGTAAGGCTTCAGTTTTATTGCTATTGCATCTTTTTATTACTTATCTTTATATTCAGGCCCTCTCTTTTTCATATTCCATCCTCTTATTTAACCTACGGCTGTTGCTAGGGTAATTTGGACCCCATGAACCAGATACTGTAACTGCTTAAATCCTGACATGAAGAGCTGCTAAATAACTCAAAAACCACAGATAATAAAGAATTAAAACCCATTGCAAATTGACTCAGAAAAACACAGTTTACTTGATGCTAATAGTTCATTTAAAGGTGAACATCCTCTTTAAAAGGCCCGTTAACTTGGAGTGAAAGAAGAGAATATTAGTTTTTTGGGGTGGTCCCCTTCACATGCGCATTACTACTAAAGGTAAGGTGTGGGGAGTGCCTTTACTTCCTTGTTTTGAAGCAATATATCTATCTATATCTATCTATCTATCTATCTCTATATAATACACAAAAGCCATGAATATCCTGTAAATTATATCCTTATAAACGGTGAGTTCTGATGTCATCAGTTATAAACGGTGAGTTTTGATGTCATTTCTGTCACATGACTCACTGAAACGTGTGTATTATAATAAATAAAGTACCCCCAGTTGCAAAATATGAGGATATTAGAAGTAACCTCGGAGTTCCATGACCTGTATGAAAACACTCGGCCTTGTGTTTTTATATGATCATGAAACTCCTCGGTAACTTATAAGATCCTTATATTTTACAAAAGGGGGTACTTTATTCACGATATATATATATATATATATATATATATATATATATATATATATATATATATATATATATATATATATATATATATATATATATATATACACACACACACTCTGAGGATGACGTCAAGGTTCAGAGGAAGCCAGAGTAAAAGCTACATGTTATGACAGATTTTACAAGACGCTTTCTGACTGCTCCTAGTTTTTATGAACAGGCACATAGCTCAGGAAATGAGGTTTTCTGGATCAGTAATTTGAGGTCCAAAATTCGATTGACTCCTTATGTAAGATTATTGATGCGGTATTAACATTTACAATTGTGTTACAAAAAAGTCAGTAAAAGGCACCCTTTCATCAAATACACACATTTTTTAATGGTGGCTAGCACTGGCACACTTATATGTTGTAGTTTGTTTCTTTCAGTACTGCTTGTGAGCAGACCTTCAGAAGCTTGTGTGCTTTTCCTATGTCTGCTGTTTGCCATTACCCTTTTGGTTTTGGTGATGCCTCACACCACACCCCCTCCCGCTAGACCACAAACCACAGAACAAGTCTTAGATTGAGAAAAGAGGTGTGGCAGGAGAAAAGGAGGATTTTGAAAGGGAATGGGAACAGTGGCTTCTAATGGCAAGGCAGAATCTGCAGCCAGTCTATTACTCGTCAGTTTTCAGGATAGAACATGGGGAAGCACAGGCGCCTTTAAATATTGATCTACATCTTACAGCATCCCAGTGATAGATGGAGGCTCCTGAGGGGTGGGGTGTTTGGGAGTTGTACTAATAGTCAGAGGAATTCATGTTGCCAAATCCTGCCCATGGAAATTGCATTCCCTCTTTTTCCATGTATGGTCTGGCGTATCTCACGCTTGCTCTCCTCCCCCCTTTGTTTACTAATGTTTCTCCCTGCAGAAATGCAACCTGGATTCCTTCACATAAAACACTGTGTATAGAGCCAGATGTATCCGTCCATTGACAGCTTGTTTATCCCTATGTATCTTAAGATAGCCTGCTAGGGGCATGTTACATGAATAAAAGGCAAGTGATTGACAATCCAAGCTCCTCTCCCGACAAACACTAGTCTCTCTTTTCCACATATACCTGTTGGGGCCTCATAGGGTTTTTTTTTTCCTCAGTAGTAAATCTGTTCACCCCCTTAGGCTGCTGGGTGAGATGTGTTTTGACGCTTTGTTTGATTCCCCCCCTCCCCTCCCCTGTACGTTGTGTTTTGACATTTTTTTAGGGGGGAGGTTGTAGCGAGGTGACTGTTTCTTCCCCTTTCCTGAGGCCCTTGCATCTTTGGAACATGCTTCTACAGGACCCTCTAGAGCTCCCAGAGAGGCATGCAGCTGAGGCACAAAAAAGGGGGCAGAATTCACCTCTGTGTTTGTTGGAATTTGGGGGAGGGTCTCGGTGGGTGAGGAGACGGGGGTGGTCTTGTGCCTTTCATGAACTGCACAGAGGCTACGGCTGGGGAGGTAAAAGGCGTTGGCATTGCCTGCCTATGATTATTAATCTAGTTGGTGCTTATTACAATGCAGGGGTTATATCCTTGTCAAACCAAAGTTTTCTTTATTAAATAAAACTGAGGGCAAAAGCTCTAGTATAGTAAGAGAAAAACATCATATTCAGAAATGAGAAGTCAGATTAGAAGATTGGTGGCCATTGGCTTGCATACTATGCTGATATTCTAGTTGAACAGCAGTGTGTGAAGGGGCAGGTCTTTGATTAAAGGAGAAGGAAAGCTACGGAGGCATTTTATTGCCAATAGATTATCTGCAATAGTGCAAGCTAGAATGCTATATTTATTCTGTAGAATGTTTTACCATACCCGAGTAAAAAGCTCTAGAAACTCTCTGTTTGTTTAGGATAGGAGCTGCAGTATTAATGTGGGGTGACATCACTTCCTGCATGAGTCTCTCCCTGCTCTGGGCTCAGATGACAATAGAGAAGGGAGGGGGGGGGGAAGAGGAGCAAACTGAGCATGCTCTTGCCCAGGGCAATGAGGTTTAAGCTGAAGGCAGGAAGTCTGATACAGAAGCCCATGTGTACAGAATAGAAGGAAAGAAATGCTGTATTTTTTTTGACAGGGGACTCAGAGCAGCACCACTTTGGGGGTTTACTGGTATATTTCGATGGACCTTTCTGATAAGGCTTACTTAGTTTTAACCTTTCCTTCTCCTTTAAAGGTAACTTTACAGCAGCTTGCTGCATGTTTACTAATTGGTGCGAAGTGGTGTCTCCTGTTTTGATGTGGTTGGGTTTGGTGGCAGGATGATGTCACATGTGATGTACCATAGAGAGAGAGTGATTGGATAGAGAATACCCCCTTGTCCTGCCCAAACGATATCTCCCTTTTAAAATGGTATATAGAAAATCAGGCTAAGTGATCATTTGCTTAGGCAAGTGTGTGTCTCATACACAGAACAAAACAAAATCTTCACTTGCTACAGCCAAGCATATTTATCAAATGGTGAACTTTAACGTTCACCCATTGATAAATACGTCTAAAAATCTTAATGACTTAATAGTGGCTATATAGTTAAAAAGTATATATAGATAATCCATACTGTGTACAGCATATGGCAATGTCTGTTGGTTTGATTTTTTCCCTGTCATTTCAAGAAACTGCACCTGCACGTTGATGCAGTCCTCAATCAGAGTTCCGGCGTACCACAAATTATGATTGATAGTTGGCCCAAGGGCCCAACGATCAAATCAGCCCAATATTGCCCAACGATCAGATCAGCCCAATATTGCCCAATTCAAGGTGGGCATACTGGTGAAAGATCTATTAGTTAGTTGAACTCACAAAATGAACAAACCTATAATGTATGACCAGCTTAAACCTCTTACCCATGTAGCCAAGTCTATAGAGGTTAGTATTAGAAGGTTTTTGGTGTTTAGTACCTCTTGCTGATTTGGTCAGCCAAAAAATAGGCTGATTTTTAGTAACCACTGTATGGCAGCAAAGGGTTAAGATTTTGGAATATGTGTTTCTCCTTGTTGGCTTGATAACTTTACAGTAAAGGCAAAAGATAAGAATATAAAAGGGAGATCCTGCTTGTGTGGGAGGCAGGGGGCTGGCTTTAATTGTCGGAAGGATATAATTCAGTTGTTGCTGCTGGCAGCTGTTCATGCCTTTTTTTCATTCTGTGCTGAGGAAAATAGCTTTGCAAGTTCTCCATCACTCAGTGTGTGTAATTTGATCATGTATAGTAGTGCGAGGGGTGTTTTCTTGTAAAAGTGCCCCCACATTTAGGTCAGGGACTATTCTATTGAAAACTACAGATCCTGAGCAATGGCTGTGCAGGGAGGGTATACAGTGTAGCTGTACCTGGACAACACATATTCCTGCTCCATGACCTTTATATAGTAGGTGCTAGTAGAATACTTAGGTCCTTACCCAGTAAACACCAATGCTAAGGGCTGCTTAGATTATTTATTCCACCCTTAATAATGGGACCGACAGCCCAGCATGACTCTGCCCATGTGCTTTATAAAGGAAATTAAAAAAACATATTTTCCATTATAAAGTCAATTTTAGGTTCCTGTTACTGCTAAAGAATTGGTTATGGGGACCACATTATTATTGCCATATTGTTTACATCTTGCCTGATGCTCCTATATAAAAATGAATAAAAAAAAACTTGCAAATGGATAGCAGCAGCAAATGTATTATTTGAAGAGAAGCTGGTACAGTTATGGCTGCTGTTATCTGGAATACTTGAAACCTGATATGGGTCTTTCTGTAGTTTGCGTATCCAAACCTAAAGTCTACTAAAAAAAAAGAAATACATATTAAATAAACTCAATAGGATTCTTCCTCCTCCAGTAAGGATTCATTTTGTCTCAGTTGGGCTCACATACAAGGTACTTTTTTATTGTTAAAATAAATAGTAAACATTTTAAAAAATTTGCATTATTAGATGGGCTTCTGTAATTAAGAGTTTTCTAGATAACTGGATTCCAGATAAAGAATCACATACATAGGGCAAAAATAGTAGAAACATTTCTTCTTTATAGCTGCTGATATAGCTGGAACAGACATACTTCATAGCCATAGAACCAACACATATACCAGCCAGTCGAGAGCCTTGATTCTTGTAATACTCGAATAAGTGTTGTTATTGCAAACTCAGGCAGGTTTTTCATTAAAGGCGTTGTTCACCTTCCAACACTTTTTTTTTTAGTTCAGTGGGTCTCAGATAGTTCATTAGAAATAAAGACTTTTTTCCAATTACTTTCTGTTTTCTATGTCTGACCATTTTTCTAATATTGAAGTGTAAAAGTTTCATTTTTTACCTTTCTAAAGCAGCTCGGGGGGAGGGGGGTCGCCGACTATTTAAACTGTACTAAATTGATATATTTATTTGATACATTTCTTATCTTTGTCCCTGAGTTCTATTACATGCAGCTGTTAAAATTGATACAATAGTTGCTAATACTCCAGAGATGCTGCTGAGAAATGTATCAACTAAATGTTGCAAAATTGCAACTGTTCAGAATCTGCACCTGAATTACTGAGCTGCCAGACTCAAACACCAGAGAATGGAACATTCAACTTTAAAGGAATAGTAACGTCAAAAAATCTAAATGTTTTAAAACTGGTATGTTTGCTTCAAAAACACTTAACTATTGATTATATAAATAAGCTGCTGTGTAGCCATGGGGGCAGCCATTCAAATGAGAAAAGGATCAGGTTACACAGCAGATAAGCTCTGTAGAACCTAATGGTGGTATCTGTTAACCTGTGCCATATAGTCTTTTTTCAATTTCCACCATTGCTACACAGAAGCTTATTTAGTATATGAACTATAGTAATGTTTCTGAAGCAAAAACATCCATTTTACCAGTGCAGGGCAACACTACATGATGTTTTCATTACTTTAAAACACTTAAATCTTTTGGTTTAACTGTTCCTTTAAAGTTAGATTTTGAAAAAAGGTAAAAAAATCTTTATTTCTGGAGCAAAATCTGAAAACAACTCAACTGAAAAGTGTTTGGAAGTTGAACAACCCCTTTAAGTAGTTAAACTGTGAAGTTTTTTAGGTAATATCTGACTGTGTGGTTATTTTGCTTCCTAAACCACTTTTATAAAGAGGATCCTTTGATTTGCTGTTGCCCAGAGCAGGCCTCTGTGTAGTTGGGTGTTCTACAAGATCTGCACAGCTTATGGATGCCCTCAGTGGGCTGCAGGAAATAGTTTCCGACTATTCCCTTTGTTTGTACGCAGTATGCCTGCGTGGGATGCTTGTGGAACCTATTAGGCATTTCAGTTGGGTTATGGAGAAACAGAGCCTGGGTGTTGTATGAGGGGGGAGAATTCCTCAACCAGATGTTGCTTTCATTAACAACTCTTTATACCGTCTTGCATATATGTAGTTGTTTGCTCCGGGCTGTAGCTGAGGTGCCGCTGATTCATTTTGTCATGTGCTCGTACAGGATGCCCCCATCTATATTTAGGGATGGACATTAATTGGTTTACTTACATTTTTGCTTCTTTTTGTTGGTGCACCATGAAAGTAGTTAGATAACTACAACTAGTAAAAAGTATATGCAATTGGATAAGTAGAAAAAAACATATCCAATTGCATATATTTTTTGCTGCATTTATATACAAAGTAACATAGTAGTTTAAAAAAATTTGCCCAACAAGTTTAAGCCTCCTAAAGGACATTGTATAAGTGACCCCAACCTTTTTTTTTTAACCTGTGAGCCACATTCAAATGTAAATAAAAGTTGCATATACGCTCATGCAAAAATTCCTTGGGGTTCCATTTATGGGCTGTGACAAACGATGGCCAAATCCTGGAAGAATATAACTTCCCTAATGTGAAAAAGAAAATATATTGGATATTTGTTAATGAAACTCAACAGTATAACCCTAGAGTCTAGACAAACATAATATATTATTGACTATAGGTATGGGGATACACTTCCACCTAATCCATTGTCACTATAGACCAGGGATCCCCAACCTTTTTTACCCGTGAGCCACATTCAAATGTAAAAAGAGTTGGGGAGCAACACAGGCATGAAAAAAGTTCATGGTATGCCAAATAAGGGCTGTGGTTGGCTATTTGGTAGCCCTTTTGTCGACTGGCAGCCTATAGGAGGGTCTGTTAGGCAGTACACCGGGTTTTTATGCAACCAAAACTTGCCTCCAAGTCAAGAATTCAAAAATAAGCACGTGTTTTGTGGCCACTTAGAGCAACATACAAGTAGTCAGAGAGCAACATGTTGCTCACCAGCCACTGGTTGGGGATCACTGCTATAGACCATAGGCAGAGTTGGGCTATATCTTTGAATATAACACTGACACTTCTATTATTTATTTTTCTTTTATTCTGTGTTTTTTCATTTTTTTATTTCAAATTGTAATTTTGTTATTAGGGTTGAGTTTTTGGATATGGTTTGCACATAACAACAGATCAACATCACATTAGATGTAAAATGTTCTGAATGTACCCTGTAACATATATCATACCCATATGTATTATACAGTATATGTGTGAAAATCAATAAAAATGTATTAACAAAAAAAAAAAAAAGATTCCAAATGAAAAAAACCATAGAAGTTAGTGTAAGAGACAAAAAGAAACCAGTATGCAAGACATGTGCAGTGAAAACCTTCTGGTTATATTCACATTGCATATGCTACATAAATAACATTACCTTAGAACAAAAAAACTGGTTTTTATTCTTGCTTATGGGCCAAACAAATGCAAATGACTTCTAGAGCACCTAGAACTGCTGGTTTAATAGTACATAAACTCCTAAAATTAGGAGCACAAATTAGATTTTCCCCCTATTTAAGCAATTTCATTGGTGAGACAGAAGAGGTAAGATGTTGCTTGTCGTAGCGCCTACACCTTAGAGGTAATGTTGAATAGATCTGCATGATAGCAAAAATATCATTGTGACTGCTGGCTTCACTTTTATTTTCCCTTCTGCAAAGCACAGGCTTTCCCTTTTGATTCCCGTGCTTGATGTCACATTCAAAATTCAGGCCTTTAGAATATAAAGTCGCCATGGTTACGTTAAGTGAGCCCCTTACGTACATGATGGCATCTGCATGGGGGGGGGGGATGTAAAATGTGAATAGGAAGATAAAAGCCATATATGTGCGTGTGTGTGAAAAGTACCCAATATTTCTTACAAATGCTTTTACATTGCAATGTCTCACTGCCTTAGACATTTACTCTCTTTCTGGCACTGTTGTAAAGCAATCTCAAATCAAGGTTTATATACTGACCAACTGCAGCTATTGACGTCATAGTTCGTATCTATTTTTTTTTCATATTTTTCTTGTATAGTAAACAATTTGTGGCCGAGTTTAAATATAACTCCCTTTAGGACGAATTTGAGTTGTGCTATGTCCATACATTTAAGAGCATTCAGTAAGAAAAATGCTGGGACATGGCTTATTGGCTTTGCAAAATGTGCTTATAGCTGCATCACAACCATGCCTGTGTCGGACATATATTTAATGGAGAATACATAATGTTTGAAATGCTACAGATTTTCTAAATTGAATGCGATTGTCTTTGGTTATAGTGGAGGATTGAATTTATGGAGTTTCCCCCTTGGACATTTCGTGATGCATCTGTGTTATTTTAGCTACTCAGGGTGCTATAACCAGAGAGCTCTGCAGGGGGTATTACTGTTGTAAATGTTCCACAGAACAGTAAAATGAATATTCTGCAGCTGCTTCTGATATTGGATGGCAAATGTGTCCATTCCACGCAACAGCAACAATGGCTAGTAGGGCTAGATATTGCTCAGCCTAGCCTTTTGCTCATGCTGACTAGCACTGAATTATCTGCCTAAATTTAGAGATTTCTATGCTTCTGTGGCACATGGAATTGTTTTTTGGTATTTTGTCTCGATGACTTTTTCCCATGGCACTCACTGTGATTATCCAGGTATCTTTGAAGGTTCGAGTACACCTTTATCACAGTTTATACAATGATTATTTTCAGTTCTTGAGAGCTCAACATTGCAGAGAAAAAGGCAGTTCTTTAACATTAACAAGAAGAGAAGACAGTTCTTTGGGCATCAGTGATTGTTGTGCCAAGCAGCTAGCAATGCCTGAGGCACAAAGCTGTCCTATCCAATCTGCTGCATTCATTTCAATTGGTTATTCATTGAAAGAAGCAGAATACTGGATGCATGTGGATGTCTATATGTGTGAAACAGCAGGATACAAGTTTGCTTAAAGGGGTGGTTCACCTCTAAGTTAACTTTTAGTATGTTATAGAATGGTCAATTCTTAGCAATTTTCAATTGTTTTTTTTAATGGTTTTTGAATTACTTACCTTTTTCTGACTTTTTCCAGCTTTCAAATGGGGGTCACTGACCCCATCCAGAAATGCTTTAAAAACTAAATACTATGTATAGCTACAGATTTATTGTCATTGCTAGTCTTTATTACTCATCTTTCTATTCAGGACCCCTCCTATTCATATTCCAGTCTCTTATTCAAATCAATGCATGGTTGCTAGGGTAAATTGGATTCTAGCAGAACGTTGAAACTGCAAACTGGAGAGAGCTGCTAAACGAAAAGCTAAATTACTAAAAAATGAAAAATACAAGTTTAGGATGTAAAATATCCAGAATGCTCAGGACCAGGGTCTTTCCATATATCAGGTGTTTCCATAATTTGGATCTTCACACCTTAAGTCTACTAGAAAATCGTATAATTATTAAATAAACCCAATAGGCTGGGCTTCCTATAAGGATTAATTATATCTTAGTTTGGATCAAGTACAAGCTGCTGTTTTATTAATACAGATAAAAGGAAATAATTAAAAAAATTATTTGATTATAATGGAGTCTATGGGAGATGGCCTTTCCGTAATTTGGAACTTCCTGGATAGTGAGTTTCCAAATAATGGATCCCATACCTTTAATAAAAAATGAAAACCAATTGTAAATTGTCTCAGAATATCACTCTCTACATCATACTAAAAGTTAACTCAAAGGTGAACAACCCCTGAAATGGAACCCTTTAAATTGGGTGAAAAGGTTAATGTTCTCATTGGCTACATATAAGTTCTAGCCCTGCCTACTTTGGCATATGAAAGCTATAATTAACAAGCACACCTTACCAATAAAACCTAAAAGCAAACCACATTCTCAGAGCAAAATTGTAAGCAAACCCTGTTTAATATTATGTTTAATTTTGCTTTGTCTAGATTTGCTGTGCGTTAAGAACACCTCCTCTAATGACTATCCCTCAGGGTATTCCTTCTAATGGGACCGAGGAGGTACTAGCGTTCTGTACAATGACAAATATAATAAACTAATATAGTCCATAACCTAGCCCCCACCATCCATACAAAGGCAAGAATGAAAGAAAGAGAAAACATCTAACACAAATTGTAGTACAATAAGGGCTCTTACAGACGAGCGTTTTTCTGGGATGTCTGGTACCGAGTATGATAACATCATAAATATATAAAACAATAAGTGATAAAATTTATTCCATCTATTTTCTATATTGGAGTGTTGATCCTGTATTTCTATATTAAAGCAAAAATATGCAGTTTTGCACCATTCCATTGACACCAGTTGGGATCCCCATATGTGTGTAACACCTTCCTTCTCATTTTTGACATTCCTCATAAAGATACTATGTAGAATTCACATACCCCTGGGGCAAATGCTTTCATTTACCACCAGCCAGTTATATATCCCTATGACTGCAAGTTTGTTGCCGTTTATTGATTGGCACAGTATAGGAAGCTTGGGTGAAGTTCGTGTAAATAACATCACGGCCACCTGCATCTATTGATTTCGTTCCATGGTAAAAAGAATGCTTTTGTCATGGTTTCCTTTGGTAACCATGTGTATTTACTTTCTATGAACACCTGACATTTTCCTGCGAAATGTGATGTAATTGTCTGCACCCACGTACTTTATCTGTCAGGTTTTGCACACATAGTGCACGCTTAAAGGAACTATAACACAAAAAAAAACAAGTGTTTTTAAGTAATGAAAATATTATGTAGTGTTGTCCTGCCCTGATTTGTTTGCTTCAGAAACACTACTATACTTCATATAAACAAGTTCCTTGTTTAGCAATTGTAGAAATTAAAAAAGGGCTAAACGGCATAGGTTAAATAGTGTATAAAAGATAACACCATTACGTTTGTGGTGCAGTGCATTTACATGTGGCTCAACAACAGTATCAGAAATGAGAGAAAAGGAATCATTGATCCGAAAGAACGTGTACACCACAAAAAAAAGAAATGCTTTCCTTTATGGGTCTTGTTTCATAACCGTGTAGCGACAAGTGTCCTAGTTGTTGATCATACCACAAAGTCACAAAATTCCTATGTACTAAATGGAACGAAACACATTATGCAGTCAAGTCTGATCACAACAATCAAGTACCCATTCATTCCCTTCATTTTTATTTTGTTAATTCGAAACAAATAAAAACAGATGCCTAGGCTCATGTCTGGCTTGTCAGACTGACTGGCTACATCTCAGTCAGAATAAAGGCCCTTAATATATACTTGCCTCATCCTAAAAAGAAAAAAAAAATGAAATACTTGTTGGGGCTGCCATGTTGCTGGAAAAAAAAAATACTTATTTTTTTAATATAAATTGATCTGTCGGTGAGCATCAGTGGCACGGTAGGAGCAGGTGATCTATTTACAGCTTGTATGAATCACTGGGCTACAGGTTGGACTTAACACGATGGGCAGCTCTTGTGGTACTACCACTCTCAGCTGTCAGGGGATGATGGGACTGGTAGTCTAGCAACAGTAACCATGAACATCCCGGCTATACCGTAGAATGTAACGCTTCCACATTAAAAGCTGTTGCTCCATCTTCTTCGTTCATGGTACGGTCATTAGGGAGACATTACAGTATGAGGAAATGGTCAAATAAGAATGAATAAAGCACTTTACGTTTGCCGCAGCACAGCAAGTATGGAGTTAAATTCTCCTCCTCTATAAACAAGACTGCAATGCAAAAAGCCTGTTTTCCTGGGAGTTCAGGTTAGTTAATAGGCTGAGAGGCGGAGCCACGGGGGCACAACAGGGAGGAGGGGAGGGTTGAAGGAAGAATTTCTTTAGTAAATGTACCTTTCTGCTGAGAGGCCTCCCCTCCCCAGCTCTGCCCACAAAAACCCACTTGTGTTTGCTATCTGCAGCTGAATTTCCATAGCAGCCATTTTATGAATGAGGCGCCAGCGAGGGAGGGAGGGACAGGACATGTTTGTGTGCACACGTGTGTTGCAACAGGACAGACATGCCAGCAGATGAACACTCCACACTCATAGCTGCCTGTCACTCTCACTAGATTGTTTTTCAAGTGCTGCTGCTTGGAATGCCTTGATGTGTACCCTGCGGAGCTTAGACTTTTCTTGCCTCGACCCATCTGCTCAAGTGCACCTCCTGTTCTGGGAAGCAGTTCTGTGTATCCACTGTCGCTATCTCCTAGTTTAGAACATACCAATATTCTAATCCAATTCGTGCAAACCCCCCCCCCCCTCCATATTTATTTATTTAATGTGTATCAGGCTTTACATGCCATATTTCCAAAATAAATATTTCTCATATTTATTACAGCCAGTGACCCAATAAGTTGCCCATTATCTAGGATTACATTAAATAAAAGTTTTATATATTTTATTATATTTAGTGTGTATAATATACATGGGATCTTTCCATAAATTAGATCTCCAAATGAGCAAGTTTATTGGCTCATGACCACACCTTATGGTGGCCATACATGGGCAGATAAAGCTGCCGATATCGGTCGTTTGGACCAATTTGACAGCTTATCTGCCTTTGTATGGGGGCTTCCGACGGGTCTTCCCGATCTATATCTGGCCACAATATCGATCGGAAAGGTTTGATTTTTAACCGACCGACCCGTCGGAGCCCCTTGGCGCATCCTAATTCGATTGTTCGGCCATACGGCTGAACGTTCGAATTACCCCCGATATAGCCATGCCGTTAGTGGCATATCGGGGAAAGATCCGCTCGTTTGGTGATGTCGCCAAACGAGCCGATCTTTGAGTCTATGGCCAGCTTTAGACTGTAAGCTCCGCTGGGGCAGGAGCTGATGTGAATGATATAACATCTCTGCACTGTTGAATATGTTGGCATTGCAGCTATGTGATCCATTATCTGGAAGCCCATTATCCAGAAAGCCTCAAATTATGGGAAGGCCTTTCCCTTAGACTCCATTTTATCCAGGCAGGAAGGTAAAGTAAGCTTTTTGTCATACTGTTTTCTTTTGATTTACAGTTCTATTACTTTTTTTACATTTCCGTATCTGTGAAAGACTGGCAAGTTATCACACTGGTGCAGCATCAATGTCTAGGATGTATAGGAAGTGGAACAGTTAAACCTTCCTAATTTTCCCATGTTTCTTTGGATTTATGGCTCCCCTCAAAGGGCTGCATTACATCTTCTGATGACTCAGTTCTGGTTTTTGCTGACACAAACTGAGTGCCATTATGTGAATTTAAGGTTGTCAGATGAGCCTCAGATTTATCTACTTGGTTCTTCAGATCCAGCTTTGATTTTTGAGCATGCGTTTAGAAATATTTTTTGTTTTCTTGTCTTTAAAACTGAACGCTGAAAAAGGCATTTTCAGAACAGATTTAGTCAATCAGTGATGTGCCATTTAGATATTTTTATATAATGTTTGTTTGCTGTAATTAATCTGAAGAAATATGTTTGAAAAGAGATTATGCTACTTTAAAAATTTAATTTGATTCTTTTGTAAACTACAGGGCCCCTTTAAACATAAGGTAACTAAGCGAGACATTATAGATGTTTTGGGAGGGGCAGCAAATGTGTTTTGTAATAGTACGTTGATTACTGCTTTTAATCAATAATTGTGAGGAACCTAATGTATTAATTAATAACATTCCTCCCACTTGCCTTAATTGAGCATTAAGAAATGTGATGTGGTTCCCCCTGAAGCCACTTAACCAGCAAAATAATGAGAATTCGTGTTTTGCTGAACTTACAGAGCTTTACAGTAGTCTGCTGGTCACATTAATATTAGTATATTATTATTGACATTGGTACTTTTAGATTGGCACTGCTGATGCTGTGTATTAAAACCTTATTGCATTTAGCATTTCCCTGCATATAAATAGGGCACTGTAGTGCTTCTGCCAGCTTTACTTTTTCCAGCTGCTGCCAAACTATTTTGAAGCCACAAATTGGCAATCCCCTGTCTGAACTTACAGGTAACACTTCTAAATGTAGCACCGTAACAGCTGGTGAGACACTGACGTCTGATCTGCGGATATTATGCTTGCTGATTTCCACGTTGTGCGAGTCCTTTAAACCGTTATGATAGGGCCAGACCGGGTAGAAATCAGCCTGCCAAAATCTGCAGGCTGATTAGCCCCAGACCACTATCTGAATCTTCTTGTCTGCTCGGATCCTGAAGCCTTGTGTCAACTCTGCAACAGATTCGGCTGATTTAATCCATTGAACAATGGCACTAATATGGTAAATGTTTTGGGAAGCCAGCCTATGTGGTTAATGTGGTGGGGGATCTAACATCCGATAGCTTAATGTGTTTGAGAACCAGCACCTAAGTAGTTAATATATTGGGTAGCTACCAATATGGTTAATGAGTTGTAAGCCTGTGTCAGTTTGGTAATGTTTTGGGGAGCCAGCACCAATTAGGTTAATGTGTTGGAGAGGCAGTGCCAATTTGGGTAATGTGTTGGGGAGTTGGTACCAGCGTAGTTAATGTGTTGGGGAGTCAGTGCCAGTTTGGTTAATGTGTTGGGGAGTCTGTGCCAGTTTGGTTAATGAATTGGGGAGTCGGCACCAGTGTAGTTAATGTTTTGGGGAGTCGGTGCCAGTTTGGTTAATGTGTAGGGTAGTCTGCACCAGTGTAGTAAATGTGTTGGGGAGTCGGTGCCAGTTTGGTTAATGTGTTGGGGAGTCGGCAACAGTGTAGTTAAAGTGTTGGCTGTTATTATAGAGTTGCCATTGTGTACCAGATCTGTGCAGAGGGCAGTGTGTCGTTTTTTAGTAGGTGGTGTCTGTTTTTGATGCCTGTGTCCTGTGGATTGGTTTGGCTGGAGGCTGTGCAAATTCTAGAGGTCCCAGTGAGGGGGGAACCGAAACATTCATACAAACTCTCTCTCTCTCTCTCTCACACACACACTCATACACACACAAAGTGAAGTCACCGTGGACCAATCAGTACAATTTGATATCAGATGTTTCACAGAGCACTTTGTATGTCCAAGGAATAACAGCAGAGTGGGTGGGATGAGACAGACCTTCCATCCACCAATCTGCATTCGGCTTCCTGAAATCACAGTCATGGTAAACACTACATTGCACTGCACGCCCACGTAACCTCTACTAATATTACCCTGGCAGAACCCTACAAGCACTCTGCTCCCTCTTGCTTGTCAGACTCCATCTCCCAGTTCAGCGTCACCTTTTAGCCTGGCTTTATTTTACACTGGTTTGGATGGTGGGTGGGGTTTTCCTATCAATTTTACCTTACAAACTGTCATAGGCATTTATCATTTTTTTTTTTTTTTTGGCTGGAGTTGTAGTTTAGCAACTGTTGGACACATTCACTGATTATGTATTTTCTCAGTATTACTGGCTCTAGTTTTTAACCATCACAGCTATAAAAATGATATTGGTTTATTAAGAGTAGAGATGCACCGAATCCACTATTTTGGATTCCGCCGAACCCCCGAATCCTTCATGAAAGATTCGCCAAATACTGAACCGAATCCTAATAGGCATATGCAAATTAGGGGTAGGAAGGGGAAACATTTTTCATTTCCTTGTTTTATGACAAAAAGTTATGCGATTTCCCTCCCCGCCCCTAATTTGCATATGCAAATTAGGATTCAGATTTGGTTCGGCCATGCAGAAGGATTCAGCAGAATCTGAATCCTGCTGAAAAAGGCCGAATCCCGAACCGAATCCTCGATTCTGTGCATCCCTAATTAAGAGTTCAAATCACTGACAAACGCTTTTTCCCCGGTACAACCAACTGCTCTTGGTTTTCAACAAAGAAAAAATGCAGGTGCTACTTCAACTAACTTTTTTTGAATCCCTACATACTATAAGAAAATGCAAGAAAATCTTTGTGGTATTTTGAATGTATTTCCCTTCCTCTAGAGCAGGGGTCCCCAACCTTTTTTTTACCCATGGGCAGCATTCAGATGTATTGAGGGGTTGCCAAATAAAGGATATGATTGTTTATTAAGTTGCCCTGTGTTGATCGGCAGCCTAAAGGAGGCTCTTCTTGTTTTTATGCAACCAAAATTTGCCACTGGTTGGGGATCACTGCTCTACAGTGAACTACGACAGTTCCCCTTTGATGATGTGTGCCTTGAATTTGCCATTCTTCTTTAAAAGATGTTGTCCTACTGTTCACACCCAATGGGAACCTGGCACGGACTTGTTTTAAATTGGCCCCAAGTGACCCTGTCTTTCCCTGTTGAGTCCCTTGTGTACAAATGGGCTGAATATAAACTGATAAACACAGTGTACTTTTTAAATAACGTTTATTATTATAGGCAGGCTGTCATTCAGTCTGACCTTCCCAACCTGAAAACTGTATTGGTACCAGACACTGTGGCATCCGACTCAAAATTTTAACCCACTGATAAAAGCAGTTGCACCTAAGCCTTCAAAAGGTGCATGGGGCGCATACAATGCAAATAGGAAGAGAAGGGCCCCCAACAGCCACAAATAGCCTGTAAAAATATAGCCTTATAAACTGTGCTTGGTGATGTAATCGGCTAGATATATTATTATTATGTCACATATTTCACATGACTCACCTAAACCAGTTTATTGAGAAAAATAAAACACGATACTACATGAAGCATGGGTGCCATGTAATGTGTACTTTTATGGTTCTTCAGAGACCTTAAGGCAGTGATCCCCAACCAGTAGCTCGTGAGCAACATGTTGCTCTCCAACCCCTTGGATGTTGCTCTCAGTGTCCTCAAAGCAGTTGTTTATTTTTGAATTCCAGGCTTGGAGGCAAGTTTTGGTTGATAAAAACCAGGTGCACTGCCAAACAGAGTCTCAATGTAGGTTTACAATCCTCATAGGGGCTAGTAAATGGCCAATCACAGCCCTTATTTGGCACCCCAGGAACATTTTTCATGCTAGTGTTGCTCCCCAACTGCTTTTACTTCTGAATGTTGCTCATGGGGTCAAAAGGTTGGGGATCCCTGCCTTAAGGCTATGGGTGGAAGAGGAGGAATAATATATTGCTGTATTTTAAAATGCATCTGTAATTATTCCTACCTGCTGTTGTATACAAGGAATGCCGGCCTGGTTTGGCCAGAGCAGCAGGTTGGTGCTCTTTCATCAGTGTGAATATCTTTGAAACCCCTAAGATAAGTCCAGCCTGCCCTTCCAGGGATGTAACCTAATATGCACAATGGTATGAGCCGTGCAGCCTTTGTGACCTTATAAGTAATCAGAGTTCTACGTATTTGTCCTCTGACCGGACTCAGAGGAGGCTGTTATAGTAGTACAGGTATGGCATCGGTTATCTGGAAATCCATTATCCAGGAAGCTCAGAATTACGGAATGGCTGTCTCCTATAGAATCCATTTTATACAAATAATACATATTTTTAAAAATGATTTCCTTTTTCTCTGTAAATAAATAAAGCAGTACCTTGTACTTGATCCCAACTAAGATATAATTAATCCTTATTGGAAGCAAAACCAGCCTATTGGGTTTATTTAATGCAATTCATCTCAGCGCATCAGGACGGATGCTATCGCAGGTAAAAGTGCTTGTGTAGTTCTACCCTTAAGGTATGAAGATCCAAATTACAGAAAGATCCGTTATATGGAAAACCCCAGGTCCCGAGCATCCTGCATAACAGGTCCCATACCTGTAACATGTTGTTGTGGTGTGGGAGGTAACTCATGCAGAAATGGGGAGACCATGTCGACTTAACGTAGGGTCCTGGTGTCGCTGAAAGGCAGTTATTGTTACACTTTGCCATTGCAGCACACATTACAGTATGAAATTTTGTTAAATGTTCAACCTAAAGCAAAACTAATTCTTCTTCTGCATCCCACACTGCCATTTCTGCCTTTATCTACTTGAGTGACCAAGAGATAATTTATATTTACTAGAGCCCATCAGCTTGATGATTAATATTTCTTTCATGGACACTGCTATCTGTGCCAGTAGTAGCATGGCTAATTATTTGCTACTGAACCCATTAACCCCACTGAGGAAACACAGCTTTTGTAGTGTTTTGATGTGCCTGGCAGCTCATTTGCTAACTAAGGATATATCGGTAGATGCAGGTGTTTCATGGCCCACGGCTAGCTTAAGTTTCCAGAAATCAGATAAGAGAGGGGCTGTTTATTGGAATTTCTCTGCACTATGAGGCTGAATGTCAGAACCTATTGCATTGTCATTCCTTAACTGGGATTTAATGAAAGGTGGTAACTGGCAGTTAGCAAAGAAAAACTGTAGCTTTCATTCGGCAGAGAAATACTGTAACTGACAGTCGGCAGAGAAAAACATCTCTTACAAAATGCAGTTTCATAAGTCTAACTAGTCCCCTCCCCCCCCCTTTTTTTTTTGGGTTTATCTGATGCAGTGATGCCCAGATTACTGCCACCCAACTGTTACTAAGGGTATTGTCACCTTGTATTTTGTTGCCAAGACTTGGGGTTGCAACATTCATTCAGTTGTACCATACTTAAGGCGGAAAACCTTATTGTACTAACTTGTGATTTACCTGTTACTCTTTCAGAGAAAAAATAAAGTGATTGAATTAAATAAGTTCTGTCTTGTATATGTAGGCATGCAATGAGAACTAAGGAATAAAGGCAGTTATTAAATTCACATTCTAAATGGAGGCATAAGGGCATTTATCTGAAAAATGTATTGCAAGCATGAAGCCCCTCGAGAGTTGCAGCCACATCCCACCGCTGTTACTAAAGAGATAATAATTTCCTATTAAACTGTTTGTGCACTGTTTGCAGACCTTGGGGCCATTTTAAAAGGTGAAATCTGTAACGCAAACCCCTTTGTGGATAGGCTTGCAAATCCTTTGGGTCATTTGCAGCTCCCCCAACTGAAACATACAAAGATATTAGGGGCAGATTTACTAAAGGGCGAAGTGGCTAACGTTAGCGGAAATTCGCTAGAGTGTCGTCATTTGGGTCGCTGATTTACTAACGGGCGCAGGCATAAGCGGTAATTCGCTCCCTTACGCCTGGCGAAGTTGTGCTCTGGCGAAGGGACTTAACTACGCAAATTCAGTAAGATATGGATTTTACTGAACGTTAACGCTTGCACCAGACTTGCCTCCACCACCTCAGACCAGGTGAAGTGTAATAGAGTAGATAGGACTTCCACAAAAAATAGTTGAAAATTTTCCTCCAAAAACGCTGGTGACTTTACATTTTTCAGGGTGATAGGCTGCAAAAGAGCGTAAGTTTTTTCTGGGGGTAAACGGCTTCCCCGCCAAAATTTCCTAACATATGGCTCATAAACTATACACTTGGCTCATGTGTAGGGCAATATAACAACTGTTTTATGTTATTAAGGTTCCCTGGGCTTGTGTAGTGTAATGTATTGGCTGCAACATATACGTCCATTCAACTTTAACTTCTCGTATGCAAACTAGGCAACGGTAGCGCAACTTCGATTCGCTTGGCGCAGTAGCGCTACTTCGCCAGCATTTGGCGCCCTGAACGCAGCTTCGGATATTAGTGAATTAGAGTTGTCCTTTCGAATCTATGCCTGGCAAAGTGTTACGATATGAGTGAAGCGGATGCTAGCGCAAATTCGGCGCTTAGTGAATCTGCCCCTTAGAGTCATACTTGCACTATCAGGGAGTCCGCACAACTTTAAGGGGCCCAGTTTTAGCCATATGGTATAATGACGGGATGATACCTGGAAAATGGAATATGGTGGTTAAATTGGTAGTGTTGCCATGTTGGCCATATCACTTCTGGAAGAGAAGAGGCCAAGATGGTGTCCACAAAGACAATTGATGTTTTCTACTTTCTTAACATCTGTATCTAAGCCAGAGTAAGCAATTTCCTTGAGCAGGGGACAGTAAAAGCAATATAATGCCTCACATGCTTTAGAAAGTGTTGCCGTGTCTTGTTAAGTCCTATGCTGTGACTTCTGTCTTCTTCACATTATACTTACATTGGAGATCTCATGGAACCCAAAACAAGTATCTCTCTTATCAAACAAACACCCTCTTCCTGTGATCTAATATTAAACTTGATAAATAATTCAGATGCTTTGTTCTAACTCCAAGGTGCCATATCATCACCTGATATCAAGGAAGTGTGTTTAGTTTCACACAGTGATGATGGTGGTTTGGCACTGAGTATGAAAGCCCACATTGTGACGATGACAACAGTAGGATAATGTACAGTGTGTTACTTGCTGTCATTTGAATTTCTTTCTGTGAATCAGTTTTCAGTTGTTTTTTGGTATATGTGTGTGTGTGTGTATATATAGTACAACTGGTAATGAAGAAGTTGCCCTCAGTTGAAAAACCAGGAATTTCTAAAGGTGCCCATACATGCCCACATTTCACAGTTTGGTAAAAAAAAAAAAAGTGTCTTAAAGAACAGAAAAATGCTATCTGGCCAGCCAGTGGCACCTTTAGTTAAAAATACATGAACCCTACAACATTTATTGAACTGGTAGGAAGACCATGTTCCCTGAACATTCGCTTAGGGAACGAAAGGGCTGAGTTTGTGAAATGTTTTATACCTCGAATAAACTCACAACCTGAATGTTTTCTTATTTATGAAAAAACTTGAATCCGTGAATTTGAGGTGAAAACCCCATATACAGGTATGGGACCTGTTATCCACAATGCTCGGGACTTGGTGTTTTCCGGATAACATATATTTCCATAACATGCCTTAAGTCTACTAGAAAATCTTGTAAACATTAAATAAACCCCATAGGCTGGTTTTGCCTCCAGAAAGGATTAGTTTTATCTTAGTCGGGATCAAATACAAGGTACAGATTTATTATTATTATTATTATTATTATTATTGCGAAAAAGGAATGATTTCTAAAAATGTTGATTTATTTGGATAAAATGAAGTCTATGAGAGATGGCCTTTCTGTGATTTGGAGCTTTCTGGATAATAGGTTTCGGATAACAGATCCCATACATGTACTCTAATTTATCGAGTTTTCTACAAAAAAACCTGAATCACTCAAGTTTATCAAGTTTTCGAGTGAAAACCACCAAAAAAAAACCTTGAAGGCTACATACATCTTCATATGGTTCAAGGGACTTCTGCCATTGACTTCTACATGACCTCAACAGTTTTTAGCTGGAGTGTTTTCGGATTCAAGCTATTTCCAGCTTTGGGGTAAAAATTAATAAAAAAGTAAAATTATAGTTTTTTTTAATTTTAAACTTGAAAATTAAGAGTTTTTACTGATAACTACCCTCAAATACTCAATAGTTTTCAGGGGAAAAAAACTTGACCTTTGATAAATAACCCCCTTTAATGTTGTGATATAATGTAAATACTGTACCAGATTTCTCTCCCAGGGCAAACTGCAGAAGTAAATAATTAAAATGTAGTCATTATTGCACCTTTTGTTTTTGTACTTTGCCATATCTTTTCTGTAAAAATTAAGGTGTCTGAATAGAGGGGCAATACATTTGGAATTTCTTTAACCTGTCATTATGCAGATTAGGGTAAGAGCACCTTCTGGAAAATTTAGGAGTGGATGTTGATGTCGGCTCTTATCAGACAGGACTCATTGTGGTGTGAAATCACCTCCTGTGTTCCCTGCATAAGAATGTATATATATTTTATATAATAGTCTGAACGTGCCCAATGTTATGATTGTGCTATTTGTCAGAAGCCTTGTAGTTAAAGGGGCAACATACTGACCTGTGATGAATTCTGGAAATGACGGAAGCGGTCCTGCCAAGTAAAACAAGGGGTTGCTCAGTGCCACAGTCTTGCTTAGTTTAAATGCAATTGAGTGGTAAAGCCAAACCACCATTCGGCCATTTTGCACAACGAGGCACTGTTTTTTTTTACTCAGATTTAGGCTTTTTAGGTAAAATTATATTATAACAAATTCTTCCATTTCTGGAAGCGTCATTGTCATAGTTACTGAAAAACAACTCAATCACTTAGGCTAATGCCACATGCTTCAGAGAAGATGCCATTGCTAAGGTGGCAAAAATAATAGTGGCTGTCGAATCCTTGCGAGAATACAGACTGAAACTGCCCTCTGGCTTTAGTACATAGTTACGTAGTTAGTTACATAGTTAAATCGGGTTGAAAAAAGACAAAGTCCATCAAGTTCAACCACCTAATACATTTTAGACCTTATTGTAACAAATGTACAAGTACTGAACTATTGCTGGACAGATACCGAGCCATCCTTCCAGAAGGAAATTCTTTGTTTTTTGATAGTACATTTCACTTGCTAGTCTGTGTGTTCTGGAATTTCCTACTCTGTTTCATTGGTGTTTGGGAGATCGTAGAAGGTGTCTGACTTCATTGTATGTCTGCTTGGAATATGAGCTTAATAAGGAAATCATTGTCCTAGTAACTGCATATGTTCTTATATTATCCAATATCTCTTATTGCAACGTGTATGCGTATATAGCTTTGATAAGTCAATGAAAGTTAGATTAATGAAAGCTAATGTTTCCATAGGTGTTGGTTTACTGCACTGTTGTAAAAATTTGCACCTATTGAGAGTGCATCTGATAACGTAAAGCCAGTATCTTCCAGTCCATATACAATCCAGGAGCATGCATTGTGCCATTAGTAAACCTCTGAATGTAATTAAAGTCGCAAAGTGCAAAAAATTTGCGCCGATAAGACTAAAAAGCCAAATCTCGCAATATAATACTGTTATTGCATTACGAATTGTAATTGCGCATTACGAATCTTAAGAAGTGCTTGAAGGTGTAGTATTTCTTTTGGAGCAAACATAACGACTTTTTCAGTAAGAAGTTTTATTACATTGACTGCGCATTGTCGCAAACTATAAAATTCGCAAACGATCTTCCACTGTCAGAAGTGGTCTCTAAACAGTTTTCAGGTTCGCAAAAGCTATATTAAATTCGCACAATTACATTCCCCTATACCTTTAAAACGCATGGTCTGTCTAGTTTCACTGCTCTCTGTTAGTGCCAGCATGGCTGGCTTTCCTCCAATCAGCACACAGGTGCAGCAGCATCAGGACCATCTTCCAAGGATGGGACCATATCTAACTAATCACTTTCTGTAACTCATTGAATATCACATGACAAATCATAGCTAGAAATCTGGCTAAACAATATCACCGGCTTCCTGTGATGTTTCAAGAATACTATCTTTATATATAACACACTTAAAACCTGGTTTATGACATGTTGTGAAGAAACCAACACTGAGACAGATGTGCGCTCAGGCCCCCCCCCCCCCGCTCTCCAAACATGATGCTAAAAATTGCCCTGCCCCCTATATATTCTCAGTGCGACTCCGGCCCCAAAGGGTTGCACCCTGCACTAGTTACGCCACTGCATTTACAAAAGAGATGGGGTTGCCAATTGTTAACAGTCTGCTTTCCAGAGAGCTCTCATATAGACTTTTCCCCCACCTGCACTGTATTTAACCTTTAGAATGCCGTTGTGACATTTATTTGGCAACTGTATTTTTCTACTTCAGCAGAGATGTCCTGATTTGCCATTTGCTCTTCACGTTAAACCCTGTGTTTGACTAGCAGGGGAGTGGAAAATCCTGCTGGATGTGATAATGATTTAAAAGGGTTTCAGCTTAAGAGGAAAAACACCCACGCCTGCTGAAATCTTCTTATTCATGAATGCATAACCATCTAATAGGGAGACTATCAACAGCTACTCTTTTTCTCCTCGCTAAAGTATCCTCTCAATCACTTTTGGCTCGTTAGTTTTGTCTTTGGTGGGTACTTTGTAAAAACAGGTTTAATGAAATGATTCAATAAGATAATTAAGATCTGTTCATTATATCCGATTTTACAGGTATAAAAAAAAACTTTTTAAAATGTGGAGAATTTTTATTGACCTTTCCTTTAGCCTTTTGTTGTTAAGATGCACATATTTAGCACTATTTTCAGACAAATGACATGTCAAAATGCTAAAGCTGTACGTTTTTGGCGAAGTGAAGACAATTGAAATCTATTATTATATATTATTTCTATTATGCTTTATATAGTATTGCCACATTCTGCAGTGAAATTGATCATTATTCACGCCATGGAGCTTACAGTCTAAGGTGCAATAGTACATACACACCAATAAGTGGTCTGTTTGTTTTTGGGTTCCCAGTGCAGATATGGGAAATAAACTTACAACTCCAGCAACATAAATCAAATGCCTGAATTTAGATTCTGTATCCAGATCCTTTATGTCCTTTAGTGCTCGTTCTTAAAGAGGTGGTTCACTTTTCCTTTTAACTTTTAATATGATGCAGAGAGTGATATTCTGAGATAATTTGCAATTGCTTTTAATTTTGTATAATGTGTTTTGTTTTTTTCATTTATTTGGCTTTTTATTCAGCAGCTCTCCAGTTTCAGTTTCCAGCTCTGATTTCAAAAAGAGACTGGAATGTGAATAGCAAAGGACCTGAATAGAGAGATCAGTAAAAAAAAAGTAGCAATAGTAATACATGTGAAGTGTTTATTTTTTAGATGGGGTCAGTGACCCCCTATTTGTAAGTCAGAAGAAAAAGGCAAATAATTCAAAAACTATAGTTAACTTAAGGTGACCCACCCACAATAATGAGCCATTTATATCTGAATAGTAATAAGGGAAAAATAATAAAACATTTGTGGAGGAGAATCAAACATTTGCTACAGTTTGGGTCTGTCATAGGGTAAAGATATTTACTATCCGTTACCACTTTTTGTAAAATGCTCTTACAAAATCATTGGCAACCACTGTAGTTTATTTATACATACCCAACTCTATTCTGCCAAGTGGAATTTCTATCACCTGCCATACTGAATGGTTCTCCCTATTGTTTGTATGCGCCGGCAGTGTAGATTCCAACTCACTCAGTGCACCAGTCCAGCTGCAACGTACGATGATGCAGCCAATAAATACAGGTTTTCATGTACCTCCTTAACACCCAAGGGAAAGCAAACTGAAATGGTGTAATTTATTTGTGCACACGAGATTAACAAACAGAGAGTTCTGAGGGGCTTCATGGACTGCATGTTCCTTCCCACTGTGGATTTCTCTGTATTTTTGTGACAGCCATGAGCGTCACCCATCGTTACACCTGAATGGAGCAAACTGAAGAATCTTCCATCACACAGCCTGCAGCAAATTGTTCTGAATCCTGTTCCAAATGTCCTTTTAACTTAAAGGAAAACTATACCCCTCACACAATGTAGGTCTCTATAAAAAGATATTGCATAAAACAGTTCATATGTAAAACCCTGCTTCATGTAAATAAACCATTTTCATTATAAAATACTTTTCTAGTAGTATGTGCCATTGGGTAATCATAAATAGAAAACAGCCATTTTAAAAAATAAGGGCAGCCCCCTGGGATCATATGATTCACGGTGCACACAAACAAACCATACATGTTAGGTCACATGAGCCAATTAACAGACAGAGTTCTGTCTTTTGCTTCAACGCTTCCTGTTACAGTTAGAGCTGCAGTATTTCTGGTCAGGTGATCTCTAAGCAGCAACAGACCATCACGAAATGGTAGTTCAAGGCAAGAGATGTAAAAGGGCAAGATTTACTTAAAGGGGTTGTTCACCTTCAAACAACTAGTTGTTTCCAGATCACCAGAAATAACGATGTGTGACCGTTTTTCTAATATTGAAGTGAAAAGTGTAATTTTTCACCTTCTGAAGCAGCTCTGGGAGGCGTGGTCACCGACCCTGTAAACTTCTCTAAATGGATACATTTAGTTGATACATTTATCTTTGTCCCTGCTGAGCAGAATCTCTGGGTTTCATTACAGGCAGCTGTTAGAATTGATACAATAGTTGCTAATACTCCAGAGATGCTGCTGAGAAATGTTGCAAAATTGTAACAGTTTAGAATCTTCACCTGAATTACTGAGCTGCCAGACTCAAACACCATAGACACGAACACTCAACTTTAAACTTAGATTTTGGCAAAACAGTTAAACATAAAAAATGGAAAGTAATTGAATTACTTCTGTGAAACAATCTTAAATCAATGGAATTGAAAAAAGTGTTTGGAAGGTGAACAACCCCTTTAAATATATATTCCAGTTTGATAAGATTCTTTAATATGCCACTTAAAACTATCTGTTGCTCAAGTATTCATTTTGGGGTATAGTTTTCCTTTAAATATATTTATCCTTATTCTAATGCTTCATGTGATTTATATGATGGTACAGTGTATATGTGTATATACTGGCAAAGAGGCCAGAGATGACCAGATTTTTAATCATGCAATTTTGGTATGCACTGTACATTAAATTTTTTTTTTTAGTTATGTTTTTGATATTGCTAAGTAAACTTTATTACAATAAATTATTCTTTCATGGAAAACTTTACATGAACGTTTTGTATGGAACATTTTTCTTACCCTGGGCAAAACGTCAGATCTTCCAAAGATTGTTGATTGTGAAGTTGGGTCTTCAAGTTTTTTTTTTATAAAAGTTCCTAGAACTTGTCCTTGTCCTGGATGGCATTGTCTATGCTTTTCCATGACTGTATTTGTTTGTCCATTTTACTATTTTCTTACGTCCCAGCTCTGCTCACTTCTTACGTCCCAGCTCTGCTCACTTCTTGTGTCCCAGCCCTGCTCACTTCTTGTGTCCCAGCCCTGCTCACTTCTTGTGTCCCAGCCCTGCTCACTTCTTGTGTCCCAGCCCTGCTCACTTCTTGTGTCCCAGCCCTGCTCACTTCTTGTGTCCCAGCCCTGCTCACTTCTTGTGTCCCAGCCCTGCTCACTTCTTGTGTCCCAGCCCTGCTCACTTCTTACGTCCCAGCCCTGCTCACTTCTTACGTCCCAGCCCTGCTCACTTCATACGTCCCAGCCCTGCTCACTTCTTACGTCTCTGCCCTGTTTACTTCTTACGTCCCAGCCCTGCTCACTTCTCACGTCCCAGCCCTGCTCACTTCTCACGTCCCAGCCCTGCTCACTTCTCACGTCCCAGCCCTGCTCACTTCTTACGTCCCAGCCCTGCTCACTTCATACGTCCCAGCTCTGCTCACTGTCAAAGCTCTGTTCACTTCTTACGTCCCAGCTCTGCTCACTTCTTACGTCCCAGCCCTGCTCACTTCTTACGTACCAGCCCTGCTCACTTCTTGTGTCCCAGCCCTGCTCACTTCTCACGTCCCAGCCCTGCTCACTTCTTGTGTCCCAGCCCTGCTCACTTCTTGTGTCCCAGCCCTGCTCACTTCTTGTGTTCCATCCCTACTCACATCAACGTCCCACCCCTGCTCACTTCTCACGTCCCAGCCCTGCTCACTTCTCATGTCCCAGCCCTGCTCACTTCTTGTGTCCCAGCCCTGCTCACTTCTTGTGTCCCAGCCCTGCTCACTTCTTGTGTTCCATCCCTACTCACATCAACGTCCCAGCCCTGCTCACTTCTTACGTCCCAGCCCTGCTCACTTCTTACGTCCCAGCCCTGCTCACTTCTTACGTCCCAGCTCTGCTCACTTCATACGTCCCAGCTCTGCTCACTGTCAAAGATCTGCTCACTTCTTACGTCCCAGCTCTGCTCACTTCTTACGTCCCAGCTCTGCTCACTTCTTACGTCCCAGCTCTGCTCACTTCTTACGTCCCAGCTCTGCTCACTTCTTACGTCCCAGCTCTGCTCACTTCTTACTTCCCAGCCCTGCTCACTTCTTACGTCCCAGCCCTGCTCACTTCTTACGTCCCAGCCCTGCTCACTTCTTACGTCCCAGCCCTGCTCACTTCTTACGTCCCAGCCCTGCTCACTTCTTACGTCCCAGCCCTGCTCACTTCTTTGTCCCAGCTCTGCTCACTTCTTTGTCCCAGCTCTGCTCACTTCTCGTGTCCCAGCCCTGCTCACTTCTCGTGTCCCAGCCCTGCTCACTTCTCGTGTCCCAGCCCTGCTCACTTCTTACCCCAGCCTTGCTTACTTCAAAGGGATTATAACACTAAGCAGGGTTGTAGGAAGATATTAGATTGTAGCCTGTAGTTGGAGGACAATGGAATCTTGTGCAAGACTGAAAATACAGAGACAATACCACATTCATAGGAACTAGTGAAAATCAGAAGGCAGAAGAAATAAGCAGGTGAAAGAGAAGATAAAAAAAAAAGTGAAGAAGCACTTTAGGCTGGTTTTGCTTATAAAAATCCCTTTGTTTTTACCTGTATTTATTCCCTAGCCTATATGTTTGCTTTACATAAGTAGCTACTTCCTGTGCAAGCCTGTAAAGCACACTGATAACATCATGTGTATTTCCCTCTTTGTCACCAGCATAACTATCTAGAAGATAACTCACATTCCCACATACTGGCCGAGCGCATATTCTTCCTCGCAGATGGATCTGTTTGTTTGTGATTAAACATTAATCAAAAATCAATTTCTGTCTCAGTGAGTGGCAATAGATTGCATGATTCTTGCCATGACAAATAGTGGCACATAGTAAGCCTAAGTAAATACGAATCTTGGCCAGGGACAGATTTCAAACAAACAGAGGGGCCGACTCCATGACCCACTTTTAATGGTCACTACGATATATTGCAAATCTTATCAGCAATAATAACTCTTTCTTCTGCTAGTTACCAGTATGGCGTCTTCTATGCTAAAATAAATACACTGATTATTTTAAAGTTAGTGCTTTAGTAATAGGGATACACTGAATCCAGGATTTGCTTTTCCAAGAGAACTCTGCAGGATTTGCCAGCCCAACCAACCCAATTGAACTATGAACTATGACTTGAAAGCATTGGAAAGTTTGCCACGATGGGTTTCTTTTGTTTAGAATAAATAAAATGTTTTGGATGTTTTTCAAATCTAATAAACAGATTAGGCTTTGAATTTGGTTCAGGATTCAACCAAATCTTTTTTTGGAGGATCAGGTATTCAGACAAATGTAAAGGGTATCGGTACAGTGTGTCCCTATTTAGTTGCTAATCTGCTGATTCACAGCTCTACTTTATTAGATCTAACGTGGCTTCCCCAGTAAAGCAAAATAAAAATGGTTACTATCATCTACAAATCAGAGTCACTCTGAAAATTAAATCAGCATTCTATAATAGGCTAACAAAATAATTCTAATTCTATCTATCATCTGTTACGTATGTGTGTGTGTGTGTGTGTGTATATATATGTGTATATTAGAAATAGGATGCAATAGTCATAGTGCATTTCTCTGAGAAAATTAGATGCTTTTACTCAGTGTATACGTAGAATCACAACACTGAAATGTAGCTTCCTTGCCCCTCACTTTTTCCCCAAATTTACTCATCTCTAGAACTGCCAACTGACAGGGATCAGAATTTTACTGGCTCAATCTGAAAGAATGATAATTGATGGCATTATTATTATTATAGATATATATTTAAAAAAAATAAATACATAAAAAAAAAAAAAAGGATTAGAGCCACTGTTAGTACACTGGCTGCTCTGCTATTATCCCCACTGCTACTAGAGGTACTACTATCCCCACTGCTACTATAGCCTATAGTTTATAGGTACTACTGTGCTATATTTCCCCCATTGATTCTAAAGAGACTTCTGTGTTATTATCCCCACTACTGCACGGCTATTAAAGTAACTTCTGTGCTAGTATCCCTTTTGGTACTGTAGGGACTGCTGTGCTATTATTCCACTTCTGGGTCAGTTTACAATATGTGCTGTATGTTGCGTCCGGCAAAATGGCCTGGGGAGGACACTGTCTTCCAATTGTTGGACAGGAACAGGCTGGTCTGCCAGGGTACCGGAGAATCTCCCAGTATTTCCATTTTTCCATTCTAGAGCAATGTCGTGCCAATAGCATTTAGCATATATTATATATATATATATATATATATATATATATATATATATATATATATATATATATATATATATATATATATATATATATATATATATATATATATATATACACACACAAATACAAGATTCCTCTGCACTCAACCCATTATCAATATATTTAAGACAGAGACATTTTGTGCATGCTGCTACTGAAAAATGTCAAAGTCATCCCATATCTGGCCAGTCCTATGCTCAATTTTCATTTGATTTATTAAGAATTCTATGGTTTCATTATACATTTTATAAAAGGGACGAATACGTTTTACCTGCAACTTACTAGCTGCTTTCAAAGTAAAACTCCCAAACTTGGCTGCCCTTTTATTAGACACCAGTGGGATCACCTGACTATAGTTGGAGAGGGTGGGAGCTACAACATGGAGCTGGTCACTGCTCCTGTAAAACTATAACAAACAAGGGAAAGTTGTGCTCACCACTAGTTTTTAAAATCATTAGGCGGGGGTGCAATGAGGCTGTGACCACAAAATACATATAGACAAATACAAGGTTCCTCTGCACTCAACCCATTATCAATATATTTAAGACAGAGACATTTTGTGCATACTGCTACTGTTTGTCCATATATTGCAATATATTTAAGCTGGCCAACTACGTCAAAGTCATCCCATATCTGGCCAGTCCTATGCTCAATTTTCATTTGATTCATTAAGAATATATATATATATATATATATATATATATATATATATATATATATATATATATATATATATATATATATATATATATATATATATATATATATATATATATATATATATAATGGTGGTTAGAGTGGGCTGCGGATGTCAGGTTCACTGGTGGTCCCTAGGGGGCCAGTCCTATACCGTTTGTAAAATGTGACCTGCTATATGTGGACGGCGCTTGGGATAGGACTTGCAGAAGCAAATTACTTTAAAATTTTTCTATTTACAAAATAACTAGAATAAATATCTGTGGCATTCAAATATTGTGTTCAAATTATTCTTAACTGACAGTAGAATATAGTGTGTTAAACAGTCCTACAGGTAGTTATGGCTGGCTGCTAGGTGGTGTGGGGCTGTGTAGAGCAATTCTCATACTGTTGTGTAGTGGGTTCTGTGTGTTTGTGTCCTTGTGTTTCCTGTAACAGCTGTGAATGTAAACACTGTTCTTTTGTGCTCCCTGGTACACACTCAGCAGAGATAGGGTTAACCCCTCCCTCCCACAATAAAGATGTTGTTTACTCCTTTCTGCTCTGAATAACATATCAATCACCAGACTCCACCTTACCGTCCTCTCATTGGCCTGATGCGGAAATTCTACCCCTTGTGCAGGATCTTGACAGCTGATTGGCTGATGGACCTGTCCCTCACTGTGGCATCCCACAAAGATGCAGCCTTTACTCTGGAAGGGACTAATCCCTTTCTACACCAAATGCCAAACAGACGATGCCTCTTTGCATAGACCGTGGAAAGGAAAACACTGCACAGCCCTTTGCGCAAATTCTGTGCCTTTTTCTGCATCAGCATCTGTGTGTGTGAGATATATATATATATATATATATATATATATATATATATATATATGTGTATATGTGTGTATTATGTATGTGTATATATATATATATATATATATATATATATATATATGTGTGTGTGTGTGTGTGTGTGTGTGTGTGTGTATATATATATATATATATATATATATATATATATATATATATATATATATATATATATATATATATATATATATATATATATATATATATATATATATATATAAAATGTGTGTGTAACTGTGTCATTAAAGCCAGAAGCTCCACTTGTGGCTGCACCTATGTGCACTAAATATTGTGTGTGCTATAGGGCAGCTCATATACAGGAAATAATCATTGGAAAACACATAGATAAACATCTTTAAAACCTTGGAAAGAAAAATGTGGATTTAATTCTTGAATTGGGAGGTACAATTGATATATACCATGTTGCAATGTATATTATTGCTATATAAATGTTGCAATGATCAATCGTTGTGTGGCTGTGCCCTTATTGTATTGTGATTTGTTGGAAACCCCCACACCACACAAATTATTGTATTCTTTTCTCTTTACCCTTTATATTCCATTGTGCTATGGGAGGGGTTTGTTTAAGCCAGAACGAGTCCTTCGGCTCCCCCCCCCTCTTGCCTGTAGTAGTCTAAATCCAGCCAAATACACCTGATGTATGCTTACATTATAAACAAGTCCTGTGTATAGGTTTTCTCCCCTTTACATTGAAACCTCCTGCTATGTGCAGTATAGTGGGAGTTTTATGTCTTATGTATGGCTGCTGTCGGGTAGATTGAAGCTAGCCTGACTCTTGTTTTTTTTTTTGCAATGCAGTTGATCTAAGGAATGGACAAGGAATAGCTCATGAGACGTGGGACTGCCTTAAGAATTTTTTTTTAAATGTTGTTGGCTGTGACCTGAATTGGGTTTCCATTCCAGAAGCACAAAGTGATCATATTCCCTGTGATACAGGAGCAGGGACATGAATTATTAGTGACAGAGCTGGCAATAATACATGGTGCGGAATGCAGAATGGAATAGCCCAGCTGGCTGCACATTACACACCGTTCCCTCCCCTATTGCTGCATTGGCTGAAGTGTATACATAATATAGATTTATACTGCTCAGGAAGGCAGGGTGCTGCTGCTGCACAGGCAGTCTGGTCTTGCACGTGGTACAGCTGTGCTAAGAGCCCCGGTGACACATCTGCTGCTTTTATGGAAACAAATATTGTAATATTTACTTCTCAATCCCAGCCTGCGTGTACATTCCCACAACATAACACTTTCACCATTATGGCAACTTTCTCAGCTTGTAAACACATTCCAGTCTCTTCCACGTGCCCATAGGCTTATTGTGCGTAGGCCCTCTGATCCTCGTGGAGATGCTGCCAGCGGGGAAATGGTCAAGGAGTGGCTTAAGGCAATGCTTGAAAACTAACGTTTCAACTTAAAGGAAGCTACTTTAATCAGGTTTGTTCATCTTAAAAACCCTCCAGCTTGTGGCGAGGCCTTAGTTGACAGTGGATGCTGGAAGTTGTCATTTGTAAACAAGAGAAATAAAAATCTCTGCTTCACAAGGTAAAAACAGGTTATTTGTCCTAGATAACTCTGAAGTTTGCACACCTAGGCAAATCCCCCTCATCTGCCTTAAAACTGATATACAACCATTTATAGTACAGGTGTGGGACCTGTTATCCAGAATGCTGGGGACCTGGGGCTTTCCGGATAAAGGATCATTCTGCAATTTGTTTTTTCATACCTTAAGTCTACTAGAAAATCATTAAAAATTAAATAAACCCAATAGGCTGGTTTTGCTTCCAGTAAGGACGAATTATATGTTAGCCGAGTACAAGGTTATTATTTACAGTGCATTTCTCTGAGAAAATCAGATGCTTTTACTCAGTGTATACGTAGAATCACAACACTGAAATGTAACTTCCTTGCCCCTCACTTTATCCCTAAATTTACTCATCTCTACAATTGCCAGCTGACCTGGATCAGGATTTTACTGGCTCAATCTGAAAGAATGATAATTGATGGCATTATTATTATAGATCTATATTTAAAAAAATAAATACATTAAAAAAAAATGTGTGCAGTGCTACTATAAGTGTTGATGTGATATCCCCATTGCAGCTGGAAGTGCTGTTGAACTATTATCTTCACTGCTACTACATGTGCTGCTGTTGTACTATTATCCCTACTACAGGTTCCACTGTGCTTGTACAGCCACTTCTACTATATGTTGCTATGCTATTAGATTAGAGCCACTGTTAGTACATTGGCTGATGTACTACTATCCCCACTGCTACTATAGGTACTACTGTGCTATATTATCCCCATAAAGGGACTACTATGTTATTATCCCCACTGCTGCTCTCTGTGTTGCTATACTGCTCGGCTATTATAGTGACTACTGTGCTAGTATCCCTTTTGGTACTGTAGGGACTGCTGTGCTATTATTCCCACTTCTGGATTAGTTTACAATATGTGCTGTATGTTGCGTCCTCCAGGACTTTAGTAGCTGATGCTTATATGTACACAGAAGCAATGTGTTTAATATACCTCCCAATATTTGAAGTTAAAACTTAGAGACCATTTAGGCCAATTTCAAACAAGACCTTCCACTTATGGGGTCATGGATTCGAGACTGTCATGGGAATATGCCGTGAACTGTACTATCTATTTAAAGTAACTGGAGAGTAAACTCTTCTTCTAAACAGGTTGTATTTCCCCTATAAATATTATCTAGAGATGTGTACTAAACCTGTCTGGAATCCTGGAAAATGTGACCAGCTGGCTGCATTCCTATGAGGCTCTTGACAGAAACATTAAAATAATTCTCCTTGGCTGCATATTTATTTCAAAGCGCGTCAGCCAATAGCTCATGAAATAAGAGAATAATTTGTAAATCCGGGCGACATTTTGATTTACGAAAAGATATTTAGCTGGGCTTCCCTTGTGGAATCCAGCGTAATGTTAGGAATGAAAGTTCCCTAATCTCTCCCCTTCCTTTCCGTTATGGTTACAGAGGATGTCCAGGAATTTTCTCCTAATATTTCTTCCCATCAGAATCTGAATTTTCCTCCAAGGTCATTTGCAGAGCAGAGTGCAAGGAGTGCATACACTTGCAATAACTTGTATAGTTCCCCTCCTACTATACATAAATCATGTTTTTTTTCCCCCTTGCAAATGTTGTTGTGCTACAACTCACAGAATCTTCTGATCTGTCAGGATGCTGCTGGGAGTCGTAGGTTAAAAAATGAGGTTTTTCTCCTTAGGCACAGTTTTTATTTAAATGTGTCAAAATTATTCCAACTTAAAGCTCAAATGCTCCGAACTGTAATTTTATAGCTGCATTTGGCAAATGCTGAATTTGCTCTGATATTAACTGTTTCCTCCAAGCCCCTTTGCAGTTAAGTTTCATTTCGCTCGAATCCCTTTTATGGGAACATTCTGTTCATTGCCTGTGTTAAAATGGCCAGCATGTTCTCTCCTGGGTAATCTCAGTGATCACCATTCTCCGAGCAGGAAAACATGTTTGTTAGGCCCTTCCCTCGCCCGGCTCTCTCCCTCGGCTAATCCTCTTGTTTTGTCTAGGTGTGACCACGAGCTGCTCGTTGCACCTTATTATGCACTAACCTGGGTCAGTACCAGACAGCATGAACTCATAGTAAGGGCTCCAAATTAGATATTGCTCATATTCAGCTCTATTTTTCTTTCTCTCATGCATGCATGCAATGTGATGTTTGTTTTCATCTGTCTTTTTTAATAATAAAAAAAACTCCTATATTTAAATATCTTCCCAAATAAATGTTATCATTTATCACATTGCTGTGACACTATCCTAAAGGAAATATAATTTAACTGTACCTGTATGGTACAGGTATGGGATCTGTTCTCTAGAAACCCGTTATCCAGAAAACTTTTACTTTAAAAATTATGGAAAGACTGTCTCACTTAGGTTACATTATGATCAAATAATCCAAATTATTTTTTAAAATGATTTCCCTTTTCTCTGTAATAATAAAATAGTACCCTGTACTTGATCCCAACTAAGATATAATTAACCCTTATTGGAAGCAGAACCAGCCTATTGGGTTATTTAATGTTTACATGATTTTTTTAGTAGACTTAAGGTATGGAGGTCCAAATTTTGGAAAGATCCGTTATCCGGAAAATCCCAGGTCCCGAGCATCCTGGATAACAGGTCCCATCCAGGCACAAATAATCCCCCTGTATAATGGGCTCCTGATATCAAAAGTCACTACAAAGGTTTAAGTTTGGGGGTTGTATACTGGTATTCTAATTACCTACCTCGGAAGGATCAAACATGAAGTAGCTTCAGTCTTCCTGTTTGTCCTGTTTAGCTCTTGAAAAAAACAAAAGCCATAGATATTCTGTAATTCAAGGGATGGTTCAGGTTTAAGTTAACTCTAAAGCTGGCCATAGACGCAAAGATCCGATCGTACGAATCGTGGATTCGTACGATTTTCGGACCATGTGTGGAGAGTCCCGACATTTTCCGTCTGTCGGAGATCGGTCGTTTGGTCGATCGGACAGGTTAGAAAATTTCTGTCGCCTGCCGATAATATCTCTGCGTGTATTGCCGATCGTACGATTTTCAGTGGGAGACTGTAACTAGCTTTGTCAGACATAAGTATCGTACGATTGCTGTCAGGGGCAGAACATTGGGTGATCTGTTCTTATTTGATCGGAATGGTAAAGACTTTGATCTGAATGGTTAGTGGAGGGTCGGGAGATGGGAAAGTCCGTTCGTATGTTGATTCGTACGATCGGATCTTTGCGTCTATGGCCAGCTTTAGGGGCAAATTCACTAAGATGCGAAGTTGCGCCAGGCGCAACTTCGCCGCACTTCGCCAGGCGTAGTTTCGCCAGCGGTTCGCAAATTCACTAAAATCCGAAGTTGCGCACAGGGGTAGCGTAAGGTTGCGGAGTTGCGATAGCTTTGTTTCGCTATATAAAGCGAAGTTGCGCTTTCGAAGGCTAATTTGCATACGGCGCGAAATTCAAATTTCAATGGAGGAACACGTATCTGCACTACAAATGCCTAGAAAACCTTCAAATCTGCAAATAAAATTTTTATTTTGCCCTACACATGTGCCCACTGTCTAGGTAAGTTGCCATGAGTCAGGAAATGTAGGGGGGAGGAAGGGGAGCCCCAAAAAAATTTCGATCTTTTTCAGCCTATCAGCCATCATGTAGAAAACACGCCAGCGTTCTTTGGGACTTAGAAAAAATTTTGACTTTTTTTGAAACAATCCCTATCTACTCTATTGCGCTTCGCCAGGTCTGAGGTGGCGAAGGAAGTCTAGCGTAAAAGGTAGCGTTCGCTACACTGCGCAAGTTAGTGAATTTGCGTAGTTTCGCCGCTAGCGAAGATTCGCCTGGCGTAAGGTTGCGAAGTAACACTAGCGAAACTACGCCAGCGTTAGTTAGTGAATTTGCGCAGTAGCGAAAATGCCAAACGCTAGCGAATTAACGCTAGCGTTCGGCGCCTCGCGCGTTAATGAATTTGCCCCTTAGTGTTTTTATAGAATGTTTTGTACCTAGATCCTTTTTGGGTTGTACTTAGAACCCCCACAGTAAAAAAACTTTTGCAGTGTGAGGCTACAAATGTATTTTTATTGTTGCTCTTTATTGCTTAAAATACTTAAAAATGTTACCCCCTAAATAAATACTTAAGCAACAGATATATCATATTAAGTGACATATTAAAGAATCTTGCCAAACCTGGATTGATATATCCCCATATATTTCTTCTTTTTATCTTACCTTGAACCACCATTTTGTGATGGTCTGTGTGCTGCCTCATAGATCACCTGACCAGAAATTTTACAGGAAGAAGTGAGGAAGCAAAAGACAGAACTTTGTTCATTTATTGCCTCGTGACATGTATGGTTTGTTTGTGTGCATTATGAATCGTATACCAGGATTATCCAGTGGCACATACTGCTAAAATAAAGTATTTTGGAAAGATCCGTTATCCGGAAAATCCCAGGTCCCGAGCATCCTGGATAACAGGTCCCATCCAGGCACAAATAATCCCCCTGTATAATGGGCTCCTGATATCAAAAGTCACTACAAAGGTTTAAGTTTGGGGGTTGTATACTGGTATTCTAATTACCTACCTCGGAAGGATCAAACATGAAGTAGCTTCAGTCTTCCTGTTTGTCCTGTTTAGCTCTTGAAAAAAACAAAAGCCATAGATATTCTGTAATTCAAGGGATGGTTCAGGTTTAAGTTAACTCTAAAGCTGGCCATAGACGCAAAGATCCGATCGTACGAATCGTGGATTCGTACGATTTTCGGACCATGTGTGGAGAGTCCCGACATTTTCCGTCTGTCGGAGATCGGTCGTTTGGTCGATCGGACAGGTTAGAAAATTTCTGTCGCCTGCCGATAATATCTCTGCGTGTATTGCCGATCGTACGATTTTCAGTGGGAGACTGTAACTAGCTTTGTCAGACATAAGTATCGTACGATTGCTGTCAGGGGCAGAACATTGGGTGATCTGTTCTTATTTGATCGGAATGGTAAAGACTTTGATCTGAATGGTTAGTGGAGGGTCGGGAGATGGGAAAGTCCGTTCGTATGTTGATTCGTACGATCGGATCTTTGCGTCTATGGCCAGCTTTAGGGGCAAATTCACTAAGATGCGAAGTTGCGCCAGGCGCAACTTCGCCGCACTTCGCCAGGCGTAGTTTCGCCAGCGGTTCGCAAATTCACTAAAATCCGAAGTTGCGCACAGGGGTAGCGTAAGGTTGCGGAGTTGCGATAGCTTTGTTTCGCTATATAAAGCGAAGTTGCGCTTTCGAAGGCTAATTTGCATACGGCGCGAAATTCAAATTTCAATGGAGGAACACGTATCTGCACTACAAATGCCTAGAAAACCTTCAAATCTGCAAATAAAATTTTTATTTTGCCCTACACATGTGCCCACTGTCTAGGTAAGTTGCCATGAGTCAGGAAATGTAGGGGGGAGGAAGGGGAGCCCCAAAAAAATTTCGATCTTTTTCAGCCTATCAGCCATCATGTAGAAAACACGCCAGCGTTCTTTGGGACTTAGAAAAAATTTTGACTTTTTTTGAAACAATCCCTATCTACTCTATTGCGCTTCGCCAGGTCTGAGGTGGCGAAGGAAGTCTAGCGTAAAAGGTAGCGTTCGCTACACTGCGCAAGTTAGTGAATTTGCGTAGTTTCGCCGCTAGCGAAGATTCGCCTGGCGTAAGGTTGCGAAGTAACACTAGCGAAACTACGCCAGCGTTAGTTAGTGAATTTGCGCAGTAGCGAAAATGCCAAACGCTAGCGAATTAACGCTAGCGTTCGGCGCCTCGCGCGTTAATGAATTTGCCCCTTAGTGTTTTTATAGAATGTTTTGTACCTAGATCCTTTTTGGGTTGTACTTAGAACCCCCACAGTAAAAAAACTTTTGCAGTGTGAGGCTACAAATGTATTTTTATTGTTGCTCTTTATTGCTTAAAATACTTAAAAATGTTACCCCCTAAATAAATACTTAAGCAACAGATATATCATATTAAGTGACATATTAAAGAATCTTGCCAAACCTGGATTGATATATCCCCATATATTTCTTCTTTTTATCTTACCTTGAACCACCATTTTGTGATGGTCTGTGTGCTGCCTCATAGATCACCTGACCAGAAATTTTACAGGAAGAAGTGAGGAAGCAAAAGACAGAACTTTGTTCATTTATTGCCTCGTGACATGTATGGTTTGTTTGTGTGCATTATGAATCGTATACCAGGATTATCCAGTGGCACATACTGCTAAAATAAAGTATATTATTTTAGATTTATATATTACACCTTTAAGACAATAGACAAACCATTATGTTCTGCACAAGTCCTATTCATTGCGGCGTACCCTCCCTTTTAGTATGTGTATATTTCCTTTGCTAAAGATTGTACAGGCTAGTGCCTGTCCTTTCTGTATATGATGATTGTACAAGCTTGGTCTTGATCATGGTATAGCAGTGATAGATATAGTTGTGTGTAAGGGCATAGAGAAGTACAGACTGCACATTTATTTTGGTGTGTGTTATGAATATCGCATATATAATATGCTTAACTTTCAGATGCAGCCTCACTGATTTCAGTTCTTTAAAGGAGAAGGAAAGCTACAGAGGCATTTTATTGCCAATAGATTAGCTGCAATAGTGCAAGCTAGAATGCTATATTTATTCTGTAGAATGTTTTACCATACCTGAGTAAAAAGCTCTAGAAACTCTCTGTTTGTTTAGGATAGGAGCTGCAGTATTAACATGGTGTGACATCACTTCCTGCCTGAGTCTCTCCCTGCTCTGGGCTCAGGTTACAGTAGAGAAGGGAGGGGGAGGGGGAAGAGGAGCAAACTGAGCATGCTCTTGCCCAGGGCAAGGAGGTTTAAGCTGAAGGCAGGAAGTCTGATACAGAAGCCCATGTGTACACAATAGAAGGAAAGAAATGATGTGTTTCTTTTGACAGGGGACTCAGAGCAGCACTACTTTGGGGGTTTACTGGTATATTTCGATGGACCTTTCTGATAAGGCTTACTTAGTTTTAACCTTTCCTTCTCCTTTAATATGTCTGGAAGGGAAATGCAATAGGTCATGTGATTTCACTCTGGTATCCTTAGCAGGGATCACATGTTGATACATTGAATTTGCTCAAGAATTTCCTTGCCCTTCAGTCTAGCTGTGTGCACTAACACTCTGCTGATAACCCTAACAGAGCTGTCATTATTCCACATTATCCCAAGAAACAGAAAAGTTTTGTTTACTTTTCCTGTGTTGTTGTTTTTTTTTAGTTTTAATCATATTTCTTGGTCACAAACGATTAGAGTAATTATGAGGAATATTTGGAGTGCTGGTACACTCCATCCTTTAAAGGAGAACTAAACCCTAAACTTGAATATGGTTAAAAATTGCATATTTTACATACTGAACTTATTGCACCAGCATAAAGTTTCAGCATGTCAATAGCAGCAATGATCCAGGACTTCAAACTTGTCACATGGGGTCACCATCTTGGAAAGTGTCTGTGGGCTCTGAGCAGCTGTTGAGAAGCTAAGCTTAGGGGTTGTGGCAAATTATCAAGCAGATACTGATGATACAGGGCTGATTATTAAATTCTGATGCTAGTTGCACTGGTTTCTGAGCTGCTATGAAGTATTTATTGCTAGTCGTTAGTTGCTACACATAAGGGCAGATTTATCAAAGGTCGAGGTGACTTTTCGAATGAAAAAAAAAATTAGAATTTCGAGCTATTTTTTGTATACTTCGACTAGGGAATAGTGGAAAAAAAATCGAAAGTTTGAATATCTAAATTTATCATGTATTGTCGACTTCAACCATTCACCATCTAAAACCTGCCAAATTGCCGTTTTAGCCTTTGGGGGACCTCCTAGAACCTACTTGGAGTCAATTGGTGGACTCTGAAAAATCGAAGGTTTTTTGGAAAAAACTTTGAATCGAATTCGATTGAATGCGATATTCCTTTGATTCGTACGATTCGAATTCAGCCGAATACGGAGCTATTCGACCAAAAAAAAAAAAAAGCTTTTGCTTAATTTCAGTTTGTCTTTTTGAATTCAAATTTCAAAGCTTTTTCAATTCGAAATTCGACCCTTAATAAATATGCCCCATAATGTATGGAAACAACTCTTCTCTCAATGAGATTGTCTCTTTCATACATGTCATTTTGCTTCTGATTGCCAGTACATAATTATTTGCGGTAAGAAATGATTTCTCTGTGTGATATGCCTGCCTTTGCTGCTAACTAAACAAGTTAATATACACACTGGTATTTTGGGGGAGATGCCCCCACTACGGTTCCTGCAGCGTTCATTCTGGAAAAAAAGTGTTTCTCCTTGTTAAATTTGCAAATGTTTCCTCTCATCCTGACCCCTTTATGGATGCTAGAGGGGGCGTTAGCACTATGTGTGCCTGTTCCTCAGGAGCAAAGTCATGTTCTCAGCTAAACTGTTTCCCTTATACTCCTAATGACTTCCTTTTCAGCCAAACCCCAGGCAGCTCCCTGCCCCCTATGGACTGGAACCACTTACTCTTTGGCATACAAGCAACATACTTTTGTTGTCGTTTCCCTTTAATGTTAGCAAAGCTAGGTAAATGCTGGTTCCTCTCAGTTAATGCCAATAGTTCAGTTTGTCAGCAGGTAAAATTCAGACTTTTTCTCTAGGAAAGATCGATCGTTTTTATACACACGTCTAGAGCTGAATCGTCAGATATACTGGTAGAAACAATAGAATTCTATCTGTATCTGATAATTCAGCACTAACAATGGGCGATGTTCGGATGCCTTATAAGGCGTCCAATGAAAATTTTCTGGCCAGCCCAATCGACAAGCCGACCAATATCCAAGTGTATATCCAGCTGGTATTGTATGAATTGAATGTGATTAGAACACAACGTATTTTTACAGCCCCCTGCCTGACTTTAGGCTTCTATGCATGACACCCATTTCCTGCCCAGACCCTGCCCACTTCACGCCCAGACCCCTGGCCACTCCCGCCCATGCAGAAGTGCTCTGCTTCCTCACCGCAGGTAATAGAGCGGCTGGGGAGGGGGGGTTTCTTGTTGGCTGTAGAGGGAGCAGTTCGGGCCCCCCTGTCCCCGGGACCCCCCTGTGACTGCGGGGTCTGCTTCCTCTATAGTTATGCCACTGGCCAGAGCTCACCAGAGAAGTTGATCTTGGCCCAATTATGCCCAGAATGTGGATGGCCAAATTGGGCCAAGTATCGCCTCATCTATAGGGGCCTACATGGCTGATTAATATATGGCCAATTTTCACATGATATCAGTCGGACAGGCTGTTTATGGACCCCATACACAGGCAGGTAAGTAAACGGACAACTTGGTCTGAAGGTGCTAATGTGGCATCAAACCTGCAGCAGATGCGGTCAAGCTACAGCCACATTGTGCCGTTTCTCAGTTTGCGTATAAACACAGGCTGAGCAGCAGCCAATCAGCTCTTCCCAGCCCGCTCTGATGCCTGCACTATGGTGGCCTGTGTGCAGATACACGGGAGAGAGCTTCAGTTCGGAGCCACACAAGTAAGCTTTTTTTTGCACCAAAATTCCCTCCTTGAGTGTGCCACATGCGTTTGCAGTGTCCAGAGCTAGCTGAGAACAGCGAGTCATTGTTTATATGCAGGTTAAGAAAAAGCCTGGATAGGATTGCCACCTGTTTATCTTTTTTCCCTATTAATAACATTGGGATCAACCATCGTTTTTACCGGCCAGGCCAGTAAAATACTGGCCAGGTGGCAACCCTAGGTGTGGCCGTAGCCTACACTTATCTCCAACACCTTTTGACATATTTCTGGAATTGTTGTTTCGATAGGACCTGCAAGCTAAATGTGTTTCATTGCTGAACCTGGATAAGGAATCTGATATATTCCAGGATAAACCTTCAGGAAGTAGCGAAGCTTGGACACAGGCTTATTGTATAACCATTTAATATGGACTCTCAGTAAAATCTTTTTGGACATCTAATGTAATTTCCTTCCAATAAAAGCATTTCCAATCCACCAAATATCATAAAGTTAAGTGAGTTACGTGCTTGTGTTGTTTAATTCTATTCCCTCTCAGTAGTCGATAAGTGGTAGCGCACCTAAAGCCGCAGGGCTTCACTTTTTCTGTAGGAATGACATTACAGAGCAGATTCTTGGTGGCAGGCTACTGGGAGGGTGCAGTATACTGTCTGTATGTAAGCCATGCTTTAAGGTGGCCATAGACGTAATAATTATGATCTTTCTTGGAAAAGATCTTTCCAAAAAAGATGGTTAGTTTCAATACACACGAGTAGAGCGGAATCGTCACATATACAGGTAGACATACAGGTAGAAACAATAGAATTCTACCTGTACTAACAGCGGACAGTGTTGGGTTTCCTTCAAAGGCACCCGATCAAAATTTTCCGTCCAGCCCGTTCGAGGAGCCGACCGATATCCAAGTCTTCTGCCGATATCGGTCGGCTCTTTTCCCACCATACACGCATCGAATATCGTATGAAAATTCGTTCTGTACGATATTATCTGTGCGTCTATGCGTCTATGCCCACCTTTAACATTCTCTGTGCGGACATTGCACAAGGGGATAATTCTCCCAATGGCGTCTAGGCGGAGTTTTGGCAATATAATTATTTATGACTTAAGTATCGTTAATTGTTGATGAAGTTGCCTACATTGCATGTTATATAGCCTTAGAAGTGCAGGTGATTTTAGTGTATGTTGGACAGGTGGGTAGCAGTTGGCCATAGGCTTCCCATTGAAGCTGGGCACAACATTCACAACTCTCTAGTGATAGTTTGGTGCAGTGCCACACAGCATTTTGATTGGCATAATTCCTTCCTAGAGAACTGCAACGTTATCATAATTTTCCACTGGCAGTCGCTTCTCATTCAGTGATCAACACTTGTGTCGGTGAGTTGTAAAGGGGTGGTCAGGTTAAAGTCAGGTTCTCCTTGAGAGTACCCCAGGGATCATTATGGCATGGGTGCCATTTCCCTTAAAGGGGTGATTCACATTTAAGTTAACTTTTAGTATGTTATAGAATGGCTAAATCTAAAGGTAGACATAGACCCACCGATAAAATCGTATGAAACTAATTTTCGGACGATATTCGGTGCATGTATGCTGGGAGACGAGACGACCGATATTAGCAGAAGACTTGAATATCAGCCAGCTGGAAAATTTTGATTGGGTGCCTTTGAAGGGACTCCAACATTGCCCATTGTTAGTGCTGAATCGTTCGATACAGGTAGCATTCTATTGTTTCTACTTGTATAGCTAACGATTCAGCTCTACACGTTTCTATTGAAACTAAAGATCTTTACCAGGAACGATCGTAATTGTAACGTCTATGGCCACCTTAAGTAACTTTTCAGTTGGCCTTCATTTTTTATATATATATTTTTTAAATGATTTGCCTATTTCTTCTGACTCTTTCCAGCTTTCAAATAGGGTTCACGGACCCCATCTAAAATCTTCTGTATGGCTAAAAATGTATTCCTATTTATTATTACTCCCCTTTCTATTCAGACCCTCTCCTTTTCATATTCCAGTCTCTTATTCATATCAATGCATGGTTCCTAGGGTAATTTTGACCCTAGCAACCTGATTGCTGAAATTGCAAACTGGAGAGCTGCTGAATAAAAAGCTAAATAACTAAAAAAAAATCAGAAATAATAAATAACCAATTGCAACAAATGGTCTTGGAATATCACGTCAAATCATACTAAAAGTTAATCTAAAGATGAACAACTCCTTTAAGGATAAAGAAGAGGTGTAGGCAAGGAACACGAGCTTGTTTTTGTGGAAGTGTAATCGCTAAGCAGACCTCCTCTCTCTCTGTCATATGATGTATCCCTCCCTCCTTGTTGTTTTTCCCCACCAGCGCCGCGGCCTTAAGCAACCTGATTACTGTAAGATCAGACTTTGAAAACATCTTAAGTCATTGTTAGAACTAAAAGACACACCCGTCCCTATTATTTCTGAACGCTTTGAATTTCCTTTGATACCATGCCCAGCTTTAGCCTTTTAGGAAAGGTTTACTACCAGCCTGGAGGTTTGCTCGGCTTCGTTAAAGCTAAATAAGTATAATAATTTTGCATTCCTGTATAACCGGATAACTTCATTATAATACGGTCTGAAGATTAAGTTGCTGCTGCCAAAACTTCTCTGTACCCTGATTTATGGTTCCATGTATGAAGCAGCTGAACTTGAAGCCAGCCCCTTTTCATCTAAGTTGTAAATACTACGTTTTCTAGAAGAGAAATGTGCACGTTCTGGAACTGGCTGGAAATGCCATGCTTCTTTTCATAGCTTGCCAGTACACTACAGTGCTTCTAACTGCTTCTTCTCCAATACTTGTACCCTGTGTCAGGAGACTTGTGACACATCTTACACCAGCTAGATATGTAATTGAACAGAAATCAACACCAGCACCAGTTATAAGAATACGTGCCAAACCACAAGGCTTGGGGCCTCTCCCCTCTGAATTAGTCCCTCTCTCTCTCTCTACGCCAGACAGCTTGAAGTTTGTTCCTACGGGACACAGACCTGCCTTGTTAGGAAATCCATGCTGTTCGGGCAGCATACAATGCTTCAAATAGCTCTGTGTACAGTAAGCAGCAGTGGAAATAGGCCATACGCACAAGCACGATGAGTTATAAATATAGAATATTCTGCTCCTTCAATTCCACACACGTTAGTCATGGAAGGACACTGGGAGTTTTACACTTATAAGGTATATACAAACAGGACTGATTGATATGATTTCTGCTTAACTGTTTAACTACATTTCTTTTATACAGTAGTTTAGCAGAGAAAAAGCCGACAAGTTACTGTAATGTGGATATAAGAGAATGGAATAAACCATTCTCCGGGAGATGGAGATAGGTTAGATGGAGTCATTCAATAATTAATATGCGTAAACAGAGTTTTTCTGTTAAAGGAATTGTTCAGTATAAAAACAAAAACTGGCTAAATAGAAAGCCCATGCAAAATAAAACATTTATCTAATATAGTTAGTTAGCCAAAAATGTAACGTATAAAGGCTGGAGTGACTGGATGTCTAATATGATAGCAAGAACACTACTTCCTTCTTTAGGTTTCCTTGGTTTCCACTGATTGCTTTCCAGGCAGTAACAAATCGGGGTGGGGCCCACATGGGTCATAACTGTTGAGCTGCGATCAATTGCAAACTCACCGAACAGTTATGTCCCATGTGGCCCCCCTTCAAGTCACTGACTAACTCAGAGAGCTGAAAAGCAGGAAGTAGTGTTCTGTTCTCTTATGTTAGACATCAGCTCACTCCAGCCTTTATACATTACATTTTTGGCTAACTATATTAGAAACATTTTTTGTTTTGTGCAGCCTATCTATTTACCCGGTTTTTATTTTTATTCTGAACTGTTCTGAACTGTTCCTGTTAAAGAAAACTGTTAAAGAAAAAATTACTGTAAATTTGCTACTTATCCACATATTTGTTCCCCTTACTGACGTTAAGGTTACTACTGTATTGCATTGTGCTGTAGTTATTAGGCTTTTATAATGTATGACTTAATCCTTGGCAATACCCATGGCAGGGTGATCAGTGCAACTGGAAATTATGATTTGCATCTGATAAAGTAAAGGAACACTCCATCCATAACCCTTCCCTCTTTGACCAAAGAAGTCATTAGCCCTATTGTGTGTTCATGAACTTATACTGGAAATCATCTCTTGTCTTGCCCCAGGATGAGGATATTTTAATGAAAAAGTTGCAGTGTTTTGTGGGAATTGTTGCAGCAACTGGTATATTGGAAATACAAGTATATGTATCTTCAAGGTATACCTCTGTCCCGTTTTTAGAGGGACAGTCCCTCTTTTGAAAGTTTAACCTGCAGTCCCTCGTTTGTACTGGAAAGTCCCGTTTTTCTCTGCACTGAACTGCCAGAAAAAGAAACAATGTTTTTAACCTAATTGGCTTTTGGCAAAGAGCCCAGAACAGCCATAGCTGCATATACCGTATATACTTGCGTATAAGCCGAGATTTTCAGCACCCAAAATGTGCTTGAAAATCTTACCTCGGCTTATACGCGGGTCAGCTGCCTTACCGGTGAATTTGTAGGCCCGCAACCCATCCATGGGACCCCGATCCTAAGGAGCCAACAAGGAACATCCCCCTCCCAGCCAGAAACACGCCGCGAAGAAAAGCGCAACAGCGCAAGGAGTGTGTGTCACGCTGCCAGTGGTGCGCACGCTGATGTCATCAGCTCAGCGACAACTCCGGGCCGGCCCCCCGCAAAAAATCTTGGAGGGGCCCGGCGCCGGCTGCAGGAAGCAGTATCCCCGGCTCTCCCCTTCTGCCTGCCAGCATCTCCGGGCTGCCCCTACCCCATCGATCGATCAAACTTTGAAGGGGCCCAGCAGCAGAGAGCAGCTTCCCCTCCCACCCACTAACAACTCTTTGAAGGCGATCAGCGCCTACTACAGGGAGCAGCTTCCTGACTCTCCCCTCCCATTGGAGCAAATTTACCGGTAAGGCAGCTGTCTTCTTAATATATCTATTTCATCTACCAGAGGTTTTTTTTATCATTGTACTATGAATTAATGTTTTAAGCATCATGGCTTGATTTTTAACATTAAACCGACTGTTTGATATTTCTGAGACTTTTCTGAGTTGTGTCTAGGCTTATACTCGAGTCAATAAGTTTTCATAGGTAAAATTAGGTACCTCGGCTTATACTCGGGTCGGCTTATACACGAGTATATACGGTAAGATACTTTTGTAACCATTTTGAGATAAGCAAATAAGTAATTGTCACAATATAAGATAACAGGTCCCTTGGGAGAAGTTAAGGTGGCCATACACGGGCCGATAAAAGCTGCCGACAGACCGTGTCGGCAGCTTATTGGCCCGTGTATGGGGGCCCCCGACGGGCTTCCCCGATCGAGATCTGGCCGAAAGTCGGCCAGATCTCGATCGGATGGGATTAAAAATCCCGTCGGATCGCGGCCGCATCTGTTCGTTGATGCGGTCCCGCGATCCGACCGCCCGTTTGGCGAACGCTAGGATCCGATCGTTGGGCCCTAGGGCCCACGATCGGATCAGCCCGATATTGCCCACCTCAAGGTGGGCATATCGGAGGGAGATCCGCTCGTTTGGCGACATCGCCAAACGAGCGGATCTATCCGTGTATGGCCACCTTTAGACTCACAGCTTAATCACCTTCATGAGCAAAACTGTAATAACTGGAAAAAACACAGAAATATGTTCAACCTGCCAAATTTTGTAAAATGAACATGGTAATCAGGGGGTGTGGCCACAAAATGGGACCGGTCAAAAAATTTGCCGCGCTATGCATGACAACTTTTTTGTCTCACTTTTTATTTCCAAAATGTTGGGAGATATGTCATTATCATAGACCCACAGTTAATATGATCCACCAGTCAACAAAGTCTCTGTACTTTTTTATTTGAACAAGGCATACATACCAATAGCTATTCAGTTTTTTTAGGAGCAATATGGATGTTAAGTTCATTTTTTATTGTAATATATTATTTCTATATTTAATTAGGCAGTGTAATATACATTGCACTGCCTAACTAAATATAGAAATAATATATTACAATAAAAAAAGAAGTTTTGTAACTTCTTTGTAATTGTAACAATATAAGATAACAGGTCCCTTGGGAGAAGACTCGCAGCTTAAAGGGCAAATCACCTTCATTAGCAAACTGAAAATAAACACAGAAATATGTTCAAACTTTCATAACCTGACAGATTTTGTGTATATATATATATTTATTTATTTATTTATTAATCTATAAAATCAGGTCCACGCTCGGGAAATCGGGAAAATTCAGACCTGCACATCACTATTAGGCAGTGGACTTTCTGCAAGTTGCTGAGAAAAACAAGGAAGTTATACAAGATTTCCTTAATACTTTGTGATGCAGTTTTACTATTTTATACATGCAGGGACTAAATGGATGGAGGCAGTGGTTGCTGCCTGGCTAGTATGTAATGTTCAGTGCCAATCTTCTTGGGGGATAAAAGGTAATATATCTAGGAAGGTAGGTATTTCTTCTAGAGAGGATGATAACCCTAGTTGCGGCTGTGTGAAAGTATTGGGACAAGTTGGGCAGAACCGAGTGATCCTGAAATGTAGGTCATGTATTAAGTGCAAAAAAGGATTTACATCTGTGTCTGGGTCTGGTCTGTATGATTAATGTATAACTAGTGAACTGATGACCCATACCACACTGTGCCATTTTGTAAACCTTATTATATGAATGGCACTTTTGTTCTGTGGGTCATGATTTTCCATCCTCGGCAATGTTCGAGTTACTTGATGCGCTCTGTAGTAGTAATCCAGTGCAATAATAATGCCAATATTAGCAGAACCAAGCACAGTTTAGTGTAAACACATTGACTTGGCCATGCAGGCGCGTGGAGCAAACAGACCGGCTCTGTTTTAAGGACACAGCCCATTGTATGAGATGCTTGTGAGCAGCGCACCCTGCCTGCGTGGGGGCATGCTTTGTGTTTGTCAACTGCATTCAGGCTCTCAACGAGAAAGTCATGAATGGTCATTTTGTCCAGTTAAATGACAGCTGTGCAGAGCGGGCACCGAGTGACTCCCCCCATCCTCCCCAGGCAGTCTAGAAGAGTTTTAATCTTCCTTTTAAAAAAAAAGTATAATTTCTCATTAATATGTTTTCATTTTCTGATAAATCATCAATACTAATGTGCAGCCTAACGACAATTATTGGGCAGTTCTTGGTGCGTGAATTCCCTTTTACTAGCATTATCATCACTGTGTCTGTCTTCTACTGTGCTTTGGAGTAGCAAAGGAACCTGCAATTTCCCATTTAATCAATTGACAGTTACACAATGTAGTGAAGCACGGCTAAATTTTTTACTTAACACAAAAAAGAAGTTGAAACATCTATCTGTATCTAAAGTACCATATAGAATTATTTTGCTAACAACGTAATTTACATCTGTTATCTTTATTTACAGTGGCGTAACTAGAGTGCGCCAGGCCCCCGTGCAAAAAAATCTTCAGAGGGGCCCAGCACACTCCCATCTCCATCCTCCCACCCACTTCCTGTCCTGCCCACATTCAAAAAACTCCACCCACTCCCGCTCGACTTGCTTCCACCTTCCTCGCCGGTACGAGTACGGTACGGCTGCGGGGGAGGGTTTTTTATTGGCTATCGAGGAAACAGACCCCACAGTCTGGGCCATCTTGCAACTGCGGGGTCTGCTTCCTCTATAGTTACACCACCACTGTTTATTTACTTTAAAGATTCAAGAAGACCCACCCCAGCCCTGAGTAATATCAGCATTCCAAACTTGGGGCACCGCTGTGCTGTTATAGGCTGGAGTACTGTTTTGATTGTTAGCCAATCAAAGGGGTGCCTCACACCCCCAACCAATCCCTGTAGCTTTAAAGGGATCCTGTCATCGGAAAAAATTTTTTTTCAAAATGCATCAGTTAATAGTGCTACTCCAGCAGAATTCTGCACTGAAATCCATTTTTTTTATATTCAATTTTGAAATCTGACATGGGGCTAGACATTTTGTCAATTTCCCAGCTGCCCCCAGTCATGTGACTTGTGCCTGCACTTTAGGAGAGAAATGCTTTCTGGCAGGCTGCTGTTTTTCCTTCTTAATGTAACTGAATGTGTCTCAGTGGGACATGGGTTTTTACTATTGAGTGTTGTTCTTAAAACTACCAGGCAGCTGTTATCTTGTGTTAGGGAGCTGTTATCTGGTTACCTTCCCATTGTTCTTTTGTTTGGCTGCTGGGGGGGAAAAGGGAGGGGTGAGATCACTCTAACTTGCAGTACAGCAGTAAAGAGTGATTGAAGTTTATCAGAGCACAAGTCACATGACTTGGGGCAGCTGGGAAATTGACAATATGTCTAGCCCCATGTCAGATTTCAAAATTGAATATAAAAAAATCTGTTTGCTCTTTTGAGTAATAGATTTCAGTGCAGAATTCTGCTGGAGCAGCACTATTAATGAATTTTCCCATGACAGTATCCCTTTAAGCATGTTGTAAAACAGCACAGTGGGTAAAAACACTTCTTTAAATTAAAATGAATTTGTCTACTGCACTTAAATAGATTATTTTAACTCTTCTCAAAAGTGCTGCTCACTATATTAACAACCAGTAACTTGCGGTCTGAGATATCTGCATTTTTATATACAGTATCCTGTAGTTGTAACAGAACTATTGTTTAATTGCATCCACAAAAGCTGCCCAAACTAACGTCAAAAGTTTGCAAAAGATTTTTCCACATAGGTTCCTTTGCGACAAATACCCTCGTAAAAGCCTTAATTTAAGTCCGTGGCGAAATATCTTATCTATAGACAAAACTTTAGCTACCCTGAAAATGTATTATTTAAAGACATAGATAGCGGAGGTAATAAGGGTAGAAGGGTCGAAGTGTGACAGAGGAGAAGATCTTGATTGTGGTGAGTAGTAGATGTTCTAGTCTAGAGGTCCATGTTAGCAGGTTACAATTGCATTGAATACTAGATTACAGATAAAACAAAAACTAAGAAGAGTTTGTGCTGTTTGTTCTTAGCAGGGAAGGCTAAGCAAGGTTATGCTAAAGTTAAACAAGGCTAACTTAGTGCTTGAAGTTAAGTTATTATTCTGAGGCACAGACGGCTGTTTTGTCAAATACAAAATTATGTACAGTAGAAACCCCATTTTACATCCCCTGATTTTAAGTTTCCCCTCATTTTACATTGTTGTTTTGTGGCCCCACCTATATATTATGCATAATACATTTCCCTGATTTTACATTTTCCTGTATTCTGGTCCGCTGAAAAACGTAAAATGGTGGTTCTGCTGTATTTGATGCTATCCCTTGGCCTATACTATCTGCTGCTATTCTTTTCATTATGAGGAGCCTGTTATTCACTACAGCAAGAACTATAAAGTTTTAAGATCTTCCCTTATCTGCTGAATTGACGACACTCGTTTTAAGATGATGTAAGTGAGTGCAAGGCCAATAGCTAGGGTTGCCTCCTGGCAGGGCCGGAGCTAGGGGTAGGCACGTGCCTAGGGCCCAAAAATTAGGGAGTGCCAGGCACGTACCTTTCACTCCTACCTACCCCAGTCCGGTCTGCAGAGTCCGGCTAGTGCATGCTTGCATGCATGCTCATGTATACACGGGTGCCGGAGGGGGCAATGTGGCCGGCCCTGCCTCCTGGTGGGTAAAAATGATGCTTGATGCCAATGTGACTAATAGGGAAGAAAGGTAAATATACAGTATAGGAAGGCTGGTGGTTTTTTTTTTCCAGAAATGGTTGCAGAATATACTGCAAAGCACCTTTGCTAAATGTTGAAATGACATACTGCCTGCACATGTTACATTCCAAAGTAGAGCAATGAAAGCAGGTTAACTATAGATATAGACATGGTTAGGAGTAATATGTGAATAGGATGCCTTTTTTACCATCTGAAATTGTGTTTGCACTGTAGCAGCTTTGCAGTTAGCTTTGAGTTTCTTTTTGTGCCCCCTTATACATTTAAAGATCCCACAGTAGCATCACCAATGAATTGTTCTACCGTGTAGAACTCCATGCATACTTAAGGGAAATCTTATCGTTTTTTTTGCTTAAGCGTAGCCGGCTGTTATTACTCTCAGTCCACAAGATGTCTCCTTTAAACCAGTTCCACAGGAATGTAAATAATAGGCACCTGCTGTGATTTCCTCTTGTGTGTGCCTTTGTGAGTGATATTTTCCTGTAACCTATTTCTGTCTTGGAAAAAAAACATTTGCACACCTGTTCCTTGGATGGGTATCACGGAAAGCACACAGCTGCTTCCACTATTATGTGCCACTTGCATAGTGTAACAAATTTACCGATATCTGGACGAAAATTGGGCAGATGTTGGTCTGGCTGGTTCAACTTTCCTGTTGGATCGAGGTCCACATCTGCTGGTCCTTGTGGCCCTCCATCTGACCGATGGCCATAAGGTCATACACTGTACAACGGTTTGCAAGTTTTCTATAAAAATTAAACAGCTGGCATCTATAATAATATGGGTATGACATCCATTATCTGGAAACCTGTTATCCAGAAAGCTAAAAATTACAGAAATGCCATCTTCAATAGACTCTATTTTATCCAAATAATCCACATTTTTAAAATGATTTCCTTTTTCTCTGTAATAATAAAACAGTAGCTTGTACTTGATCCAAACTGAGATATAATTAATCCTTATTGGAAGCAAAACCAACCTATTGAGTACATGTTTTCTAGTAAACTTAAAGTATCCACAAAACCCCAGGTCCCAAGCATTCTAAAGAACAGGCCCCCCACTTGTATAAATATAATATATTTGACCAAAATTAATCTCGTTCTGCCATGTGTTGCGTAGTCCTGTAGCTACAACTACACACACAACCCTTGGTAGCAAACTTCTGATGTTAGCATTGTACCTTCATGCTCAAGGTTATTCCTAAGATTTTGTAAGCAGAACAGTTCAAAGAGTAAAAAAAAAACCTGGCATCTAAAAATAAAAAAAGAGTCTCAAAATGTTTCCCAAATGTTTCTCAAGTTTTGATGTAAAAATGTGGTATATTTCTACAGCATAAAAATGATTTAAAGGGTAAAGAAACTGCTTGTTGGGTGCTCAAATCCAGTTTGCCCCATTATTACTTACTTTGGCTTATCCTTTCATGTATTCATTTTAATAATCCTATGGGTTTTATTTTGTTTCAGTGTGCCCCAGTGTTTGTGGCAAGCGAGCATGTACTGATAACAATGAATGCTGTCACCCAGAATGCTTGGGCAGCTGCACGGCACCCGATAACGACACCGCGTGCGTGGCTTGTCACCACTTCTTCTACGAGGGCCGCTGTGTCCAGACCTGCCCGCCTAACACCTATAGATTTGAAGGGTGGCGCTGCATCACTCGGGAAGTCTGTGCCGTGGTGCATCAATGGGTAAACAGCGTCAATCCATTCATCATTCACAAAGGAGAATGCATTTACGAGTGCCCATCAGGATTCATGCTGAATGACAGCCAGAGGTAATGTACTTTTTCATTTCTTGTAAACATACATAGCAGATAACTGATAAACTGTGTAGTATACAAAGGGATTTTTCAGAACTTAACGGTTATCTACTGTGTATCCTGTAATTGAATGGCTGCCCCATGGCTAAACAGCAGCTTGTTTATATAAACTGTAGTTGTGTTTCTGAAACAAACCAGATGTACCAGTGCAGGGCAATGGTACATTATATTGTCATTCCTTTAAAACATAAAACTATAACATAAATATAATTTTTTGGCGTTACTATTCCTTTAAATTGCTGCACATAGCTTCCCTTGTGCTTATGAATAATGTGAGTTGCAGATACTCCACTGCTGGTATCTGCGTTTCGTACATATTCATGGGTTGCCAGCCAGCAAGAGGTTGCAGTTATTTGGATGATGAATGAGTTGGAATATTTCTGAAGTATTGAGTCAGAAAGGAACATTTTTTCTGGAAATTTTTCCTGTGTGAAGTTGGAAGGTCGTCCAACTAGTAACTGATTGCTAGCATTTCTCAGCTAAAGCACAATGCCAAAGCTAACTCCCAGGAATTGAGCTAAGGGTAGGTGAAAATTGATAGTGACACAGCCAGATATATGGCAGCGTTAAGAGCCCTTGCAGATTCCTCAGATCTGTAATACATTTTACACTGCCAAAGTAGAACAAGTAGGTATTCCACTGTAGTGTGTACTGGCTCAGCATTACTTCTGACCCTACTGGGGGCAACTGATATCGCTTTCTACTGCCACTGACCTTTATCCCCCATCTCTCATTTATAGCATGAGCTGCAGCCCCTGCGAGGGTCCCTGCCCCAAGGTCTGTGAAGAGAAGATGAAAACCATTGATTCTGTTACCTCAGCCCAAATGCTGGAAGGTTGTACTGTCCTGAAGGGGAACCTGCAACTAAATATCCGCAAGGGTCGTAAGTATTGAGTATTGGAAATCTCCGACGATGATTGTTGGATCTTCTGTTCACTGTTGATGATTTTCTTAAATTTACACTTCCCCTGCCCTCTCCAAGTTTAGATCATGACCTGGTATTTTGGCACTTTCTCCATCCACTCATTCTTTAGTAAATACGTGCCAAATCGATGAATCATCCTCTTTCTTTAAAGTAATTGTTTACAAACACAGACGTCCCCTCTCAATGGGCCATTTCTCTACCCTTCACAAAAAAGGACATTTTCATGTGAGACTGTATTACCACATTAAGGGGGTTATTTATGAAAGGTCGAGTTTGTGAGGTTTGTGGGGGGTTTTCCTACCTCTAATAAACTTGAATGTTTGCTTATTTATGAAACCCAAATGTAAAAAATTCCATTGGATGCAAGCGGGTGGGAAAAAATTGAAAACCTGAATCGATCGAGTTATCTGCGAAACACAAATTGATTGAGTTTTCAAGCGAAAACCACCTTAAAAAAAAACCAAAAATCATGTCAAAAAACATCTTCAAATGGTTCAAGGGACCTCTGCCAAAGACTTCTACATGACCTCGACGGGTGTTAGCTAGAGTATTTTCTGATTCGGATTTTAGCAGCTTCAGGGCATAAAAAGTCTCAAAAAAAAATTGAGTTTTTTTAATCCCGAGTTCTTAGTGGAACATCCTAGAAAACTCAACGTTTTTGGGGAAAACACAACTCGACCTTTAAGAAATAACCCCCGAAGTTTGTTGCTTAATAATAACATTGCTTCCATTTGCGAAGAACTACATAGAAATGAGCCTTGTGCCATACAGTAAAGTGCACATGATTATATAGTGATCTACATGTGGCTCTCCATATGTTGCTGAACTATAGCATCTCATGGAGTGCCAACACTTTCTGCATTGGCATTCTGTACAATACATGGGTGTATACATTGAACATACAATTTACATACAATAACAAGAGGCTTATTAATAACCATCGAGTGCAGGTATTAGTGTATGTGTGTGTTGCTTAGTCCCAGGTGTCATTTGGAATGCACTGGATTCACTAGTCCTGCGCTCTCGCACCTGTGGAAACAGCAAGTGTCCAGTGTTGATTTTGGATGCTGTCCTGTTGCTCTCCCCAGCCCAGCTGCTCTTGAACATTTGTGAGCCAGCTCAGTGTCAGCAAGATAATCTCTTAGAGCTACTTCATATTTATATAGCTAGACCTTCAGATGAGCGCAGGACATCTTCCGTCCCTTTTACCCAGGACTCTGATCAACACACTGTAAATCATTGCTTCTGCTCACATGCCTTTCTCTTCATCCTTCAATCCTTCGCTTGGGCTGACAGCACCCAGAGTAACTGTTCCGATGCCAGAGTAAAATCTTTGTGTTGCAGAAGAACATTAAATACCATTCACTTGTTGGGTTGCCTGTACACCAGTCCACTCTGAGTGTTGGGTGGGAAGCGGGGTGATTCAGCAAGAGCATAAAAAAATAGACTGTTTTAGGATTCCAGCCAATCGTAGCGTGTCTCATGCAAACAGTTGCCATAACAGAGTGCATAAGCAGATGTTTTATATTTGTTGGAAATTACAAATAGTCTGAGACAAAGACAGTCTTGTTCCTCTACCTTCATTACACCTCATTGAACTGGTTACTTCCCGGCTGCAATACGCAGTTTGGCTGCAGGTACATTCTGGCTGTAGCACCCACGGGGGCAGCTAAGTGGAAGCGATGGGCAGCTGGCTCTAGACAAGGCTGAAAATGGTGTTTATCACAGCAACATGATTCTGTAGGAAGCTTTGATAATTCATGTGACCCCAGATGGCAGTTACTGGCAAAGGCTGTGCCAAGATGGACACTGTTGAAAGCTCAGAACCTTTTTTTGGCATCTAAATGGTGTATTCTTGGAAATGCAGGCAGAAGACCTTATGAATGGGAGCTTAACAGCATATATTTCCAAATGACTACCTGTCGCTTCCCTGACACAGGACTGGAGTGGGGTTAATTGTATGTTTATTTCATCTGAACAATTCTTTCTTCAGTCCATAGCCCATGAAGCATTGTCTTGTACAAATGCAATAATAGTTACCGATTTTTGGCAACAAAGAGCTCTTTCTTGACAGACTACCCTAATATATATAGGTTCTGTTATCCAGAATGCTTGGGACCTGGGGTTTTCTGAATAACAGATCTTTCCGTAATTTAGATTCTCCCACTTTTAGTCTACTAGAAAATCATGTAAACATTAAATAAACCCAATTGGCTGCTTTCGCTTCCAATAAGGATTAATTATATCTTAGTTTCAATCAAGGTACAGAGAAATTGGATCATTTGGATAAAATGGAGTCTAGGAGAGACAGCCTTCCCATAATTTGGAACTTTCTTGATAATGGGTTTCCATATAACAGATCCCATACCTGTACTATATAGCCCTGGATGTTTGCAGAGAGACTTTTGTAAATATTAAAGTCCAGGTAAAGTCCATTACATTTCTTGTTCAAAGAAAACAAGACCGTAGTGAGTTATAAAAACATGCTGCATATGTACCTTGGGTAAAAACTAATTAAATGCCCCAAAAGAATAAGCAAACACAGAAGTAATATTGGAGCAGCTGGTGTACTGGGTTCCTGGCCTCCATATGGAAAATATTTCAGTGATTTATTGTTAAATTGAAATCCAAATGCTTGCACATATTCAGCACATAACATTCTGTTTAAATGGGGAAGAGGGTGGTCACTGGGTCCATTCTCTGCCTGCATTGCATTTGCATTGATTCATCTGTGCTGTGTCAAAATACATTTATCATTTTAACTAAAGGTTCAACTCTCTTGCCCTCTTTACATCAGCAGGGTGAAGTAAAGAGGGCAAGAGAGTTGGACCTTTAGTTAAAATGATAACGAAAGGGCAAGAGAGTTGGAGCTTTAGTTAAAATGATAACGAAAGGGCAAGAGAGTTGGACCTTTAGTTAAAATGATCACTAAAGGGCAAGAGAGTTGGACCTTTAGTTAAAATGATAACTAAAGGGCAACAGATTTGGTCCTTTAGTTAAAATGATAACGAAAGGGCAAGAGATTTGGAGCTTTAGTTAAAATGATAACGAAAGGGCAAGAGAGTTGGACCTTTAGTTAAAATGATCACTAAAGGGCAAGAGAGTTGGACCTTTAGTTAAAATGATACCGAAAGGGCAAGAGAGTTGGACCTTTAGTTAAAATGATAACGAAGGGGCAAGGGAGTTGGACCTTTAGTTAAAATGATCGCTAAAGGGCAAGAGAGTTGGACCTTTAGTTAAAATGATCGCTAAAGGGCAAGAGAGTTGGACCTTTAGTTATCATTTTAACTGAAGGTCCAACTCTCTTGCCCTCTTTACTTCATCCTGCTTATGTAAATCATAAACCATACATTCACATATATATTCTAGATTTTTGTTTTTTATTTGTGGTATGTATCTAAACACTGCATGTTACCAAAGTGCCATATTGGCTGCTGGCTGCTGGCTGCTAAAAATATAATGGTATTGAAGGAATTCCGCATTTCTCCTATATCCCTTACAGCTGGAAAGTAATACCATGAACTTAGTAATGTCAAGGAGTGAATATGAGAGAGAAAATAACTCTTTTAAATAAACGTAATAATGTTTTTCTTAAGGATTAAGTTGACGTTGTCTCCTTACAGAAAATATTGCTTCGGAGTTGGAGAATTTCTTGGGTCTTATAGAGACGGTCACTGGCTATGTGAAGATTCGTCACTCCCATGCATTGGTATCTCTTTCTTTCCTGAAAAGTCTGCGCTACATCCTGGGAGAGGAGCAAATGCCTGGGTGAGTAGTTGACTATGTCAGTGCTGTGAAAGGAAGATTATTAGGCACCTACATAAGGTTCTAGTGTATTCTCGGTAGTGGGCGGATGTAGAAAAGCCTGTGGTGCAATCATGCAGACTATGGTCAATAAAAATCCCTTGGAAAGGCTTACCTATCTCTTGGAAATCCAGCAAGAACACCTTGAACCTTTTCCCAATTATATGTATATCTGTGCTCTCTCTTTTTTTATCATTATATAAAAAAAAAATAATTATTGTTTTTGTTGTACATGTAATGCTGTGCTTTTATAAAACATCAACAGTGCACCATAGTGACAGCGGGGACCATGGTTATACAGATTGGATATCTATTTAAGGTTAAACAAATATGTATATTTTACAATAAATGTAAATATAAACAATGTAATATCCAAATCACATCTACTTGTGGATTTGTTAACTAACATGATATCTGCTCTCTTTAGTAATGGTGGGCAAATGCTGTCTGATCTGCTCGCTTGGCAAGCATGCTGGTAAAAGCTGGGGAGGTTGCTATATAAGCAAATCTTTGCTCCATTTGTATACCAATAAACTGGGCCAAAATGGGATGATCCGATTTGGTCTCTAGTCCAATAATCAGATCACAATGGGGGCCTGTGGAGACCCATCAAGAGAGTACTTCATCAACATGCCAATGCATTCCATGCCCAAAGGAACAATCTAAACTGTCCATATACACGTGGCCAATTTTTGGTCAGTTTTTGTTGCCCCAAAGAAGAGGTCAGTTTTGGTAGGCTGTCGGGAGGCTCCCATTTTACAGGTCAATAAGATAATTTGTCTGTGTGGGGCCAACTCTAATCTATATATTCTGTGTTAGAAGGAACCAGTAAACCCCCGATTCTCTAAAGAATCGTTAATGAAAGAATGCTAACAACAGTGAGGCAGCAAAATGCGATGGGTGCTGATTCACTCTGCATTCCCAGGCAGCAACTGACGACGCTAATTTGTGGGGATGTAGACTGAATCTGTGCCTATTGCTTGTTATTACCTATCTGCTATTAGAATTTTTACATTTTGAGTTTATTGGTAGTAAAGTGTTACTGAAAAATTTCTTTATAAACAACATTTTTTGTGAAAATGTTCTCCTGTCCTTGAATGAGTTCTCCCTGGTGAGCTGTATTTAAAATCTTGACTTTAACATCAGATGAACGCTGCACTCTTGAAAATGCAACATAAAGTTGACCATGACCAAACACAGGCTCAGATAGGTAAATGCCGACTTTATCCAATGTTTGTCCTTGTGATTTGTTGATTGTCATGGCAAATGCAGCCTTAACGGGGAATTGTCGTCGTTTAAGTTTAAAAGGTAATTCGTGGTCAGAACTGGTAAGGTCAATTCTGGGAATCAAAACAGTATCACCGCTATGGGATCCTGTAAGCACTTCTGCCTTGATAACATTTTGTCTCATGCTCTTCACAACCAACCGTGTACCGTTACATAAACCTTGCTTAGTGTTAAGGTTTCTTAACAGCATGACTATCCTATATACTAATCGAAGGCCTATCTATGTCCTGAGTGGCGGGGAGGCAGATGCGCACGCAACTTCGGTTAAGGAATGCGCGCGCAACTTCAGCCGAAAGACATAGATGCGGCCTTCGATTAGCAGATGCGCGCGCAACTTCAGCCGAAGCCTTCGATTAGCAGATGCGCGCGCAAGAGTCGGACACTGTGGAGTAGCTGCCGGTACTGGTGACAGAGGCAGACAGTTTATTAACTGGTGTGACAGAGGCAGTGGAGTAGCTGCCGGCACTGGTGACAGAGGCAGTGGAGTAGCTGCCGGTACTGGTGACAGAGGCAGACAGTTTATTAACTGGTGTGACAGAGGCAGTGGAGTAGCTGCTGGCAGTCGGCACTGGTGACAGAGGCAGTGGAGTAGCTGCCGGCACTGGTGACAGAGGCAGTGGAGTAGCTGCTGGCAGTCGGCACTGGTGACAGAGGCAGTGGAGTAGCTGCCGGCACTGGTGACAGAGGCAGTGGAGTAGCTGCCGGTACTGGTGACAGAGGCAGACAGTTTATTAACTGGTGTGACAGAGGCAGTGGAGTAGCTGCTGGCACTGGTGACAGAGGCAGTGGAGTAGCTGCCGGTACTGGTGACAGAGGCAGACAGTTTATTAACTGGTGTGACAGAGGCAGTGGAGTAGCTGCTGGCACTGGTGACAGAGGCAGTGGAGTAGCTGCCGGCACTGGTGACAGAGGCAGTGGAGTAGCTGCCGGTACTGGTGACCGAGGCAGACAGTTTATTAACTGGTGTGACAGAGGCAGTGGAGTAGCTGCTGGCAGTGGTTGTGCTAGTTTAGTAGCTGTATCTCCAAATGGTGCCCCTGATGGCTTCAGCAGAGAGATGTAGTGAGGAACAACACACTGTATGAACAGTCTTGAGGAGATTTAACTGAGGAGAAAGGGCGAAATGGAATATACAGACGTTCAGTGGGCGGATTAGTTTGCTTTGACCCTTGTGACCTGAATGGTGCGTGTTGATTGGGCAGCGCGGTGCCACCCACGCAGGTACGCAAGATCCTAACCTTTCGGCTGAAGTTGCGCGCGCATCTGCGCATCTGCCTCCCTAGATCCTAACCTTTCGGCTGAAGTTGCGCGCGCATCTGCTAATCGAAGGCTTCGGCTGAAGTTGCGCGCACATCTGCTAATCGAAGGCCGCATCTATGTCTTTCGGCTGAAGTTGCGCGCGCATTCCTTAACCGAAGTTGCGTGCGCATCTGCCTCCCCGCCACTCGGGACATAGATAGGCCTTCGATTAGTATATAGGATGTCACAGGGCTTCTTATTCTACCTCCCCTTACACTTTACTGTATTTGTACCTAAACCATCACTCCTGTCAACCCACTTTGTGCTAGGGATTTCTACTTATTGTTGTTTCCAGTTTTTTCTGTGTCCACATGTGCAATTCTTTGTACTGCCACTCCTCTACAGCTATTGATTTTATCGCTGTTCATAAATGTTCCTATTGCTTTTCATCCCATTCCTATTAGAGTTTTCCCATTTTATGTAAGATCAGCAGTTCTTAAAGGGGACCCGTCACCCAAAATGAACTTTAATTACACTATATAAATTATTTGAATCTTGTTTCCTTCAGTCTGGGAATTCAAAATGATAGCAAGCAGGCAGGAGCCATTTTGTGGACACTGTTATTAAGGCAAGCCTTGTATCATCTCAGAATCTTGTTTATGCACCAGAATGTGGGACCTGATGTCCATCCCCATTCCCTGGCTACACAATTAAATGGTGAAGAGAACGGGGGAATGTGGGGAGAGCAGTGATATCTAGGAAGTGCTGAATGGAAAGTGAATGTAATTGTCTGCCCCGCCTCTATGCCCATGGCATAGAGGAGGGGCAGCCAATATTTGATTGACAGCTGAGATTTTTAAATGAGCTTACAACAGCTATGAATGCTTTAATAAAAAATAGAAATTGGATTTCATGTTTAATTTGAAAAGGACTTTTATTATACAGATTTTTGTGTCTGGGTGACAGGTCCACTTTAAGATGGCCATAGATTTGCAGATATCGAACGATCGCTCTGTGCCTTCTCCCAACCTGCCACTAACCATTCAGATCAAACAAAGTAGTAAAAGAACAGATCAGACGATGTTCTGCCCCTGACAGCAATCGTATGAAAGTTATGTCTGACAAAAGCTGGTGACAGTCTCCCACTGAAATCGTCAGATCGGCAATACATGCAGAGGTATTATCGGCAGCCGACAGAAATTTTCTAATCTGTCCGATCGTCTGAACAACTGATCACCATGCCACAAAAAATGTCTGGATACTCTACATTCTGCCTGAAAATTCGTATGATCAAATCTTTGCGTCTATGGCCAGCTTAACTCTCTTTCTCCCTCACTGTTCACAGTGCAGAACTGATCCAGATCCTCTTTATTCACCCCTCACTTTCCAGTTTACAGTGCTAAGCCCCCAGCTTTTAGAGCTGCTATAATGAGTTCTGCTACTACTCCTGGCACCTCTGCCCCCTAAAGCTCTTCTTATTCTGTGTTTTCATACGACACAAACTAGAACTGTTTCCCCAGCCATCCCTACCACCTCTTGTTCAGCTATCATCCCCTGGATACAGAGAGGCCTTTTGGCAGAAAAGGGTTATTGGTTATTTTTCTGAGAGCTGGAATGCCAGTGTTTGGACACATTCCATTTCTCTCCTGGTTTATCATTTCACTCCAACACACAAGACAAACCTGTTCTCTGTCATAAAGACTTGGGTGAGGGACGAGGGGGCTCCTGTTCTGGGGAAGTGTAGCTTTAGAGGTCCTGGGAAAGCAGTGTATCGGTTGGTTTATGTGACCTGCTTGGATTAAGTTTCCTACACCAGGAATTCCTGGCATCTCTGCTGCTTTTTACTTCATTTCTCAAGCTACTCATAGGAATGTGTCAAGGATTTTTTAAATTCTGCATCCTACATCAGCTGACATTAAAGTCCAAAGCGCACACAACGTCTATTTTTTTCACCTTCTAATATTCTGTCAGTTCCGGCAAGTGTACTATTTTTAAATATCTCGTTTAAAAATTGCAATAAGCAATTCTCTGTTTAGATAAACATAGAGCACCCATTGTCACAAAAAATCTGACACTTTATTTACATCTAAATTTTCTGTCAGTAAGAAATACTCAGCTTTGGTCTGATTTCTATAAAAATGCAGTCATGCTTTTTAGCTTGTCTTTGTCTCAGGCAGTGGGAAACTGCTGTCGATCAGAAAAATTAAATCACGTGGGACAGGTATGGGACCTGTTATCCAGAATGCTCAGGACCTGGGGTTTTCCGGATAACGGATTTTTTTGTAATTTGGTTCTTCATACTTTAAGTCTACTAGAAAATCACTTTAACGTTAAATAAACCCAATAGGCTGGTTTTGCTTCCAATAAGGATTCATTATATCTTAGTTAGGATCATGTACAAGCTACTGTTTTATTATTAAAGAGAAAAAGAAAATAATTTTTACAAATTTGGATAAAATAGAGTCTATGGTAGACGGCCTTTCCATAATTCGGAGCTTTCTGGATAACAGGTTTCCGGATAACGGATCCCATACCTGCATCTTTTTGCATCAGATGCTGCAATTCATGCAGTGCAATATCAGTGCCACATAACATCCAGTAGGAACAAATTCTGCAGACTACTGTTTTTGAAAATAGAATTTAGAATTTTTAGACATGAGATCAATTAGCAAACTGAGAATGTTCTTTCCTCATTGAGCCAAACTTGCTCAAGTACAGTCACGTGTTGGAAGGGTTTTTTTTAGGCAAGCAATCTGCCCTGAGCAAGATGAGTGCTTGTAGCTGGGACAGCCCTGGCATTAATGCTAGTCATTGTCTGTTATGTTATTTGTTTTTTATAAGGGCAGAGACACGCGCTGCATTTCGGGGGGGATTAGTCGCCTGGCGACAAATCTCCTCTTCTTTGGGGCAACAAATCTCCTCTTCTTTGGGGCAACAAATCTCCTCTTCTTTGGGGCAACAAATCTCCCACAAACTGCCCCCCCCCCGGCTAGAATGTAAATTGCCGGCGGGGTGGCACTCTGAGCGCTTTGTTTTCCGAAGTTGCCTCACAAGGAAACTTTGGTCCAGTGGGAAGGCAGAGGAGGCAGTTCGGGGAGATTAGTAGCCCCGAAGAATAGGAGATTTGTCGCCAGGCGACTAATCTCCCTGAATTGCAGCGTGTGTCTCTGCCCTAAAAGGAAGATTTTCAACTTACATCTACTTGTCTGCTTAACTGTGCCCCGCTATGTCAGGTGTAATTAATGTGCAGTGTTAAAGGGTTTGTTTGCCTTTAAATTAACTTTTAGCATGATGTTGAGAGTAATATTTTGAGACAATTTGCAATTGTTTTTTTTCCAGTTGGTTATATTTTTATGGCTTTTGAGTCAGCAGCTCTCCAGTGTGCAATTTCAGATGGTTGCTAGGATCTATATAATCCTAGTAACCATGTACTGATTTAAATGAGAGACTGTAAAATGAATAGGAGAGGGCCTGGATAAAAAGATGACTAATAAAAAGTAGCAGTAACAATATATTTGCAGCATTTCAGAAGAAGTAAGCAATTAATTAAAAAAAACTATAAAAAATAAATAATGAAGACCACTTTAAAAATTGCTTAGAATTAGCTGTTCTATAACATACTACCTTGAAGGTGAACCACCACTTAATGGAAAATAACATCTCTCGTAAAGAAAACCTTTCAACCTCAAGTTCAGGGATCCCCAAACTTTTGAACCCGTGAGCAACATTCAGAAGTAAAAGGAGTTGGGGAGCAACACAAGCATGAAAAATGTTCTTGGGGTGCCAAATAAGGGCTGTGATTGGCCATTTAGTAGCCCCTATGTGGATTGTCAACCTACATTGAGGCTCTGTTTGGCAGTACATCTGGTTTTTAAACAACCAAAACTTGCCTCCAAGCCTGGAATTCAAAAATAAGCTCCTGCTTTGAGGCCACTGGGAGCAACATCCAAGGGGTTGGAGAGCAACATGTTGCTCACGAGCTACTCGTTGTGGATCACTGCTCTAGTTGAAGTACAACTCTTATTTAGAGGGAACAGTTGTCCCATGAAAGCAAATGGTTTCCTTAGTGGTGTTTAAAAACTGAAACCAGAACTGTCTCTGCACTCTATTTCTCAGATGTTATCAGTTAATACCCTATTTGTTAGCTGACAATGGCAATAATGTAGATAAATATGTTATAGCTGATGGCGTTACCCTAATGCTGCTTAATTTGTGCCTTCCTGTTTTTAATTTTGCAGAAATTATTCCTTTTACGTCTTTGACAATAACAACCTACAGCAGCTGTGGGACTGGTCGAAGCACAACCTCACCATCAAAGAGGGCAAAATACGCTTTGCATTCAACTCCAAGCTATGCGCTTCTGAGATTTACCGCATGGAGGAAGTAACCGGAACAAAGGGGAGGCAGACTGAAGAGGACATCAGCCTCAGTACTAATGGAAATATGGCATCATGTGAGTGTTCTTTGCAGCAGAACCACCTTGTAAATTGAAATGGTTGGACATGGCTGCTCTAAAAGTTATTCATTATTTTACTTACCCTTGGGGCAGATTTATTATGGGTAATTTCGATTTTTTTTTTTTTTTTTTTTATGGTCAAAACTCTCAAACTCAAATAGTGAATTATCCAAACTCGATTCAAGTTTTAAATTGAATTCCAAGATTTATCAAATGCTGGCCCTTTAAAAAGTCAAATTCCACTATTTGCCACCTAAAGCCTGCCGAGTTCATGTATATGTCCATGGGAGAGGTCCAGTGACCATTTTTATGCTGTTATTAGCCTTTCTGACATTCACCTTCTTTTCCGGAGAAAAAACTTGAATCGGGTTTAGTCAAATTCAAATCAAATTAGATTGGAGTTTTTGCGTCTGGAATATTCGTCAAAATTTTAGATATTTGATTTTTTTAATAAATAACCCCCATTCGATATTCAGGTATAATCAAATTTAATAGAGTTAACAAAAAAAAATTCACATGAATTCGAAATTCAAACTTTAATAAATGTGCCTCTTAATGTATGAAAACAAAATCTATTTGTTGTATTTACTGAAAGTCCAAATATTTAAAAAATGGTGTTTCTTTTTACTAATATACCCATCTGTGTCATTTGCAGGCGAGAGTCATGTCTTAAATTTCACCTCCAATAGCACCAGTAAGAACCGGATTAAGTTTACATGGGAGCGTTACAGGCCACCTGATTACAGAGACCTTATCAGCTTCACTGTCTACTACAAAGAGGCGTGAGTCCCACATTACAGTTATATTTCTGGGGCACTTTCTTACCCAAGAAAAGGTCAATCTAAAAACGTTGGCACTGATAAATGCGTAAAGCTGGCATGAATTGTACCATAGTTAGTGTAACGTCTTTGATGAGTATCAAGGGCAGAGCAAAATTAAATTTGAGGAGGTCTAATACTCCACAATAAATTAGGTTAGGAATTCTGCACCTTATGTATTGTACAAGCTCAGAGCCACCACAGCCCTTAAACATTGAACATGTCTTTGAAAATTCCCTCACTGCTCCTTATCCATTTTCTGCTGATTCACATTCTCTGTTATCAGATACCTGAACCTAGGGACCAGCTCACCACATACAGTACATACATTATAACATTCATGATTGGTAATTAATTCAGATTCACGTTGCATGGCGGAAACCCTGTAGAGAGTGGGGGTATGGGGGTTTTTTCTACAGGGTTTCTTTCTCCTTTAAAGTGCAGCAAGAAAGAAACACAATAATATTGCAAGACAACAAATGTAAAAATGTAACCATATAAGTGGGCATAATGCTGCAGAATGGTGAGAAATCTAGTATCATCTAAATAAGGAGATGATCTGGCAAGAAATTATTATTATTATGGAAAATCTGTTATTTATATTGCACCAATCATTTTCACAGCGTTGCTTATGCATTATTCACATGAGTCCCTGCCCCAGAGGAGCTTGCAGTCTAAGGTCCCTATTACATTCACACGCACTATGGTCAATTAATCAGAAGCAAGTTAACTGTGGCTGTCTTTGTTTCTCAAAGAAGCGTATGTCTGTGTTAAGGCACAACAGAAACAACACAGCTGCCATACTTTGTGGCAGTCCCAGCATGAAACCCAAAGCAGGAAAGTTCTTTGAAAACCTGGGCAATCCGAAAATGGATTTTTATATTTTGATTTTAGATCTCCTTTAACGTTCAGTTCATTCCCATTTTGCTGCATTCAGCTTTTAGGCTTTCCTCTGATTATGTCTCTGGTTTCTTTTTCTTGCACTTCAGACCGTTCAGTAATGTAACCGAATATGATGGTCAGGATGCATGCGGATCCAACAGCTGGAATATGGTGGATGTGGACCTCCCAGCCAGCAAGGAAAGTGACCCTGGAATCCTCCTGCAGGGACTAAAGCCTTGGACACAATATGCAGTCTATGTGAAGGCTATAACCCTTACCATGCTGGAGAGCCGTCATATCCATGGTGCCAAGAGCAAGATCATATATATGCGAACAGATGCAGCAGGTATGCAAAGTCCACACTTCCCTATAAGTACTAGTTAACCCAAACACTTTCCTTGTACATATGCATGGAATCCCCGCACCTCTTGCAAGATTCAGCCAAAGCAAATCAATCCCCTAACAACATATGATGTTAAAGTGCTGGATACCAGTAGTCAGAACATTCAAAGCATATACATATAGTGACATGGAGTCAACCATTTTTGAAACATGATGCAGTAGTCTGTATTGTTTACAATTTTTATTATGTAAAATAGAATCAGATTCCATATTTGGTTTATTGTTTTTTTTGGCCGTCCTGGTTTTTCTTCCAAATTCAAGGTTAATGGGAACATTTTTTTGTGTTATTAAAGGAACAGTTCAGTGTTAAAATGTGTAAAGTGCTGTGCAAAATAAAAATGTTTCTAATATAGTTAGCCAAAAATGTAATGTCTAAAGGCTGGAGTGACTGGATGTCTAATAGAATCCAAATTTCTGCTTTGCAGCTCTCTAACTGTGGGTTCATCAGTGACATGGGCCATAACTGTTCAGTGAGTTTGCAATTGATACTTAGCATGCAGCTGAGATTCAAAAGCAAACGATTATGGCCATGTGGCCCCCACTCAAGTGACTGATTGGTTGCTGCTTGGTAACCAATCAGTGGAAACCAAGAGAGTTGAAAAGCAGGAAGTAGTGCTCTGGCTATTATGTTATACATTCAGTTACTCCAGCCTTTATAGATGACATTTTTGGCTAACTATCTTTATCTCTATTGTTTATTTTACACAACCTATCTATTTACCCAGTTTTTATTTTTATGCTGAACAATTCCTTTAAGCAGATAATGTTTTATTCTTATGGGTTCTCTGCTTAAGTTTCCATGCAGGTCCTCTGTTAGTCGGGTTCTAGCAGTTATTCTGACCAGTAACACTAGCAATGAGCTTTGCTTGTAAGTCAGAATGAAGGATAGCTCCTACATTGAAAGACAGCAATAATATTGATCTTGTTTAGGTGGAATGTATAATTATAAGACAAGTAGTTTCTCCAAAGTGTTACGGCTGATGGTAAGATATTTTTTTTTAAAAAAAAACCTTCACAGTTTCACGCAGTGAAAATTCAGAGGAACACAGACTTTGTCATCTCTTATAAAGCACTAATAGAAACTTGGTAAACTGATGGGAAATGTGGTTCCAATGGGATTGCAGAGCATCCCCAGGCTTTCCAGCTCTGAACAGAAAGTTACGCTGAGATGTATGTCTCCCTTGTGCCTTCTTGCCTGGAGCGTGCACACAGTCTACAAACACATTACGCACTCACATGGCTTTGGGGATTCACCATCGCAACCGTTGCCTGCCGTGATCGAGAATCTTCTTCAATCAGTATTTCTCTTTATTATAAGATGGCCGGTGCAGAGTTTCCATCATAGAATTCACATAAAATATTCTCAGCCTGGTCCCCATTTATTCAGTAGCAGGAGGGCAGGAGGTTCAACGTCCCTACTCTAATTGATCAAGGGTTGTGTATATTAGTGAATGGAATTGCATTGCATACATTTGTATTGTTAAACATATTCTAATCTCCACTCCTGTTGTATAATGTTGTAATCCTATATAATGGCAACAAAAGCTAATTTTGCCATGCTTTGCTCATATTGTGTGTTGTACACAGCTTGTTCTAAACATGAAAATTAATTAAAACGTTATTCCTCTTTTCAATTCCAGTTCCTTCCATCCCTCAGGATGTGATCTCAGCATCCAACTCGTCTTCTCAGCTGGTGGTGAAGTGGAACGCACCCAGTCTCCCAAACGGGAATCTCTCCTACTATATTGTGCGATGGCAGCAGCAGCCTCAGGACAGACACTTGTATCAGTACAACTATTGCTTCAAAGGTGCGACTCCTGATGTTAACATCGTATGTTGTGATCAGCAGTGAGCAGTTTATCACTGTTGTTTGCAGTGTTATGAGATGTTGAATTTCCATTATACCAAATGCTTCCATGGTTAAAAAACACTATGGTGGCCTTTTTTTGAAGTAAATACAACACGGTCTTGCTTTGCTGCCATTCTTTTTCCAGTTCTTGAAAGGATTAGATAAGTAAAATGAAAGTGTACATGGTATTATTTTGCTTTCAGATAAAGTACCTAATCGGAAATATGCCAACGGGACCATTGACACTGAAGGTGTGACGGAGCCTACAAAGCCAGAAGGCAACGTAGGAGAAAAGGGCCATTGTTGTGCTTGTCCTAAAACCGAGGCAGAGAAAAAAGCAGAAAAAGATGAAGCTGAATACAGAAAAGTTTTTGAAAATTTCCTCCACAATTCAATTTTTGTGCCAAGGTAAGCAAGCACGCCACAGAGGTCACTATGAAATAATTTAACATTGGGCAGAGGTGAAGATTTTGGACCAAGTTTGGACGCATTTCTAACGTCATATGTGGTTTGCTTAAATCAGTGATCCCCAACCAGTAACTCGTGAGTAATGTGTTGCTCTCCAACCCCTTGGATGTTGCTCCCAGTGGACTCAAAGCAGGTGATTATTTTTGAATTCCAGACTTGGAGACAAGTTTTAGTTGTATAAAAACCAGTTGTACTGCCAAACAAAGTCTCAATATAGGTTGACAATCCACATAAGGGCTACTAAATGGCCAATCATAGCACTTATTTGGCACCCCAAGAACATTTTTCATGCTAGTGTTGCTCCCCAACTCCTTTTCCTTCTGAATGTTGCTCACGTCTTCTAAAGGTTGGGGATCCCTGGCTTAAATGAACCATACATTTTAAAGGACATGTGCTGCTAAATTTTAATTTACCACGTATATGAATACATGCAGCTACTCGTTGTTGAATTTCGACCTCTATTTCTCTTCTTGAAAGGACTGCAGCAGTCAAAATATGCAATGTGGCATCAACCATAGAGCTCTCACTATTTATTTGTAGCTCTATTGTACTCCTAAATAATAGCACAATTAAACATTCATACAAAGTCTGTATAGCGCTGTGCATTACCTTGTATGTTAGGAACTGAATTTTGTGGTTTAGTAGGGAAGAATTTTGAACCTATGAAGGATTTAACTCACGTTTGTTCATCCAACCTGCAAGTTATCTCCCCTGGTCTTGGTGCTGGAAGTGGAATGGCTGTACCTTTGGATGATGGATTGGAAGGTTTAGGAAGATGAGCTGGTTATTGCTCACTATTATTTAGTGCACACTGGTAAGCCTTTCAAAAGACAGCCAGCCTAGGATTGAGTCCACCACTTGCAGATACTGTATGATTATTTTCATAATGGCGACACTATCCCACTATTACTATAGACAGCCTGCACTTAAGTGAAGTCCAGCTAACCGGATCTCTTTATTTGACCTCACCAAACAGGATCACAGTTGCATTATAGGCTGGATTGTGCATGAGCTTTAAGTTCATGCCCTTAAGTGCCTTACGGATCAGCTGAAATCACCATAAAGGTAGTCTTCAATGAAGATATACTAGTTTAGCCTCTTTACAAATATAGTAGAAGCCTTTTTTTCCTGGACTGACTCTCTTTAACTCATGGTAGCTGTGAATTGTAAGTAATTGTAAGAACTGTAAGTTATTGTGCTGTGATAGGTGACAAGTTCTGCTTAGGCGGCTTTTTGTACATGGCATAAAATGTAAATAAAGAGAATGTGATAGTTTGCAAACCAATTAAACCCTATAATTAATTGCACAGAGTGCAACATATGATATCTTTATCGTATAAAGGCAGCATACCAAACATTGAAGCTGGGAAATGTTATTTTCTGAAAAATATATGCTCATTTTGAATTTGATATCAGTCCCAAGTTGGGACAGTGGCAACAAAAAAACTGTTAAAGTTGTGTAATGCAAGGGTCTACCAGAAGTAAAGAAAACACCATAAAGGAAAGTATTGCAACAATTTAAGATCCCTTAATGAAATCTCAAAATTTTTTGCAATTTTACATTGTCTATAGTACATTGTATCATTAAAAGAATCCAGGGAATTCTCTGTATACAAGGGACAAGGCCAAAATATTGGAAGCTGAAAACCATTTTCTATGATCACAGTTCATCACTTCGTGTGTAAATGCAAGTTTAAACACTTATCATGCAATGAAGAAACAGTATATAAACATGATCCAGAAACACAGCTGTTGCTTTCTCTGGGCCCAAGCTTATTTAAAATGGACTGAGGTCAAGTGGGAAACTGTCCTGTGCTCTGAACAATCAAAATTTGGAACTCTTTTAGGAAATAATGGACGCCGCGTTCTCCGGGCTAAAGATTATTATCAGCACACGTACAAAAGCCAGCATCTGTGATGGTATGGGGCTGCATCAGTGCGCATGGCATTGGGTAGCTTGCACATCTGGAAAGGAACAACTAATGCTGAACCATACATACAGATTTTGGATCAGTGTATGCTGCCATCCAGACAGGCCCGGATTTATATAGCAGGTGCCCCTAGGCCCGCTGCCGTTCATCACCCCGGTCCCCTCCCCTTCATTTGTGTACATGCACAGATTTTTATCATGAAGTGGGAGCACTGGGGAATGGCAAATGGCAAATTTTTAAAAATTATCGTAATCTCATGATCAGCTCCAGAGCTTCTGAACCAATGTGGGTGGGGTTGTGCTTCATGCCGCCCCTTTAAATCCTGCCACCCTAGGCCCGGCCTTGGTGGCCTTTCCACAAATCCAGGCCTGTATCCAGACAATGTCTTTTTCATTGAAGGCCTTGCTTATGTCAGTATGTCAATGCCAAACAGAATCCGGCATGTATTATAACTGCATGGCTCCATAGCATACCTCCCAACTGTCGAATTTTCAGAGGGACAGTCCCTCTTTTGACAGCTCAACCCGCAGTCCCTCGTTTGTACCGGAAAGTCCCAATTTTCTCTGCACTGAACAGCCAGAAAATGACACAATGTTTCCAATTTAATTGGCTTATGGAAGAGAGCCCAGCTGCAGATGAGATACATTTGAAACAACTTTGAGATAGGCAAATAAGTAATTGTAACAATACAAGATAACAGGTCCCTCGGGAGACGTTAGACTCACAGCTTAAAGGGCAATTCACCTTCATTAGCAAAACTGTAATAACTGGGAAAAAAAAACACAGAAATATGTTCAAACTTTCATAACATGCCAAATTTTGTAATGGTAATTGGGAGGTGTGGCCACAAAAATGGGCGTGGTCAAAAAACGTTGCCACGCGCACCAACTTTTTTGTCCCTTTCTTTATTTCCAAAATGTTGGGAGGTATGCCATAGTAAGATTCGGGTGCTAAACTTCCCATTCTGCAGTTCTGACCCATCACCCATTGGAAACACTTGGCACATTTGGAAACGTAGGCACTTTTAGAACTAAAGCAACTGACCTCTGTTCCCAAACCGTTACAGAGAACCATATTACTGCCATCAAATTCAAAATTGTCATGTATTTCTCTGAAAACAATAACATTTTTCAGTTTCAACATTTGATTTGTTGTCTTTGTACTGTTTGTGATTAAATAAGGGGTCAAATGATTTGCAAATGATCCCATTCTCTTACATATTATACAGTGTCTCGACTTTTATGGGATTGGAGTTGTACAAATGAATTGAGGCTGGGGTAGGGTACAAACTTGATGCAAGACGCCCAGTGTTTCATGCTCCTTGGCTGGATACGGTATGGGCTGGGATTAGGGTTGCCACCTGGCCGGTATTATACCAGCCTGGCCGGTAAAAATGATGGTTGATCCCAATGTTATTAATAGGGAAAACAGAAAAATATATAGGAATGCCGGTATTTTTTTCCAGAAAACGTGGCAACCCTATCTGTGATAGGTGCTGAACAAGCAATAAATGTTCAGAATGGTAAATGTTTGTGTAATGCTCGGCTTGTGTGTGTGTTTGTAATGCTTTAGAGTGCTGCCTGCTTTAATGTTCAATAACTCAAAGCACTTCGCCAAAAATGTATCTGTCTCCAGAAAACAAAGGAGGCATTTTTACGGATTTGTGTCCGTAAGAGAAGAATAGTTGCAGAAGGAGGAAGTTAAAAAAGATATTTCTGTAGGAGGAATGCAAAGCCAGATTGTATTTAATCCTTTCTGTCAAGTTCAGGCAGCCTAGGGACAAGGCAGGTTTATCCCAGGTGGGGGAGGCTGAATCACAGTGGAAAGTCCTGATTTCTTTTGTTCCTGTGAGATGTTTACCACAAGCTTTCACATTAACTCTTTCATAGAGCAGCCCTTGTACTTTGCAAATGTCTGCCCTCACTCCACTGTCTGTCTCTGGTGGGTTTTTTTACACCTGCTTTAGCCACTTGTTTACTTGATTTCAACATGTATGTTAGTGCTGAAAATGCTTTAAATGATCTTCTCCAGTGCTTTTATGCTTTTCCATGCCAAATGAACGAGTAGGAGTAGTGGTAGATTTGGGCCTGAAGGAATCACGCTATCCACATGCGACTCCGGGATGCAAGGAAATCCCTATTATCTGCAATGGAAAGTAGGGATGCACCCATCCAGGATTCGGTTCGGTATTCAGCAATTTTCAGCAGGATTCGAATTCGGTTGAAGCCTTGTGCCAGGCCGGACCAAATCCAAATCCTTAAAATGCACGTGACTTTTCGTCACAAAACAAGGGAGTAAAGAATTTTTTGCTCTGAAATTAATGTGCGTCTCTCTTCCCCCCTCACTGATTTGCATATGCAAATGAGAGTTTGGCGTTCGCCCAAATCTTTCACAAAGGATTTGGGAGTTCGGCCGAATCCAAAATAGTGCATCCTCAATGGAAAGGTATTTTTGGGTGTTTTGTTGCATGTGGAGAGCATGATTTTGTACAGGTGATTAAACATCCCCTGTGGTATTGCCCTTAGATATACAGGCTGTTTTTTTTGGGGGGGGGGTCCATGTTTATTACCATAAGGTGACCGTAAATGAATAAAAACATGACTATCTGCCTATAGCATAACATCCTTTATGCCATATAATGCAATTTTCTTTATTTATTTAAATAATGTTTGCATTCTACAGACATCTAAAAGAGGAGGGAGCAAAAAAAAAAAAAAAAAATACAAAAAAAGAAAGGGAGGGTGTTTGTATACAAAGTTGTACAAACAGGTTGGGAGACTTGAACAGATTAAATGGGAGTTCTAACATGGCACATTGATTCCTTTCAGGGTAAAGGGGTTGTCACAGTATTCTATAAAACAGAATGTAATTATTGAAGCACATTTGCACACAGATTAGTGTAAAAGGTAAGCCTGGGTAGATTTTTATAACCATAAACAAATTTATAATAGGAATCTATTGTGCGCAGCCAAATCTTTTGTTGTTTTTTCAATTCAGTTTAATATTCATCTTTTGTGGAGAATTGATTTGCCTGTATCCAAAACATACTAGATTTCGGTGCATCCGAACTGCAGTACTGAAGATAAAATGTTTCTGAGAAATCTGTTGTTTTCATGTCACTGCCATCTCTAACCACAAGCATCACTGGCCCATGGCTTTTGAATGGTAGAACAAAAATACACACATTTCTAACTGGCTCAGGCCCTCTGCTTCCTGTGATACCTATTCTAGAAGAATGTTAACTGATCTCTGAGTGTTATTAGGGTCAAATTCTGAAATCAGGTCTCCGTGCAGTATTATCATCAAAGGAATTTAGATAAGAAATAGGAGGAGAGTTTGTGAGAGATTTCCTTCAGCACACAGCACACCCTTGCATCAGATGTCCGGAGACAGAAAAGAGCAGCCACTTATCCTGAACTAAAGTTTTCTGGCATGCGTGTGTGTACCACAAAGGAGGGAAAATAAATGAATCACTCAGCGCATGCATCATTGGGGAAAGATCACGTTTCCTGCTCATTTCCTGGGAGGGATTTTAGTTTATTTACCTTCAGTGCTGCCTGCTTAAGGTGCTTATGAAAGTTACAGACTTGTGATGGATGAGTGTGCTGAACGGGTTTTGACTTCAAGCCTCAGCTTGCCAAAATTCTTGTGGAAAGTGTGTTAATAATTGGGAGGGGGTGCAAGCCCGGAGGTCCTTAGCTGTCCTCCTTTTGAACAAAGAAAATAATTGCACCCATGAATTAAATGTCTTCAAGCCTTGGAGGATCGGCACCATACCATTTCCATTGCTACAATTATGATTGCTAGCTCTTTGGGAAAGGAATTGCTGTACTATTTTCTTCTTTAAAAACTGAATGTGTAGATGTGTTTCAAAGAATATTTCTGGTCATGTAAGGACTTATCAAATTATTTTGAATTATACATTTCCTGCCATGTAGTTGCTCATTCTAGTGTTATTGGTGTTGCCTTACATGTAATTGAGTAAATGTAGTCATTTGTCTGTCCCATCAATTTAAGATGAAACCGACAACAGGAGGTCTTATAGCAACATTGGCCACAGTCTAGTATCCCATAGCAACCTGCCAGTAGCTTGCTTTGGTCAGTTCAGTGCAGTGGCGTAACTACTCACCGGCAGGCCCTGGTATAGGATGAGCACGTGGGCCCCCCTGTCGGGCCCTCCCCTCTATGATTCGCGTGCACTGTAATATCTTCCCCTGCCCAACCATCCACGATATCCATTATCGTGGCTCCTGTGGGCCCCAAGAGGGTGCGGGCCCAGGTGCCATCGCACCCCCTGCACCCCTGGTAGTTATGCCAACGGTTCAGTGCACATGGTTTGTTCCATTGGCCATTACTGCAAAATGCTATATTTTTCTTATGCTGGATAACTTTCTTCATATTCACGATTCTTTTGTATTTTTTTTTTAAATATTTTGAAAATGCGTGTTCCTTATTCCTCCCTCATAATAACACGGTTCTGTTACATTCTCATCTAGGCCCAACCGTAGGCGAAGAGATGCCAATGCTGCTGGGAATTCCACGATGACCAGTTATGGAAAGAACTTCACCACAGAGGACTTCTACAATTTCTCAGACCCCGAAAAAGATGATATAGAATACCCATTCTATGAGACAAAGGTTGATTACAAGCGGGAGAGGACGGTGATCTCAAACCTGCAGCCCTTTACTCTCTATCGTATTGATATCCATAGCTGCAACCACGAGGCTGAGAAGCTTGGCTGCAGTGCATCCAATTTTGTTTTTGCCAGAACCATGCCAGCAGGTAAGTTCCAAAGCTGCACCCTTCTATTGGCAAGGCATGCAATACTCTCACAAAGTGCAGTCATCAGGCAACATTACATTACATTATACTGAAGATTGTATACTGTTGCTTAGCCATCTTTTGTGCTCACACATTGCTTTGCCTTTTAGCTGGGGCCGATGATATCCCAGGGCCAGTAACCCCTAAAGAAGAAGATTATGGTGTGGTCTTTTTGAGTTGGCCTGAGCCAGCCAGGCCAAATGGCCTAATCCTGATGTATGAGATTGAGTACAAGCAGCAGGGAGATGTGAGCAACCTCTTTGTTTCTTTGTGTAATGTTAAGATTGAAATGAATAAATGTGTTCCCATTTTTCTAGTCCTATAGTTTTTATTACTTATATACTTATATATTACTTTATTCGCTTTCTAATATCGAATATGCCAAATAACATAACATCATCTTTATTGTTCCTTTCTGCAGTGGGCAAAGAAGTCAAGGACATATATTAAACTGTTACCAGTATTAAAATAGTAAATAAGGGTTGTAAACAAAACTAAAAATAGAATCCTTCCCTGAATTTGAGTTATTTCTTAACTCAACTTTGTTGAACTTTTTCATACTTTTTGGCTTTAGAGTGTGGCAGACAGGGAGACTAGTCGCCCAGTGACAAATCTCCTCTACTGCGGGAGACTAATCTCCCCGTACTGCCTTCCCTTTCCGAAATCCGAAGCAATCCAGGCGGCGATTCGTATTATTGCCAGCGGGGAGGCAGTCCGGGGAGATTAATGAAATTGTCAGTCCTATACCTAGCTGTTAATATGGTTGTAAACTGTATAACATGTCATTGTGCCAGTGCCACTATTTCTTAAAAGAAAACAATCAGTCTTTATTGCCATTATTTTTAGACCAATTCCACACCTATCATTTGTCAGATGTTATTTCAGCTGGAGGAGAAAAACTCGAAACCTCTCGATGTGCTGCCTGATAGCTTTCATTGCGTATTTCTGTATTTCACCTAGTGGCATAAAGCATTATCAAACTAATAATCTATATACAGTGTATATTTTATTGGTCTAGCATCTACCCATTTAACTGCCCCAATATACTAATAGTGGAGAAATAGACACCACCTAACTGCTGGAATTTGATTAGAAGAAAATCCTCCAAAATGAATTATTATGGACACTGGTAGAATGGACACTGGTAGAATGAATGGCACTTCTAATCAATCCATTTTCTTTTATTAGGTGCAAAGGGAATGTGTGTCTAGGCAGGACTACCAAAAGAACAGAGGCGCAAAACTCGTGCGGCTTACTCCGGGCAATTACTCTGCACAGGTTCAGGCCATCTCCCTCTTTGGAAATGGATCCTGGACAGAAACGGTCACCTTCTGTGTAAAGCCAAAACGTAAGATGGCATTCTATTGGTGGAATTCTTTGTACTACTGTGCAGGGCTGAGTGGATACTTTAATTATTAAAGTGAGCTTGATGAAGGCCAACTTTAGCACCAGCATCTTATTTGTATAGTGTCTACCTACTGCAGAGCTGTAGGTAGAAGTTTATGAGCATAGTAAATTGACACTAAGATACGGGATACCTTTGTGCTTCCATATTCCCAGCTGCAGTACTTTAGAGGAGGCATAGGCTGCTGTTGGCCATCCACAGTATAAGTCCATTGTCTGCCAATCTGTCTGCAACAGCCCATTCTGTCCATGTTGGAGGCGGCTGACAAAACATTCATGCAAATGTTATCAAACTACCTGTACTAAAGTGTTACTGAAGTCCCTTTACTATCAGTATCGTTACAACAACTTCAGCCACATTATCAGTCATCCGTAAAATATTGATTTCTTCTCTCACTTTGCCTGAGAAATGTTTTTCATCTTCTCATAACAAATAATCGAATTTTGCTGAATCTGAGCAGGCAAAGTAATTTTAGCAATATTGTTGGTAAGGGTGAAAGTTTGGGAAGTTAAAAAGTGGTAAAAAAAAAAAGATGTGTCGGAAAGAAACTGTTTCATAACTAGAAAAAAAAATGGATAAAACCAGAGAAATCCGCAAATGTACAACGATTGTGCTACCTCGGTGCTTTATAAATGGGGCCCTTTATGTTTGTCATGAAGGGGGTAAGGGGATATTTGTTTACTTTCCTTCTGAACTGTCCCTGTGTGACCTAAAGTGCCACAGAAACAAGTTTCTAAAAACTCTTGGAAGGCCCCTGTGGCTGAGGCTAGGCTGCAGCCACATAATTGTGAACACCGCAAGCAGTGTTTCGTTTGCGGCACTCATTTGTACCTGAGGAAATGCCTGGGTCCAGGATACAGTAATGGAAACGACATGCAGAAAAACTGCACTCACAGAACTCCTATCACTTCAAAGAAAATGTGTTTCATCGTCAGACACTAACCCTAGTATGGCGCCAAAACATTGCATTAATAAAGTGCATTCTTTTTTGCAAAAAAATATTATAAATAATAAAATAGCAATCTAACCATCTATCCGTGTGTGTGTGTGTGTGTGTGTATAGAAACATATAAAATACATTATAAATAATATTAAATGCATTTGCAAATGTTAACGGGCACCGAAGCCTATCTCCCATAGACTCCATTTTATCCAAATTATCCAAATGTTTAAAAAAGATTACCCCTTTCTCTGTAATAATAAAACAGTAACTTGTACTTTATTCAAACTAAGATATAGTGAATCCTTATTTGAGGCAAAGAAAGCCTATTTCATTTATTTAATGTTTAAATGATTTTCTAGTAGATTTAAGGTATGAAGATCCAAATTACAAAAAGATGTGTTATCTGGAAAACCCAAGGTCCCGAGCATTCTGGATAACAGAAGCCATACCTGCATCTTTATTTTTCTTCTAAGTACTCATGTGTCTTTTAATGTCCGTCCAAATCTCTGCCTGGTTGCCAGGGTTTATAACTGTTTCTGTGCAAAAAAGTTGAATTTGTACATGGCAATCAATACATAAGACCAGATAAAGATTAACACTGCATTAAACTGTGACATTGCTGTAACCTAGTGAGAGTTATGCAAAAGTCACAATGTTTTATACCAATCTGAATTCCATTTACATATTAGTCACTTAACCAAGGTCGTATCCCCTATTCTACCCTTGACTCTTCTTTGATTAAACATACTAATTCTTGGTGCGCATATTTGTAATCGCTAAGAAGGCTCCTGAGGCAGCCAGCAACTCTTCTCTCTTATATTTATACATATATTTATCTTTGTTTTTATGCAGCCGACGTGAGCAATAATATACTGCAAATGGTCGTGGCCATTCCCCTCGCCGTTTCATTGCTGCTGGTGGGTATCATCACCATTGTCTGCTTCGTTACAAAGAAAAGGTAAGATCTAAATCAGTAATGTTCACTTTACGTCAGGCCTCCTTTTGTAATATCTAGTTCTTTTATCTGACTGACGTACATATTGTGCAAATTCTAAACACGCTGTAGTGGTGAAAATGTAAGCAATGCTACCCCTTAGCCTTTCAGATAAATGCCCAGGATCTTTGCTATTGATTCATATGTCGAATCCCATGAATTAAAAATATCAAAACAGCACTGTAAGTGCCTAGGACTACAGCGTTAGGGCTGAGCACTGCTCCTCCTCAACCACATTGACTTACTATTTCACAGTTGTGAATCAGAGGTGATCAGAAGCTGAATTTTAAAGAAGCTGAATTTTTTTTAAAAAAAAAGCTGAATTTAAGCAGCAAAGCCACACTGGTCTGTACAAATGTTGGAAAAAGATATCATAATGGGCTCCTGTATGAGCAGTCTTTCTTCTTTCCCTTTGCAGAAACAGCAACCGACTTGGAAATGGTGTCCTCTATGCCTCTGTGAACCCCGAGTATTTCAGTGCTGCAGAAAGTAAGCAAACAATGTTGTACATTACAGACTGTCTATTATGTTCATCCAATGCCTCATAGGCTGTTATTTAAGATAGACAACCAGATGAAAAGTACATTGATGGTTAAGCAATTGCAGTATAATATTTGATCATATTTTATACCCAAAGTTACAGTCACAACAACACGGTGCACTTTGAAAACAGCCGAAATGTCAGTACCGTATGTGCCAAATAAAGATGAACCAAAATTTTTTATATGTCCTGAGATGTGCGGTTTTTCTGGTCTACATGTTGATTGAATTAATTGAAACCTGCACCCAGGCATCTCTATTTGTCACTTCATCTCAAAACAATCTGTAGTAAATGGTGACATTCCCATGAAATGAGCAGTGACACCTAGAATATCAAGGACTTGTCGTATTCAACCTAATAGTATTTTACCAGTCATCCGCTAAATATATCACACTTTATACAGTTACAAAATTGGATCATAGGGTAATAAAATAAAAGGTGCAAGATTTGCTACAGCCAAAAAACAAGGTTTGCTACAAAAAGAAGCGGTAGTATTTACTTATCAGATCTTGAAAACAAACCACGGTTATGGATTATTAGACTCATTTAAAAAAGATTACCCAATATTTAGTATGTGTTGCTTATTAATGTCATTACATGCTACATCAGTAGTATATATAGAAGCACAAACGTTCATGGACAAGTATGCGTATGTTTTCAGAACACATGCCTTGGCTGGTTTAGTAAGAGAAGTTCAGAGGTAGCTTGTTTGTTACAGACACTATTACCATTTAAAGGCACTTCATTGATATGACACTCCTTCAGGAGGAATTTCAAGCAGTATTCTGGGTGGGAGAGGAGACCAGATTTATGAGGACCCTGGAGCTCTTCGAGTTGCTGTTCTTACACCCATCAACACAGCTTTCTACACATTCTGAAGTTCTTTCTTTTTCAGGATGACTTCATAGTTTTGAACCGTTTAAAGGTTTCCCTCCCTGACTTTTAATCTAAAGGAATGTGCATTTCCTTCATTGTTATTATAGAGGTCAGCGCAGGTACACTCTACAATAGGACACCATCGGAGAGATACTGGGAAAGCAGGCCTTCTATTGCTAGTCTAGATAATAACAGGGTTTACAAAGTAGGTTTGTCAGAGACGAGACATTCATCAGTAGTGTTGTGTCTTTCCTAAGGACTGCTTATTTTTAAGCCCAACATTTTTTAGGGTGTGAAATTTAAAGGCAAGAAATTCAAGCCACTAAGATTCATTGGTTCAATATATGGTGCTCTATAGACAATTTATAGTTAGCTGTACCTAGAAACCACAAAACCTTAACCCGAACCCCGATCCTAATCTGCAAAATGTTGCCATTGTAGCACCCCGTACCTTGTGCATGCCTCTGATTCCAATACAGGGAATCTTTGAAAGCAGATGAGGGGTGTACTTCCCTAGTCTAAACTACACCTAACCCTCAGTGGTTGGCCAAATTCCAACGCACACCCACCCAACCAGTGCTTAACCCCCGGGTCACTGCAAGTTTAGGGTCACCCGCACATCCCTTGAACCTAGCCCAGAAAGTTAATTTATAATTGTGTCTTCTCTACAATGGGGCTTGCTCAGCATTTTCGGGGAACAGGAGGATTGAAGGGTTCAATACCTCTTGGCAGAACGGTGGTGTAATGGCTAGCATTGCTGGTTTACAGCACTGGAGTCCTGGGTTTGGTTTGAGGCAGGTTACTACTTGTAAGGAGTTTGTATGTTTTTCCTCTACTTGCCTGGGTTTCCTCTGGGTATTCCTGTTTCTATTACACTCTAAAAATATACAGGCAGTTTACTGGTTCCTGATAAAATTGGCCCTAATATGCGTGAATGATAGGGACCTTAGATTGTGAGCTTCATTGGGGCACTGCGGAAATGTGTCGGTGCTATACAAATAAAGTATAATAATAATAATAACTTTACAGTACATACATACACACATATATAGATATAATTACTCACTGGTTTATTTTTAACGTTCTTCAGAAATTATAGGATGAAGTGACATGCAATTCTGAAGTTTTTTAAATTCATATATACGCGCATTCTGAATTCTTGAATGTTTATGATTTACCTCTTTTTCAGTGTATGTGCCTGATGAATGGGAGGTTCCTCGAGAGAAGATAACAATGAACAGAGAGCTTGGGCAAGGTTCGTTCGGAATGGTATACGAGGGCATTGCCAAAGGGGTGGTGAAGGACGAGACAGAGACAAGGGTTGCCATAAAGACTGTCAATGAGGCTGCCAGCATGCGGGAGAGAATTGAATTTCTCAATGAGGCTTCCGTCATGAAGGAGTTCAACTGTCACCACGTGGTAAGCGCATGAGAAATGTTCTGTGGGGGCTATCCTTGGTTGCCAAGGACATCCGGGCAAATCTAGGACGCGCAGAGAGAGATTTTACACACGCATTGCATGTTTCATCACCTCTTAGGCAAAGATAAAATCCTAGCAAGTTTCAGGCAAGTAGCATCGTCAAGAAATGAATCAATGAACTAATTGCCTCTAATTAATAAATTCCCATTGGGGAGTTGATATTTAGCTTTAAAAAAAAAACAGGCTGCACGAGCAGAATATTTGATCTTGACAAAGTACGATGATCACACATGCTTATGGGAAGAAGGAATCTGTGTTGACATAAGTGTGTAGACTTCCGCTTCATGAATATTTGTGTCAAATTATTCTTTTTTGGGGACAATATGCAAAAGTGTTCTTTCTTTAGGGGACTACAGTTCCCCTTGAAGCATTCAATGAACTAATGGATGATTTTATGCCCTTCTGGATGCAATAAAGCTTGAAATCTTCCCTTACTGTAAGTGTGCTCCGTAAGGCTTCCCTTTTCTGTATTTAAATACTCTGTGTGCACCCCTTTCTTTTTGTTGCTCCTACATATCCAGTGCACATTTATTTCCTTTATGATATTCCTTTACCTTCAGGGAGCCCCACTGTATTGAGTAATACAATGTATATTTGGCATGCAAGTTCTGTGTGTCCAGAGGTTACTATTGGTATTACTATTCCTCTTTATTTTTAAGCCTTCTCTTTGAATGCGTTTGTGAGATATTGATATGAAAAAAGTACATTTTTTGTGTGTATCTGGAAAAAAAAACCATTCTGCAAAACCCTCTGTAAAATTTCTGTTGTGTCTGAGTACGAAGCGCACAGACTGATAAATGTTCCATCAAGTGATTTACCCAAGGCTCCCAAAAGGCTATAAAGATAATTTACCCATCTAAAACTTTCATTGGGTATTTGTGGTATTTTTTTAGACACCTTTATAGGAGTAAAGTATTTTGTTCAGATAACGTAGTTGTCTATATAATAAAGCAATTTTATTCTGGAAGAGAAAAGACTATCAAAATATTTTCAGGGACACCCCCTCCCCCCTTGCAATTTCTAACATGCAGAGACTGGCACAGCATTATATGTTTAGACGTGACAATGTTATGGCTGTCAGATACACAAGGATTGTGCAGGGATTATTGTAGTGACAGTGGCAAGAAAAAGGACATTTGAAAAACCAAAGTCAAAAAATTGGTGTTTGGGACACTGGGCGAAAAGCTGAGTCCGGCCTTTGGAGTTCTTTCTGTTGTGGTTATTTTCTTTTATCACAGTAGCTGTAACATTTATATCTATGACAATAGCACACAAGTGCGTCTACATTTGAGAATCCAAAGGGGTTTCCATCAACCAGTAGGGTTTGGTTTGGGATTTGGCTGAATCTTTCATAAATGTCTGCCACCCGCTGCTGGATTTTGCCTTAGACTGTTTAGTTGGACTCGGGTGCTTTGTGTCCATTAGAAATGGCTAGGGGTAGAAAGGCATTGAAAAATTATAGCAAAGCGAACCGATATTAATCTGGACAACTTTTGGACAACAGTCCTGCTGCAAAAGGGCCAAAAGGCATCTTACCAAAGTCACATACTCCAGCTGTCCGGATCAAACGCCATGTTTCTTACATATTCATTTACTAAAAACAAAACGTTTTTTTGTAAATAAAGATGTAATAACATGAAAATCAAAATATGCCATTACCGTTATTTATTTTTACTGTCTATATTTTATCTCCACAAATCACTCCGTAGTATTGCCGAACACCCTCTTAATAATAAAATATAGAGCAGAACTTGTAAGTGTCCTTGTCCATGTGCTCCTTTTGTTGTCCATATGGGGTTATGCTTTCCATCCATTGTCACGTTTGTCTGTCTCTTCCAGGTGCGCTTATTAGGGGTCGTTTCTCAAGGTCAGCCAACACTTGTCATCATGGAATTAATGACTCGAGGAGACCTCAAAAGCTACTTAAGATCTTTACGACCAGACACAGAGGTCAGTAAAATATGACTTGATTTCAATCCTACTCTATTCTAATGTTATAAAGAAAAGACACACACACACACACACATATCTAATGTACTTGACTAATTACCCTTTGTGTGTTGCCTGAAAAATAGGATCCATGTGTTTCACAGCATAAGCAGTAATGTTCTATTGCAGGACTATAAACATTGTCATTGGCCAAGAGCATTTTATTTTGGTAGAGGTTTTATAAAACACATCCAGTGACGCTATTATCATTTAAAGCCCATATTTTTACTGCCCTTTCAATGGATGACGTATATTTTCAGATAATCCCCGACTGCACTAATCGGTGTGTGTGCGGATCCGTTTCTTTTACACATTGGTATATTTCAGTGCCAAGTTCCTAGACAAGCAATCCTAAATGAAAACAGTAACATGGAAAGGATCTTTTCATGCCTTTGCTTTTGCATTGGTCTCTTTCTCTAGTCTATGGCTATCGATTATAATAGTAGAACGATCCAGTGAGTACTCGCACACCCTGGCCCTCCCAACGATAGAGATCCCTGGTGCACAGCGAAATGAGGAAACGGCAACCTCACGATCCAATGGCAGCAAGAATTCTGAATGATGCTTGATAAAGGGGGCAACCCCGAAACGTTGCATGCTGCAATAAACATTTAGCAAGGTATAACCTGCTAGCATTACCTGTGTGCCGGTGAATTCTTGCTGCTATCGATTATAATAGACCGCAGCAAGACTTCAACATCTGGCCCACATCTGTTTAAAGGATAAGTAAACCTTTAAAACAAGTGAATGTAAACTTGATGAGGGGCTATTCTAAGCACTTTTGCATCATACATTCATTATTTATTTTATTTTTTCCAATTCCATGATATTAAGGGATACATGTACTGTTAATATGAATGAATTTTGTTACAACAGCGCCACCTGCTGGTCAATTTCCCACCAGTCTGACCACCAAGTAGTCAATAAAGTTGTCAAGAGAAAGAAAGAGGCTGCTCTGATGTTCTTCTGCTTAGGAATTAAATTATAAACCTTTCTCACATCTTTCCTAAGCAGAAGAACATCAGAGCAGTCTTCTTATCAGTTTTACATTCACTTATTTTAAAGGTTTACTTATCCTTTAAAAAGATCTCCGTGGTACAGGTAGAAATAAACAGGAAAGGGGTTTGGGGAAGAAAGAAAAAGGAAGGGCTTTGAAGTGCAAATAAAATATCTTGCGAGCAAGTAGGTGAGTGATCAAATCCCATTTGCAGAGATCCTGGATTACGCACTGTTTTGCAGCCTGAGTCTTGGAATAACCAGCGTATTTTTCGTTATCCACAAAAGATTTGTCAGGAAGACATTTAACATCGTTTAATGCCTAAATGTTAGGCTATATTCCCGCCTGTATTCCCTCCTAACATATAGTAGTGTTACTATTTTTTTACATTCATTCAATAAAGCACAACCAGAGTTTTCAAAATAGTCAACAGTATTTGTATGTAAAATGTACACATGCCTTTGCATTTAAAAGGGAGACGAGAAATGTGGCTGGCCTGGGCTAAGGCAGCCCAAAAACTATTGTTACTTTTCATTACTTATCTTTCTATTCAGGCCTCTCCTAATCATGTTCCGGTCTCTCAAGCAAGCCACTGATTGGTTGCTAGGATAATTTAGACCCTAACAACCAAAATACTTGCCTGAGCAATTATCACCCTGCACGTCACTAGTTTAACTTCTCAGAAGTTGCCAGATTAAGAACAAATTCTTGGATGTGAATGCCTGACATTTATTAAGGGCTTCCAGAGACTGAGGAGTGCAGCAGGGAATATTTTTTCAGCAGTAGAGTTTGTCTGCGTCAGTAGCTTGTGTTCTGAGCACAGAGAGTCAAATATTGAATGTACAGGGACTAGAAGACTTCTTTATAGGAAAGCACAGGGTTCAGGAGCTGCATCTCTTTATCACATCAGTTTGACAGGTTTTCTGAGCAGGGCTGGGTCTGGGGCTACTCTCTATAGCAGGGGTCCCCAACCTTTTTTACTGGTGAGCCACATTTAAATGTAAAAAGAGTTGGAGAGCAACACAAGCATGAAAAAATCCATGGAGATGTCAAATAAGGGCTGTGATCGGCTGTTTGGTAGTCCCTATATGGACTGGTAGCCTACAGGAGGCTCTGTTTGATAGTACACTAGGTCTTTATGCAACCAAAACTTGCCACCAAGCCTGGAATTCAAAAATTTGCACCTACTTTGATGACACTGGGAGCAACATCCAAGGGGTTGGTGAGCAACATGTTGCTCGCGAGCTACTGGTTGGGGACCACTGCTCTATAGTCAATGCGAGCTCTTGCATTTTCTCACCTGACTGTATTTGCTTCAAGTACCACAGTAGTAAAGGGATGTCAGTGGAACTAGGGTTCTTACTATACTGGGCTCCGTTCAGAGAATGTTACAACACAGACCAGTGCTAATCCAATGTGTTCTTGACAAACTTTTCTCGACATCTTGTTAATGAACTGATTTGTCCACCCTAGTCATCCCATTCCTGTCCTCTCCGAAAACGTTCAGACTCCATGATAGCTTTACATACCATCTTTCATTACAATGGAAATATATTCCCATCATCACCCCCTGCTGTTTCTTCTACTCATTGTTGTCTCCAATCTTTCACTCCCTGTGTTCAGAACACAACCTTCTGTTCTAGACATGCTCTCTATAAAAAAATATTCCCTTGAAGCCTCGAATGAATGTCAAGGGTGATAGGAGCGGCTGCTTAAATGCCTGAATTTGTGTTTCATTTGGTAACTTTTGAGCAGTTATTTATGTGCTGTTTGATTGGCTAAAGCTCCCTCGTGCCGAACGACTGATTTTAGTGAAGTCCGACCAATCCTTCAGAATTATCGTGCGGTTAGTGGGATTCGAGCGATCGTACATCTCACGATTTTTCGGCCGACATCTGTCAGGAAATTGATCGGCCAGGTCAAAAAATCTTTGTCGGTCCCAGGGCAATGTATCTATGTTTGCAGGGCCAAGCAGGCAGCTCCCCTTTGTTTTCCTGGCAAATTGGTCTTTTTAGTTGATCGTACCATTGTTCCGAGATAATCTTGGTCTCACGATGACGATCGGACTTTTGAAAATCTCAACATGTATGGCCAGCTTTACACAAGGACGGCCTGATTAGATCGATCTGATAAATCTAGCCCCATCCATTTCTATTGGCTGATTGCTTACTACACTATAGTGATAAATCACTCAAACTGAGTCACATTGTTTAGTTCTTAGAATTACTACCTGGTATTGGTGGAAACTTAATGGACGGTGTATCTTTTTTTATTTTTTATTTTCTTCTTCCCCCATTACTGCAAATAGGCCTATGATGACAGCTCCTGAATTAATGTGTCATTTTGTACAGACTCTTGATGTGGCTGGGCCCAGAGCATATGATGTTCCCACTAAGTAGACACTTTGGTTAATGTAATGACAGGCTAGCACACGACAGCACTGATTTAGTTACCAAATAAAAGTCACCTTTTTATGTGTACTGTGTTTGTGTTTATGTAAGGTCATACCCAAATGCACTGCAACGCCAAAGCCTTCAGTCCCTCGACCAGCTCTCCCGTGTTACTAACCCATGTTATGC